>NC_140934.1:99798962-100116462 GCF_014529385.1 Adiantum capillus-veneris
TCTCCAAGTGATGCATCTAAGAAACAATATGTGTTCTATAACCTTTTAGAATGGACAAGTGGTAGATCTAAAATTGAACAAAGATTCTATAAGTTGTTAAAAATAGTCACTTATTGTGGATCCAGGATGTGATAAGTGGTCAAAAATGTTTGTGGTGGATTTAGAATACACTCACTTTGATAGAAGCCATTAAGGTTGGCCAAGTGGTCGACCTTGGATGGATGGACAGTTCAACAACTATGATTGAATCTTTGATTGAGCTTCCATGATTTCTGGATTGGCCAAGTGGTGGATCTAAGTTCAGTACTCGTCTTTAACAACATTTTTTGATTCAATATATAGGATGCACACCAACATTCAAAACTTCATTAGAACCACTTTGATTTTATTTAGGATGCATCCTTCGTTGCACAAACTATATATAATGATAAGATGGCGGATTTAGGATCTAGGATCTACTCATGCCCACAAACATTGTGTATAATTACAAGTGTTATGATGGTCAAGTATTGAATGCACCTAACTTTAAGACATGGTTAAAATGGCCAAGTGGTGGATCTAGGAGACACCAACAAGTGGATCCACAATTCAAGCCTTCGTTATAAAGGTCAAGTGGTAGATCTTTGATGTATCTAGTTCCCAATTCTTAGTCTAAATGGCCAAGTTGTGGATCTAGGATCTACTCATTCCACAAACATTTTAAGTGTTATGATGGCCAACTGTTGTTTGCACCTAACTTTAAGACATGGTTAGAATGGCCAAGTGTGCACATTTCAAGTCTTCATATAATGCCCAAGTGATGGATCGTCAATGCATCTAGTTCCCAATTCTTAGTCTAAATGGCCAAGTAGTGGATCTAGGATCTACTCATCCCACAAAAATTGTGTAAAATTACAAGTGTTATGCTGGCCAAGTGCTGAATGTACCTAACTTAAAGACATGGTTAGAATGGCCAAGTGGTGTATCTAGGAGACACCAACAACTGGATCCACAATTCAAGCCTTTGCTATAATGGCCAAGTGGTGATTATTTGATGCACCTACTTCCCAATCCTCAGTCTAAATGGCCAAGTGGTGGAGCTAGGATCCACTCATCCCACAAACATTGTGTAAAACTACAAGTGTTATGATAGCCAAGTGCTGAATGCACCTAACTTTAAGACATTGTTAGAATGGCCAAGTGGTGGATCTAGGAGACACCAACAATTGGATCCACATTTCAAGACTTCGCTATAATGGCCAAGTGGTTGATCGTTAATGCATCTAATTCCTAATTCTAAGTCTAAATGGCAAAGTGGTGGATCTAGGATCTACTCATCCCACAAAAATTTTGTAAAATTACAAGTGGTATAATGGCCAAGTGCTGAATGTACCTAGCTTTAATACATGGCTAGAATGGTCAAGTGGTGGATCTAGGAGACACTGAGGATTGGATCCACAATTCATGCCTTCGTTTTCATGGCCAGGTGGTGTATCTTTGATGCATCTAATTCCCAATTCTTAGTCTAAATGACCAAGTGGTGGATCTACGATCTACTCATCCCATAAACATTGTGTGGAATTACAAGTGTTATGATGGTCAAGTGCTAAATGCACCTAACTTTAAGACATGGCTAGAATGGCCAAGTGGTGAATCTGGGAGACACCAAAAATTGGATCCACCATTCAAGCCTTCGTTATAATGGCCAAGTGGTGGATCTTTGATGTATCTAATTTCCAATTCTTAGTCTAAATAGCCAAGTGGTGGATCTAGAATCTACTCATCTCAGAAACATTGTGTAAAATTACAAGTGTTATGATGCCAAGTGTTGAATGCACCTAACTTTAAGATATGGTTAGAATGGCCAAGTGGTAGATCTAGGAGACATCAACATTTAGATCCACAATTCAAGCCTTTGATATAATGGCCAAGTGGTGGATCTTTGACGCACCTACTTCCCAATTCTTAGTCTAAATGGCCAAGTTGTGGATCTAGGATCTACTCATTCCACAAACATTGTGTAAAATTACAAGTGTTATGATGGCCAAGTGTTGAATGCACCTAGCTTTAAGACATGGTTAGAATGGCCAAGTGGTGGATCGAGGAGACACCAACAATTGGATTCACAATTCAAGTCTTTGCTATAATGGCCAAGTGCTGAATCTTTGATGTATCTAATTCCCAATTCTTAGTTTAAATGGTCAAGTGGTGGATCTATCATCTACTCATCCCATAAACATTGTGTAAAATTACAAGTGTTATGATGGCCAAGTGCTAAATGCACCTAACTTTAAAACATGGCTAGAATGGCCAAGTGGTGGATCTAGGAGACACCAACAATTGGATCCACAATTCAAGCCTTTGTTAGAATGGCCATGTGGTTGATCCTTGATGCATCTAATTTCCAACTCTTAGTCTAAATAGCCAAGTGGTGGATCTAGTATCTACTCATCCCAGAAACATTGTCTTAAATTACAAGTGTTATGATGGCCAAGTGTTGATTTCCATGAACTCTAAGACATGGTTATAATGGCCAAGTGGTGGATCTTTGATGCAACTACCTCCCAATTCTTAGTGTAAATGGCCAACTGTTGGATCTAGGATCTACTCATCCCACAAACATTGTGTATAATCACAAGTGTCATGATGGACAAGTTTTGATTTCACCTAACTTTAAGACATGGTTAGAATGTCCAAGTGGTGGATATTTGATGCACCTACTTCCCAATTCTTAGTCTAAATGGCCAAGTGGTGGATCTATGAGCTAGTCGTCCGACAACCATTGTGTAAAATCACAAGTGTTGAACACACCTAACTTTAAGACATGGTTAGAATGACCAAGTGGTGGATTTAGGGGACATCAGAAATTGCATCCACAATTCAAGCCTTTGCTATAATCGCCAAGTGGTGGATCTTTGATGCAACTACTTTCCAATTCTTAGTCTAAATGGCCAAGTGGTGGATCTAGGATCTACTCATCCCACAAACATTGTGTAAAATTACAAGTGTTATGATGGCCAAGTGTTGAATGCACCTAACTTTAAGACATGGTTACATTGGCCAAGTGGTGGATCTAGGAGACACCAACAGTTGGATCCACATTTCAAAACTTTGCTATAATGTCCAAGTGGTTGATCGTTGATGCATCTAATTCCCAATTCTAAGTCTAAATGGCCAAGTGGTGCATCTAGGATCTACTCATCCCACAAACATTTTGTAAAATTACAAGTGGTATGATGGCCAAGTGGTGAATGCACCTAGCTTTAACACATGGCTAGAATGGCCAAGTGGTAGATCTAGGAGACACCAACAATTGGATCCACAACACAAGCCTTCATTATAATGGACAAGTGGTGTATCTTTGATGTATATAGTTCCCAATTCTTAGTGTAAATGACCAAGTGGTGGATCTAGAATCTACTCATCCCATAAACATTGTGTAAAATTAGAAGTGTTATGATGGCCAAGTGCTAAATGCACCTAACTTTAAGACATGGCTAGAATGGCCAAGTGGTGGATCTAGGAGACACCAAAAATTGGATCCACAATTCAAGCCTTCGTTATAATGGCCAAGTGCTAAATGCACCTAACTTTAAGACATGGCTAGAATGGCCAAGTGGTGGATCTAGGAGACACCAAAAATTGGATCCACAATTCAAGCCTTTGTTATAATGGCCAAGTGGTGGATCTTTGATGTATTTAATTCCCAATTCTTACTCTAAATAGCCAAGTAGTGCTACTCATCCCACAAACATTGTGTAAAATTACAAGTGTTATGATGGCCAAGTGTTGATTGCACCTAACTTTAAGGCATGGTTAGAATGGCCAAGTGGTGGATCTTTGATGCACCTACTTCCCAATTCTTAGTCTAAATGGCCAAGTGGTGGATCTAGGATTTACTCATCCCACAAACATTGTGTAAAATCACAAGTGTTATGATGGCCAAGTGTTGATTGCACCTAGCTTTAAGACATGGTTAGAATGGCTAACTGGTGGATCTAAGAAAAAATATGTGTTCTATAACTTTTTAGAGTGGACAATTGGTAGATCTAAAATGCAACAAAGCTTCTATAAGTTGTTTAAAATATTCACTTATTGTGTATAAAGGATGTGATAAGTGGTGAAAAATATTTTTGGTGGATTTAGAATATACTCATTCTGATAGAATCCATTAAGGTTGGCCAAGTGGTGGACTTTGGATGGATGGACAATTCAACAACTATGATTGAATCTTTGACTGAGCTAGTATCTACTCTTCCATGATTTCTAGATTGGCCAAGTGGTGGAACTAAGATGAGTACTAGTCTTCCACAACTTGTTTTGATTCAATATATAGGATGCACACCACCATTCAAAACTTCATTAGAACAACTCTCATTTTATTTAGGATGCATCCTTCATTGCACAAATTGAGATAAAGTGATGATTATGTGGATTTCAATAATCATGTCAAAATATCTTGTTTGTTAATATGTCATTCTTTAGGAGTCTATTGTGTGATCTTTCATTGTTTTTTGCTTAGATCTAGGGATTGAGGGTGGGATAGATAAGGAATGCTTCATCCAGCAGCAAATAATGAGAGCCTCTTTGCTACATCTTTCATCGAAGGAAGCCATGGATGAAAACTTTCAATGTATAAAACATGTGCAAGAAAGTGTTTTTGATGCAGCTACTTTAGTTTCATCAAATCCCAACAAATCTATGTTGACAGTAATATTGGACTTGAATGGTCTACTATTGAAACAAAGTAAACAACCATCATCTATTCATGAATCTATTCAATATGATTCACAAAGGCATATTGTGTTACCGCCAAGGTGCATCCACTTTTTAAAGACCATATTGAAGAGATTCAATGTTGGGATTTGGTCAACAGCTAGAGAAGCTAATGTTTACTAGATGTTGAGAGCACTTGAAAGCACTACAGAGGAGATATTTCCATTTTATATAGTTTGGTCTCAAGAATCTTGCTATGTTCCCGAAGGCGTGCAATTTTTTAGACCAGACAATCCTCAAGTTCCAGCTATGTTTAAGCCATTGGCAAAAATATCTTCATGCTTTGAATGTGATCCACGCAGAACAATTCTTGTGGATGACTCTCCATACAAATGTTGTGTTTCACCTACAAATAATTTCATATTTCCTTCAAAGTTTGATGAAGAAAATATGGTTGATAATGTTCTCATAGAAGAGTTGCTCCCATTATTGTTGCAACTTGACGAGAGCAAAGACGTGCGTGAGTTTATTGACTCTAATCGTTATGGACAAGCCCCAATATACAATGACAATGAATACAAAGGTCTCATGGACTATTGGAAAGATCGAAACTCAAGATGGTCGGAAAAGGAGATAACCACAAATAAGCTACCAATGTTTGAGAAGCTGGGAGACCTTTTTGGCAAGCAGGAGGAGTCAACTAATCCAAGAAGGAAAAAGGAGATTAGAAGGAACAAAATAGTAGAAATAATGGAAAAAGAAAAAACCAATATTGATATGATAAAGGGAGCACAATTAATATCCTTAGCAAGGAAGCTGGGTTGTGCCACACCGTCATTGAAGGCTGTAAGAGCTAAGGCTTTTATGAAGAGGCTACTAAATGAGCACAATCTTCTCAAACACTAAGGGACTACTCACTAGAAATCATGTTGAATTTTCAATAAATACTTTTGTGAATGATATTTGTATTTTGATTTAGAACACTCATTTCATCATGGTTTCTTGCAGATTTCATCTAGATTATTCTTTGAAGGAGTATTTCATAGGGAGTTTGGACCATTTCATTCAGATGAAAGAAGAAACCTCTAAGAACAGCCACGGGCTACTTTGCAAATTTTTGTGTCTTTGCGATCTAAAAATAATTCACACAAAGATTATTCTCTGTGTTTGAGTTTTTCTTGATATTGAACCATTGGTTTTTAAACCAATTGTATCAATTGACTTAGAGAGCTTTGAAGTTTACTTATGTATTGACAAATTGCCCTACTTTTATAACCACATGGTTTTTTAGTATTGTGAAACCAATTTAAGATTATTTTGGATGTCTATAGATCAAATGTTGAATTCCAAAACCATCAATTTTGTTTTAAGGTTTAAAAATGAATAGCAACTAGATGTTTCGTGTGTTTCTTTTCACAGCCAAAAGAAAGAAATATGTTGTTTTTAGATTGAGATAATTTATTTGAAAGATAAAATTCTTCTATTCAACCTTTTATGGGGCCTCATCGAAGCCATCAACCACCCCCCCCTACTCAGTTACTACTTACCTTGAAGCAACAACGGAGGGCTCTTATCTTAAATATAGAGGGTTTACTACTTCATTCAGTTGAAATGTGACACGGTGATATTGTTCCATCATGGGCCGAGCACATGCGAATTGTGCTTGACAAAGATGAAGTTTATCATGTGGTGCACCATGATGCTGAAGCTTTCTTGGACTTATGTTTTGATTATTTTGAACCTTGGATATGGAGTTGCTATAACCTAACCAAAGCTCAGCATATACTTGAGATGTGTTTTCCTAGGCATTGTTCAAAGTTCAGATGTTTATGAGCAATAAGCATTGTCAAAATCCAAATATCATGATTGGATAAAATAGTTTATTATAAGAATTTGACTTCGGTTTGGGAGATATTTGAGGATCTACATACTATCAACACATTAATTTTTTATGATACTCCATATAGAGTGATGTGGAATATGCCAGGAACTTATCTCATATTTCCAAAATTTTGGAGACAAACACCTGAACAACTTTAATGCTTCTTAGAAGGCACAATAGCTCCATGGTTAGTAGGATGGTTGTGTGCAAGAAACAAGAGGAGTTATACTTCCAATACAATTGTGAACAAGGTAGAGGATCCTGAGACAACTTATGTCATGAATGTGTACTTGTCAAGAAGATAGTGTTGAGAGTCACATGTTGAAGTTGTTTGGCAAGAATGTAGTGACAGAGATATCAATTGTACACAAAACTAGATATCAATTAGAACTGGTTCATTGTAAATTGTTATTCAAGGTGAATATAAATTGTACATTTACCTTTCATCCAACCATTTATCACATTATTTTTTTCAACTTGAAGTGTACCCTATTGTAAGGGGACTTCTCTTCAATCTAATGTGTTTCACATGGAGTGCACCTTAACATTTGGGGGACTCTTTATCAATGGAGTGCATCCTTCTTATGGGTGCTCTTTTCCTTGTTGATTTGTGTGGAGAATTATCTATATTGTGCTCATATCTTGTGTAAATGGATCCACTATAAATATTTAGACCTTCTTGTAACTTGGATGTTTCCACAAAGTTCACCCGAGTGAAAGGGACTTCTTTATTAATGGAGTGAATTCTAATTTAAGGATAAAAATTTTTCTTTGTATTTTTAATTTGGAATGATATCACTATTTTTGTTTACAATGTATAAATGTATTTAGTCAAGAGAACTCTTTTTGCTTCAAGACACAAGGACAACATGAACAATGTCCTTTTTTCTTCAAAACATGAGTATGACTTCTTATGTTGGGTGAATGGGTGGTAAATATTATTTTGTACTTAATATAAGTTGTATCAATATAAGACCTCTTTTTTTATACTCATTCAGCAGAAAAAATATTCATTGAACAATGTTGTTGTCATATTAGCATGGAGACTCATCCAAGAATATGCCATGTTGTTGTGATATTGGCATGGGAATTCATATGCATGTATTCATGCACAAATAAAAAAATTCTTATCTAAATCAACCAGTTTTGAAAAATATGCATCATAATCCATTCATTTATAACATAATATCAAAATCACAACTCTTTATCATAAAATCCATTATTGACATTAGTTTAATTCTTCTTCCTTAAGACTTGTGTTGTCCAAATATGTTTAATGATAAGAACAATGTAATAAACACAAGAGGTTTACCTTTATTATAGTTGCAAATAGATTGAAATTTTCTTTATAGCAACTGCTTTTTTCTTGTAAATACACATAGAATAGCATTGATACACGTAGCATGATTGATTAAATTGTTTAGAATGGCCAAGTGGTGGATTTAAAAACCCCTTTGTTATAAAATGTATAAAATTAGGATGACTTAACTTAAGTGTATCTGAATACCTAAATTTCTTATCCTCATGAACATGTTTGAAAGAATACATCTATGTGCATAAAGTGGCGTATCACATGGTATTCTAGAATGTAATATACGTGATCTTGACACTTCTTGATGTATCTCAAGAAATATCTAAAAAAGCAAAGTGGAAGCGATATCTTAAATAAAATTCATTTTTTTGTTTGTTGATGGTCGAATTGGCATTTAGAAATATATATAGGTACTCATTTTAACATATCACTTTGAGTGTAGCTTGGACAAGAAGTTGACTTTGTATTCCTCCATAGGTTAAGGGAACTTAGCTTGGACAAGTGGTGGGATTTATATTTCTCAAAGGGAGCCTAGCTTAGATAAGTGCACCATGAAACCAACACTCTTATGATGCAACCAATCGTATGATACATGTTTTATGTATGCTTCATGCCTCAAATGAAGAAATCCTAGATTAGTAGTGGAATTTTCTTGGATGAGGTTGAATGTCATAGAAAGGTAGGTTGTTTTCCTCAATTTGGGTCCTAGTTTGGACAAGTGGTGGACCTTGATTAAGTTTACGTACTCATCTTGAACTTAGATTGGATAAGTGGTGGGCCTTGAAACTTTACCTTTAGATAAATCATAGGTAGGAAAATAAAGCATACACAACGATAATAACTGGAATGAACTAGTATCTTAATGGTTCAATTGACTAAAGCCATGAAATTTCATGTCCAATTTTTTTTCTCAATGTGTAATCTACGTGCATAATTTGGAATGAGACCTTAACAAAATTGACGTCTTTGAAAAATATCTCATTACTTTATACATGATATGTTGAAAGTTGTCCAACCTAGGAATTGGGATTTTCCCACTTTACCTAATATAGTCTTGCTTCCTTTTTCTTGGGTAGAGTATGGATAATTGGCCTAGCTAGCCTTTAGGGTTCAGAGGGTGGGACTCAGTCTTTACAGGTTGAAATTTGAAACTGGAAAAAACGTTCGATAGTGTCGTTTTGGTGAGTCTGCAGTAGGAGCGAGAAGGTGTTGAGGATTCCTCTAAAAAAGTGGAGATAGATTCATGTGAGAGTGCAAGAGGTGTAGCTCCATGGATCTCAACACAATAGTATCGGGGCTTGGGTGGCAGAGCGAGAAAACAGGGTGAAATTAGAAACTCGAAAAACCCTCGACACTGTTGTTTTGGTGGTTGTGCAAGCAGCAAGAGCATGAAGATATTGTTGACGGGTAGAGCTCGTAAAGAGGACAACTATGTCTGCAGTAGGAGCAAGGGGAGGAGTATGGAACAGGGGCTTGTTTGCTTTGTCACATGCCAAGGCTAAGGGTTAACGCCCCCCCACAAAGCTGCCCTCACCCAGAGGGAGAACCTTTTGTGTGTGTGTGTGTGTGTGTGTGTGTGTGTGTGTGTGTGTGTGTGTGTGTGTGTGTGTGTGTGTGTGTGTGTGTGTGTGAGAGAGAGAGAGAGAGAGAGAGAGAGATTGCATTATTGTCCATGGAGGTGAGAGAGAGAGAGATTGCATTATTGTCCATGGAGGTGAGATATGACCCATGGGGCCAAGAGAAAACACTACAACGGTTTTTTCTAAGAAGAAGATGGTGATACCTATCAACTAAGGATTGAGGGTCCATCAAGAGGGTAAAATGGAGAAGGGGAAAACAAAACCTAAGGAAGGGATGATTTGGGTTTTTGAAACTCCTGGATGATGGATTTTCCTCCTCAATAGACTACCCATTTACCTTGTTTGTGAGCTTTGTGTACTTTCTAAGATCACTTGCCTTAGCTTTGAGTGGATTTGTCGACAATTCTTTAGTGATCCAAAGTGACTTTCCCTTGAGGAGGCGAGATTAACATAGTAGCTGCAACCGTTCTTCTTTATCATTGAAAGTGAGAAACAATGCTTGGGTGGCACTTGTTTAGGTGTGTCATTGATCCAAGAAATGGTCTCAGGCTTGATGTGGATAGGTTGAAGAATTTCATTAAGCATGACGATTACTTATTCTAGAGTACGTGTCCTCGTTAGTGCACCATGGTGTGGGAAGTCCTCAAATTCTGACCTTAAGGCCAAGGGATTCTTGAAGTCGCCATTCTTGTAGAGCTGCTTGTATCTTTGTGTCAAGCTTCCTGTGATTCTCTTCATGAACTTCGTTCACTGCCTTGACGGTGTTAGGAGTTTTTTGGAGCAAGGGATTGCACATATGTACATATACATGCATGGTGCATCAAATAAAGAATTGCCCATTTTTCCAGAGCCAGGTGGTTACGTGGGGCCCACATGTGTACAGGTAGGACAGCATGTACATAGTGCATCGATTTTCACTATCACCAGTACCAGTATGTTTTTTCTACAATAATGAGGAGTTTATAGCGCGTAAAAATTCTCAAGGAAGCTATCCGCGGGCCGAAGACATGAGGTAAGCAGGTGCGTCAGATGGCATCTAGTGGCATCAGGAGGCTGAACGGGGTCAATATTTGCACGTGGATGAATACGGACACAAAGTGGTGTTTTCTTGTGAGAGTTATGCAGAAAGGTCATCATTAGGACCACTTTTTGGGGCCACTTCACATGGTTGCGGGATGCATTATTGGAAAAAGCTGAGTGCCAGGTGTGCGTATGGATGCAAAAAGGTGACAACTATGCACTGCGAGGTCAGTTTTTGGCATGTTCGGGGTCCGTTTGAGGTCATCTAAAATTCCAAGGGTGCCCAACTAATAAAGATAAGTGCGGGAACTGAAAAAACTGAGAGAAGACCAGAAAAAACGTGGAGAAGAGAGGAGGAACAGCCGCAGGTGTGTTTTTGGGGTTTTTGGAGCCTGTTTTGGCCGTAAACTGCTCATCCGATGTCGGATTTGAGCACTTTGACATTGTAGAGTGGGGTTTTGGGCCGTTCGGGACGTGATGGCGCTGTACATTTTGTCAAATTCCTCCCTCTTTTTCTTCTATTTTGGCTTTGTAAGTTTCTGCTATGAATGAAGCTTCTTCTCCAATTTGTGATTGTATCTGACATATTTTACCCATATTGTGTGAGCTGTTTGCCCCATTGGTGTTGGCCCAAGTTCATTTGTATCTAATTATCAGAAGTTCTCCTCTTTTGAGCTGATTTTTTTGGGTGTGTGTGTGTGTGTGTCTTTGTGTGGAGTGGGCAAGTGGATACTCTCTCTCCTCTCACTCCAAAGGTGTGTTCCCTATCTCGGCCAAGTGTGTTGTGTAAGCCGAGTGGTTCCCCATCGTGTGTGTGTGTGTATCTTCCCAAGAGTGTTTGTCGGGTAGTTATAGAGGCACTGTGTGTGTTTTCATTCCGCTCACATTCTTTTGGCACCCCCACGGAGGATCTTCTTCGAGTACCTTCTGCTTCGAGCTTCAAGCATCGAGATACAGGTTACAGGTTACAGGTTACAGGTTACAGGGACAGGTACAGGTACAGGTACAGGTGATTCACACAGGTACAGGTAGCTGGAGTACAGTGGTATACTAGCAGTGATGTCACTTGCAGTTGTTGTGGGTATGCATCACTTGGCGCCTATTTGAGCGCATTGTCTGTTGGATTGTACGTTACTTGTGAAAAATTCCATTGTACTCATTTGTGGAGCCATACTTGGTTGTATTTGGCAGTCCGAGCCATTTCAGAGACTTGGTCTGGAAGATAGTCATTTCTGAGACTTGACTATACGCGATTTGCATTAGCCTTCGTGTGAGGGTCGATAGCGTGAGGTTTTTATGGAGCTGGGGGATTCTCAAATGTAGAGATCCTTTAGGTGATACAGGTAGCTGGAGCACCCTTTTTGTGACCTCGCCATAGGCTATGTACTAGTGAGTCCTACTTGATGCTCGGGTTCTATTGTTGACAGTTTATGCATACATATACAGTCTATATTTTGGGTTCCTACTACTCTATTTTTGGAGAAACTCTGCCAAAAATTTTCCAAGTTATGATGGCTGGTTTTTTGGTCTTTTGAGCCATTTATGCTGTTATACTGCTGAAATTTTGGCAAAATCAGAGGTTAAGTCAGGTGTGCCTTCTTGGGAGCTTCATGGTTGGCTATAATGGATGATCAAAATGGCCCTCAATTCACTCCATTTCATTTAACTCAAAGAATCCAGATAAATGTTCATGTGTCCAGGAAGATTTTTTTCCAGCAGCGCATAGTCTTTATGTTCGGGCCAAGAAGATTAAGACAGATACTGGAATGTCCTTTGCCTGTTGTAATTCCGATGATCAACTATGAAAACTCATTTGATGTGCATGTGTTTGTCCTTATCTAAAGTTGAGCTCCATTGAAGTTTCTGGGAATTGAGTCAGTAAAAGTTTTGGATTCTTGCACGTGTGTTCAAAGGGGTTCTCAAAGCATTGAAACTTGGGTAGCCATGGCTTTCTCTTATCCGGAGTTTCATGGAAGAAGTGATGAAGACGTGGAAGAATTTCTGGAAAAGATGGAGGTTGCCTGCATTAGCAACCAGATTCATGACCCTGCGCAAATGTTACGTCTTCTCCAAATTTGTTTGAAGAGTGATGCACGAGTCTGGTCCAAAACATTTGAAGAGGAGTTGCGTGCAGCAGATCCACCTATAAGATTGAGTTGGGACAATCTAAGGCATGGGTTGGAAGTGGATTTTGTGAAGATAGAAGATCCTGACAAAGTGTGGCTAGAAGTACAAGGTTTGGTGCAAAAGGAAGGTGAGCCAGTAGATGCGTACATACATAAGTTCTCATTGGCTTGGGAGCGGATGTGCAAGGCCTTAGCACCACAGGTACCCCTGTCTGACATGATGAAGAAGGATAGGTTCTTGGCTGGTCTTTGGGAGAATATACGTTGGAGAGTGGAGCTAAAGAATCCTAGGACATATGAAGATGCACTAGAGGTGGCAAGGAACAAAGAGTGGAAGTTGAGGAAAATGAGTCAGTTAGTGGTGGAGTCTTTGCCCATGAGGTCTGAATTTCAGCCTATGGACTCTTTACAAGGTCGCATGTCAGGGGTTCATCGTGAACCAGTGGTTCCTATTACTACTCAGGTTATGCCAGCAATGGTCACTACATCGGTGCAAGATGATGGGCTAAGGCAAGACATGAGGCAAGTGGTAGATTTGATGAAGAATCTCAGCCTAAACATGCTAGGTCAAGTGGGAAATAATCGAGGTCGAGGGAGGTTTGCAAATCAGCCAGGAGGTGAAGAAAGGCCTAGGAATGGTTTTGGACAAAGCAATGGTAGGTTTTGGAGGCAGACGCCCACATGTTATAATTGTGGAGAGTTGGGTGACATCATCCCGCAATGTGATAAGCCACCAAGGATGGGGGGAGACATGTATCCATTGCCAAGACAGGTGCTAACTAGGTCAAATGATTATGGCATCGAAATTAAGGGAGACGAAGGAACCAGTGGACTGACCCAGGAGGAAAAAGGAAAGACAAAAGTGCTAAGTTTAGTCACCTTGGAGAAGGCATCAAAGATAGAGGATACATTAGTGATGCCTATTGGGAAGAGGACCACAGAGGATAAGGAAGGAAGAAGTGCCTCAGGTCCTAGTAAGAAGAAAGGAAAGAGCCATGAAGGCGAGGATGTCAAGGCCAAGAGGAAAAGGAGAGCTCGTCGAAAGTTTCATGTTTCAGATTTTCCACTAGGGGATGGGCAATTAAGCTATGACTTGAAGGAGGATCTGACGAGCAGGAAGGCAGATGTTACTTTTGGGCAACTTATAGAGATGGTGCCTAAGCTAAAGCGACAGTGGAAGAGGATGGTTAACCCAATGGAGAAACAGCCAGAGAGAGGTTTGTTGAGCCAGCAGAGGATCACACCCACATTTTTGCTCACACCCATCATTTTGTAACCATTGATTGTAATAAATGTCTTTCCGACATTAATTTTGATTTGAGCCATTCATTAAGTAACGGGACTCAATTGAGTTTCCAGCTTGTAATCCCGAAGTAATTTCACCTGTTGATGTAAATAATTAGAGATGTTCTCACCTCCAAGGCTGAGGTATATAAGCCAAAGTTTTGTAACCTAAGGGGATTCAATTAATCAAAGTGAGTTTTGGAGCGCCGTGACTGTGTCTGAGAGAGAGAGAGAGAGAGAGAGAGAGAGTCTTATCTTCTTGCTACGCGAGCTACAGGGCCGCCATTGGAGAAGCGACACCGCCATTGTGTTAGCAACGGTGAGAGCTATGCACAGATACCAAGAGTGCGCGCTATCGGCTTCTATGTGTGGTAAGTTCCTACGAGCTTCGGTGTGAGTTTTCTTCCAACTCGTGTGTCGGAATAGAGCGTGCAGCATATCTATAGAACCACAACGAGAGAGCTACACATTAGTACCATCGGGGTCAAGTTTCGGTCACCTGTATTTTTTGGCCTGTCTTCATACGCGTTTTCCGCACGGAGTGTTTATAGGTTGATTTTGCAGTTCAAGTCTTTAGGGTGTTGTTCTTACCTAGTGTATAGACTTCCCCTTGAGTTTGAGATCGATTCAATGATTCTAGATCCTGTTTCGTATAGCATTCGTTCGTAGTACGGATTTCAGTCACTTGCGTATTTTAGAACTTAGATTTGATTTCCTTAGTAGTGATTGTCATTAGAAGGTCGAGTAGGTGATTTGACACCCACCTAGTTGTTTCCATGCGCCTGCGGATCAAGCTCCGTCCTCGTCTGACAAATTCTGTTGTTGGTTGAGTTCTCGCTATTTAGCTTCCGCTAGCGGCGTAACCGCCTTAACATTTGGCGCTGTTGCCGGGGACGAGAGCCCTAAGTAGGTGACCTTAGACTAATCCTACGAGGTGAGTCGTATAAACTACTTTGTATACTTTAGTTAGAAAAGATCTAGGAGTGGTGGACTCCGAAGGTCTCGAGAGATACTAGGAAGTGGGGTATTCCTGGGTCTTCCGTGTTGACAGTATTTTTAGTTTAGCTTAGATTTGTTTGTTGTTTTGTTGGTGTTGAGTAGTTGTTGATAGAAGAAGAATTTGCTAGTCTGTGAGTGACAGTGGATATCTTTAAAGTCACAATTACCAAACCCATTTTATGATTAGGAATAGCTTAGGTAGGACTTCATTTGATCCTGATCTAGAGCTAGTAATCATTGGAGTATTTGCTTGATATGGTTGATTGCATGTTAGATCACTAAACCGTCGAGTTAGTAGTGAAACTTGCAATAAACAAAAGTCAGAGAAATTTTCTGTGTATCTGGGAGTTGCTGAGCACTTGAGAAAGCTTTAGGAAGGATTCTGTGCCAAAAAATTGGAAATCTGCAACTTTAGACATCATACGCGTATGATGTCTAAATGACCAAACAGAGACCAAAACAAAAATTTTGACTTTACCAGAGTGTTCAAAAGGGGGGTTATACCCTAATTTCAACTTAAAACAAGAGCATTAACACTCAAAGAAACCCGAAAAGACAAGTCGGAGTCCAAGAAACGCAAAGAATAGGAAATTTTGGATTCAGATCTTGTTTTTACATTCAAACCTGACAAAAACACTTGAAACTCAATTATAAACATTGGAAAAGGCTTAAAACCAAAAATAGTCAAAATCTGGGACAAAAGACATCATACGCGTATAATGTCTTTTGGCACATCCACTGCTTATTTTTGATATCTGACGTGACAAGATTGTTACAGGCACTGTAGGAAGCATAAATATCAAGTTTGGACCCAAATTGATGAAAAAGACATCATACGTGTATGATGTCTTTGACCTAATTTTAGACATATTTTGATACTTTGCTAACACAGATCCATTGTAATAGTTGTCTAGAGGTTATATTTCAAGTTTCATCCCATTTGGATAACAATTGACCCAAAAACAAGTCAAAAGCAGAAAATTGCCAAGAAAAGCCTGAACTAGCCATAACTTGCTCAAACAGAGTTCAAACTGAATTTTGTGAGTGAACAGAGCATAAAGGGGCCACTGAGAGTGAGCATAACCAGAATAGTCAAAATCTGTGAAAAAAGACATCATATGCGTATAATGTCTTTTTCAGCATAACTGCGACAAAATTCTCACTTGATGAAACAGAAGTTGTCCAACTGACAAGATTAAACAATTGACCAAGTATCAGTCAGTTTGGATCAATTCTGACCACAAAAACTTGGGGAAAACAAATTGCCGAGACGGAAAAGTTACAGTCCTTTAGGGGAATTGATGAATTTGAGATCGGACAGGAATCTCCGGAATAATCAACCAAAACAAGGGGAACCAGCAAGTGTCATATCAACCGAGGGAAGTGTAAACCAAAGTTGGGTGCAACCATTAGAGCCGATCTTTGAAGGAAGTGTTTCTGATACTTCTTCGGAGAGGTCTTACGAGATTTTCACCGAACACTCGAACACGAACAACAGAGAAAATATGGCAGCAGGATCATCAAACCCTTCTGCCACCATGAAGCTATTGTTCATAAAATACCAGTACGACAATGAGCAAGGTGCCAAGATCTACAAACATGGAATGGACCGCTATTGTGTAAAGATAGAAGATAGACCTAGTGAGTTCAAGGACTTAGTGCCTGTGAGCTATAGCGGAGATAGATATCTAGATGACGAGGGTACCATGTACTTGGTAGTCCTAAACCCTAACATTGTGGACAAGTGGGGATTGATGGGCACCAAAGCCAAAATAGATGAAGAACTCGAGGAGAAAGCACCAATAATGAACTTCCCTAATGCGAGGTTAAGAAGAGAGAATGAAACTACAAGGATCAACACTGATAACATCTATGTGGGGCTATACAAATATAATAATGGGGAGCAAGATCTCTATTATAGATGTGAAGAACCCTACACCGGAGAGTTGACAGACAAAAAAAGACTCTATGTCTTTACCTACACAGAGGGATCGGAAGTGAAAATTGCCGCTTACGATAAGTATGGCAGGCAATACTCAACAATGGGCAAGAAAGAATTAGAAGGATATACATACTTTGGGGACCACTACATCAGTATTATGTTACTTCTAGCTCACATAGACCAGCACCAACAACTGGAGTGCAAAACTCAATGACAACAGGAGGACAAAGAACTCAGGTTGCTGACTCTTTCAGTCAACCTTGGGACTCGAAGCTCGGACCAATGGGATCATTACATTCCAGAGAGTCAATGGAGACGAATCGAGGTAGTGCAGTTCCAATCCCCACCTATACCACTCCAGGTCCAAGGTTTGAAGCGGAACCATCACATTTACCTCCCAGTAGTAGATTCAAGGCAGAGGAACCGACAAGGGTAACCCATGAAGTCCATGATGCTAGAGAAAGCTTTAGCCGAGACACAGGAGCAATGAGATTGGTATCAGATCATAGACGTATGAGACCATCTCAAGTAGCCAAGTGTATGCCAAAGAAGTATGGTGGTTCAGGAGATCCGTATGCACATGTGTCACTCTTTAAGCAAGTCTTAAGAGCTGAGCAGATAACAAATTTCCATACACAATACGAGAGATTTGGTCTTACTCTAGAAGGTACTGCATTGACATGGTTTCAACCAATGAACATAGGGGGATTCCATGACATTGACCATTTGCTAAGAGAGTTTGCTGAGGAATTCTCAAAACGAGGGATTAAGCACAATACGGTCTCACAAATATATGCTTTTAAACAGAGAGAACACGAAAAAGTGAAGGAAGCTTCACTTCGCTTCAAACAATACATTGAGAGATTTCCAGTACGTGAACGACCACAAGATGACAGACTATCTGTTCTCTTTATTCAGGGACTGAGGAACGACACTCTCAAGAAGGACTTGCACTTGAAAGCTTGTACAAGTTTCGAGCAAGTAACGAGAGAGGCATTGTACTTAGTGGATAACTGTACGGTTTATGGAGAGGTGTCAGCGGATACAGATTTTGCATCCAGTAGCTCCTCCTCCATAGCGAGCGAGACTACCACTAAAAAGAATGTTCAAACAACAACCATGCCAAATGTAGAGCAAATGATAGAAGATGCTCTAAAAAGGATGGCACCATACCAAAAACCATTGCCAAAAACACTGAAATGGTGTGCTATTGAACAAAAATGAACAAATCATCCAACAGAGGAGTGTTATTACAACAAAGGGTATGTAAGGGAGCGCCAGTATGCACCTCCTGTTCAATTAGCACCACCTCAGATACATCCAGTACCTCGATACCCAACGAGAAGTGTACCAGGACCTATGGGGATAGAAAGACCGCAACCGGTATTGGGACAACAACCACCTTTACCAGGAGCAAGACTAGTGGGCATTAGATATGCACCAACCTTAGAGAATCAGGAAGAACAAGCCTTAGTGCCTGTTCAAGCCTATTATGAAGAATCTGGTGCACACATGTCTCCAACTATGTATTACCCACCAGAAGAACCCAAACAACCATAACCATGGGGCATGATTGGGAATGTTGGAATACCAACAATTACAAGTGCTTCTGATGAAGAGAGATACAATTTGGACGCAAGAACATTGATGTTCATAGCTCATGGAGGGTTAACAGGACAAAGACCATCCTATCCACAAAGGACGAATCAAATGGGACCAAGACCAGCACTAGGACCTTGTTACAAGTGTGGAGGTGACCATCTGATGAATGTTTGCCCACATACGGAAATCATTAGAATTAACGCTTATTGCACTGAGTGTGGGGTTACTCACTTCATTGAGGATTGTTCAAAGAATCCAAACAAAGTGCAAAAGACGACATTGAATATGCTAGAAACTATTCCTACCAGCAGTGGGTCTGAAAATGAAACTCTGATACCAACGCAAGTTGTTACTAGAGATCAAGCTAAAAAAACCACTAGAGAACTGAGAATGGAAAGTTAGCGACTGAAGTGGTTAGTCAAGGTCCGCGGAGTCAGAAAAACACATGGAAAGCTAGAAAGCACGCATGAAGTTGAGAAAAGAACGTGAAGACGCTATTCTAGCTGAGGAACTAAAGCAAACCAAAGCTAGATTAGAAAAACTTGAGAGTCAAAACGGGAAACGAGAGATGAGCCCGGAAAGAACGAAACAAAATAGTATCAAAGAAACAACGAGCTTAAGCTCAGGGGGATCAGTGCTAGTCGACAAAGTACACGAACCATTGGACGCACTGATGAGAGCTTACGAAGCTAGGTTAAAGAACAACCAAACACAAGAACAGAGGTGGATGACATACCCAAACGCGG
Source organism: Adiantum capillus-veneris (assembly GCF_014529385.1). Classification (NCBI taxonomy): domain Eukaryota; kingdom Viridiplantae; phylum Streptophyta; class Polypodiopsida; order Polypodiales; family Pteridaceae; genus Adiantum; species Adiantum capillus-veneris. The sequence continues at coordinate 99,818,151 of NC_140934.1, forward strand.
AATTGGAAAAGCAGAGACTTGAAATGTGCCAGAGAATGATCGAGACTGCACAAGCCTTATTAGAACCACCAAAAGAAACAATGAATTGTGGAAAGGAAAACCCAATTCAGCAAGAGACTATCGTTTCACGGGTAGCTGAAAAGACTCCCATGGGGTGCACAAAAGCCTGAAAATACACAAAAGGATGACCGCATAGTATTGAACACAACCGATCAGGAGATAGAGAGTTTTCATCCAGTCATACAGAGGATTTACGGAAAAGATGAGGATTACAATGAATTTTGGAAACAAGTGAGAGAGGCAAACTTTGCAAACGAGCTAAGTTGCCAAGCTAATCAGACAAATTGGGAAAAGGACATCAGGAATCCTCCCATAGTGGAATCTGAGGCAGGATCTCAAGTGGACTTGGATCTGCAATCTTACTGGGGAGATGGGGGCTCTGTTAGAACAATGGAGAGCAAACCTCATTCACTGAAAACCTTATCTTCATACTTAGGAGAGTATGAAGCAAAATCCGAGATTAGAGCACTTCCCTCACGAAAAATCTCATCAGAAAAATTCATGGACTCGCAAGGATTGATAGAGATTTTGTCAACACCAGTGACATGCACTATCACTCTAGCTGAGCTTTTGAGGCTAAGACCACATATGTGGACCACTGTAGGAAAATGCTTGGAGAAATTCGGGATAAAAGATCCAACATCGAGATTGCAAGAGAGCATAGAGGAGCTAAGCAAGCCACAAAAGAACGCTAAGCCGGTACCCTTAAACAAGGTCGGAGAGTATTGCGAAGGTGAAGAGGGGAATACAACCTTACCAGTTGAATTCCAAGGAGTGAACACAATGGCAATACTAGACAGCGAAGCTGGGGTAGCCATTGCTACAAAAGAAATCTGGAAAAAATGGGGGAAACCAGCAATAAGGAAGACTAGGTTGAAACTCCAATTAGCACATAGACACATGGAGAAACCTATGGGGTTATTAGAGAAAGTTGTAGTGACTTCTTGCGGCATTGAATACGAACATACTTTTACTATTTTCGATTTTGCCAAGGAGAATAGCTATGATATCATATTGGGAAGACTATTCATGAGACAGTTGAAAATGGTCCAAGATTGGGGCTACGATCACATATACTTGAGAAATATGGAAACCACTACACGTGTGAACCTGAAAGACCATAGCTACAAAGATGTGAACCGAACACCGGTGGAGGAGTTTGATTCAGCTACTTTGGCAGGATCCGAATTTCCAGCTTGGTTAGGTAAACCCAAGGAGTTATGGATGTGTGGAGCTTCGAAATGTGGAAGTCTAAAACGAGAAGAATGTGTTTTAGAAAGGGCTATCGAAGACGAAACTTATGTAGGAGAACCCTTTCCAGAGGACACGTTTGAACCATTAGAATGGACACACATTCTAGCAACCCTAGATGTTTGTGCAATTCCGGATGGTCCCACAACAAAATGGGACGGGTATGACGTGGTTCCGTATTTCATGTTGAGAACTGTGCTCGAAAAAGAAACTGAAAAGAACGATACACTGGAAAAGGAAGATGAAGAAGAGGTGTTTCATGACATTCCCAATCATCCAGAGTGGGGAAATGAAGCAGACAACGAGTCAATGGACAATTCAAGCGGAAACAAAGAAACTATAACGGATGTCCGATTTTATGATTTTCCGAACCCAACTAAACAACGCCAGAAACACTGTAGAGCAAAGAAAAAAACAAAAGGGGTTAGAACCAATCCGATGCCTAGAATAAGAGGAAAAAATCAATTCCTAATGCTAGTAAAGGCTGAAGATTGTGTTACGGATAAGATTTCTGGAAGAATGAGAGGCAGTGATCAAAAGAGCTTACGAAAAGACAAAAGAGGCTCAAGAAATCAAGTTCAAAAGAATGGAACGAAAACTGAAACAGAAAAATCAGAAAAATCAGAAAAGAACAAGCGCAACAGAGAATACACGGAGTCCAAGTTAGAACGTAGAAACAAGTACAGAGAGCTCAAGAAAACTCTGAAGGAAGTTTGGACGACAGAAATTGAGAGTGGAGAGGACGAAAACGTCAAAATCAAGGAAAACATGGATGTTCCCTCTCACTATAGGAAATTCACAATAGAGGATAGGAAGGTGATATTAACCCCACCTATTCGAGAGAGGAAGGAGAACGAATCTTATGACGGACCGGAGGATGCAAAAAAAGTTGATTTAGCAGCTCCAGGTGAGACGCTTAGACCGGTGTACATAGCCACAGATTTGTCTCCAAGCGAGGAAGAGAGACTTTTGAGTCTTCTCAGAGAGTACAGGGATGTGTTTGCATGGTCTTATAAGGACTTAAAGGGAGTTGACCCATCGATATGCCAACACTCAATCCCACTGAAAGAAGACGCAAAGCCTAGCAGATAGAGACCATACACATATAATGATACTTTTGCTAAGCGAATCAAGGAAGAGATAGATAAGCTAATGGAAGCTGAATTCATATACGAGATTGAACACACTGATTGGGTATCTCCGATTGTGGTAGTACCTAAGAAGAACGGAAAACTCCGAGTGTGTGTCAACTTAAAGAAAGTGAATGCTGCAACAATCAGGGACAATTATCCCCTGCCGATAACTGATCATGTTCTAGAGCGTGTATCAGGGAAAACAGCATACTCCTTTCTTGATGGTTTTTCAGGATATAACCAGCTAGCCATAGCACTGGAAGATCAACATAAAACAGCTTTTGCAACGAAGTGGGGAATTTATGCTTATCGGGTTATGCCTTTTGGTCTAACCAATGCTCCCGCAACCTTCCAGAGGCTGATGACGCATGCTTTCAAAGAATACTTAAGGTTGTTTCTCGAAATATACATGGATGACTTATGTGTACATTCTCTACTGAGAGATGAGCATCTAGAACACCTAAGAAAAGTATTTGAGAAATGTAGGACATATCGCATTTGTCTCAATCCTGAGAAATGTGTGTTTATGGTCCGATAGGGCAGAATTCTGGGATATATTGTCTCACAAAACGGAATATCCACGGATTTAGAGAAGATAAAAGTTATAGTGGATATGCCTAGACCAACCAATGCGAAACAAGTACAGAGCTTTATGGGACATTGTGGATATCATAGACGATTCATTCACATGTACGCTATAATAGGCCAACCACTTTATAGGCTAATAGTGAACTTTGAATGGACAGAGGAGTGTGAGGAATCGTTCAAGAAATTGAAGGAGGCACTCATTACTGCTCCAGTCTTGAAATCACCAGATTGGGAGAAGATATTCCATGTGCATATAGATGCTTCGGCATATGCAATAAGATGTATTCTGGCTCAGCCAGAAGAAGGAAACATGGATTTTCCTATCTGTTACGCCAGTCGACAGCTCAACCATGCAGAGAAGAATTACACCACAACAGAGCGAGAAGGATTAGGAATGATCTATGCTGTGAAGAAATTTCGGCATTATCTTCTAGCCAACAAGTTTGTGTTTTTTACGGATCACCAAGCCTTGCTCTACCTAGTGAATAAACCATGCAATACTAGGAGAATAGTGAGATGGTTCATTATCTTACTGGAATTCGACTTCACTGTAGTAGTAAACAAAGGAAAAACACATCTTAGAGCTGATCATCTTTCGCGATTGACGAATGGAGAAGACCCTATAGGAGTAGATGACGACATGCCAGACGCGTACTTGTTCAACATAGAAATGATACCTAAGTGGTCTCAAAATGTCGTTAACCTATTAACCTATGGAGGAGAGTTCGATAGAAGAGAATACAACCTGAAACATATTGCTATTCAGCAATCCAAGAATCTTCAATTGATTGCAGGAAGGTTGTATCAATTGGGAAATGATCATGTTTTACGACTATGCATCAATCCTGAGGAATATAATATATATCTGCGCGAAGCACATGTTCAAGAATGTGCATTTCATTGTTCAAGAAGGAACACATATAGGAATTTGTTACAATTGGAAGTCTATTGGCCAGGAATGAAAGAAAGCGTACATGAATATGTCACTGTATGTATTGTATGTTCATCAAAACTGCCAGCCGAGTATTCGACATTATATCAGATAATGATCGCTCCAGAATGGAGTCAGTATATTGTTGAATATCTCACAAATAGAACTTTCCAAGAAGGAACGTCAAAAGCTCGTCAGAAATCTGTAGAGACAGAAGCTAGAGAGTACGCTTTAATAGGAGATCAACTCTATAAGAGAGGTAAAGACAACCAGCTTAGGATTTGCGCATCAGAGTCTGAGTATGTGATAATCCTGGAGCAAGCTCATGGAGGAGTAGGTGGAGGCCATTTCTCAGGTGATAAGACAACAAAACTTGTCTTAGCCGCAGGAATATGGTGGCCAACATTACATATGGACGCTGAGGAATACGTTAAACGGTGTGATGACTGTCAGCGGACCAAAGTACCACTTAAAAGAGATGATATGCCGCTTAGACCAATGATGGGGGCAAGAGCTTTTGCAAAATGGGAGATTGATTATGTCGGACCCATTTCACCTCCTGCATATAAGACTCATGCACAATACATCATTGTGGCTACAGACTATCTAACAAAGTGGATCGAAGCAAAGGCAACTCAAAAAGCAGATGCCAGGACCACGACACAATTTCTGTATGAATACGTCTTTGTACGATATGGATTGCCAATAGAAATTGTGAGTGATCGAGGCACACATTTTATAAATGAAGTGATAAAGATCCTTCTAGATGAATTCATGGTAATCCATAGGAAATCAGCCCCGTATCATCCACAAGCAAACGGACAAGATGAAGCAACAAACAAAACCATATGCACGGTCCTTACGAAGATTGTATATGAGTCGAGAACTGACTGGGACCAGAAGTTGCATTCAACATTATGGGCATATAGGGTAGCATATAAAACATCAATAGGAACGACCCCATATAACATGGTTTTTGGGCTAAATGCTATCTTACCAATAGAATTCTTGATTTCAACATTAAGGGTGGCTAAGGACCTAGAGTGGACAGGGCACGAGCTTTCTGATAGAATAGATGACCTGGAAACGCTAGACGAGCTTCGCCTAAAAGCAGTAGCTTCTATCTACGCTCAAAAAAGACGACAAAAGGAATTTTTTGATAAGCATGTGCGGACTAAAGAGTTTAAAGTTGGGGACTATGTCCTAGTTTACACTCTGAAACAGCATGCTAAGAAGCTTAAAAAGCGAGGGATGGGACCTCTGGTGATTAAAGATCTATCACCAAGTGGAGCCGTCAAGCTTGCTACATTAGACGGAGAAGAAATGCCCAATTGGATTAGTGGATGCAGTGTGAAAAAGTATCTGTTGCCGCTAACACAAGACATGCTTCTCAAAATACATCAAGAAAAGCTGCGTGTCCAGAAAAAGAAAAAGATTGAGGAGGAAGCGCAAGCCGAGGCGAAGGAAAGAATGGAGAAAAGAAGACTACTGCGTCAGAAACAGCGCAATGAAGGAGCAATACGAATAAACGCAGTCAGTATAACAGAAATGGATAATGACAAAGAAGAACCCATCATTGAATGCAAAGTAGGAACCAACCAAATCAAAGCCAGAGCACTATTGGATTTAGGAGCTCAAGCTAACCTACTTTCACTCAGTTTGTATAGACAATTGACAAATGACACTAAACTACAAACTGCCAAGCAAGAGTTAAAGAGTTACTCTGAGAATTCAATCAAAACTGTCGGATGCACAGTTTTACATATACAGATTAACCATATATGTGTATCCTCATATGTTTTACGTGGTTGAAGACCAAGCTACACAACATCCATTATTGCTAGGACAACCATGGCAGAAGCAATATAATGCAATGATTGACTAGAGTTCTAATTCAATACTTATCAAATACGAAGGTGAAAGTCAATCAGTTAAGTTCACCAAAGGAGAAGAGCCAACTCCAAAGGACGAATCCAAAGACAAAGATAAACAACAACCAGAGAAAAAGAAGAAGCAATGGCAACCAAAAGTTTCTATACAACCGGATTACTCTTCGACAAGGAATTCTCAACAGTGGATAAGGAAGACAAGCAATAATATAACAGCTCAACCTTGGAAAAAAACGGAGTCAAAGTTGGTATGGAGACCAAAAAAGGCTGTGCCAGAGAACACAAAGGTGGAAAACAGAGTCTTCAATACCAGACAACAGAGTGATTCCAGACAATCAAGGACAGTGAAACAGATCTGGATTCCAAAGAAGTTCATGACGGCACAAAGCTATAGCAAGCAAATTTGGATCCCAAAGATTTGTAAACAGGAACTCCCTTCAATACAATCAACGGAAACTCCTAGGTATGTCAAGGCGAGGAAATCAACACACAGAACAAAGCAGGTTTGGGTCGCAAAGAGTTTGTGGCAAGCACAAGCAAAGCGGAAGCAGATTTGGATTGTGAAAAAAGACAACAAGGTAACGAAGAATCTATCTACTGATTCTACTACCGAAGTGCCAAAACCAACCCAAAACCCGACCACCAATCCATCAATCAAACAAAGAGTAGCTTTATTAGAAAGACTGTTGTATCATCGCTCTACAATTGCATTGGGAACTTATGACCAAAACAACTACAATGCTTCACCCACAGACACTTCATAGTCGTCCGGGAGGACTCAGACTAGGAGGGGGGGAGGTATACAGGAGCTACAAAGCAGCTACAAGCGGGAAAAACAAAGAAAAACAAAAATTATATTACAAGGGCAGTGTCTTACATGATTTTGCAATTTTTTATGTTTGATTGCGGATATTGATAATATTTATGCCCTTATACACCTTGTTTTGCAACAAGAAGAGATCAAATGATGAATTTGGGTCTCTAGATGTGTAAATATCACTAAATAAGAGTGTTTTTGGAGCTAAAAAGTGGAAAAAAGTGGTAATCCAAGTCCAGAAATCACAAAGAAGTGTATATTCATATACACAGGGTTACCAGCTATTTATCGTGTATGTTTGGAATTTTTTGGCTTCAATTTGCTATTTTCCTTTATTTTTTATGATTTTCTTAATTTTAAAAAAAAAGAAAAAAAAAGCATGTGAAATGAGATCGGAAAAAAGAAAAGAATAGACGATGATGGTCCTAATGACAAGGGCAACCCATGGTAAAAATTGGGTACAATTCTGAAAAAGTTGTGGAAAGCCCGAAATGACAATATTTTGGCAAAGTGGACAGATTTCTCAGAAACAGGTCAAAAGGAGTCCAAATTGAGAAATTTCAAATCCTAAAGTGCATTTCACGACGAGATAGGAGCACATGTCAAATTTGGTAACAAGTGATCCGGGAAGCCCGAAGTTAAGTATTTTTCACTTCACTATCAAGCTCATTTCCACTATTACCTTCTTGGAGAGAGCAAAGAGCACACAGGAGCATCCGACCTTCTACCGCCTTCTACGACTGCTATGAGAGCTCAGAGGACACCAGACATGAGAGGTAGACTCGTTGCCATAAGCTTTTGATGCTTATCGTTAACTTTTGTCGCGAAAACTCACCAAAACCAAGAAACAAGAGCAGACGGGGAATGGGGAGGAACACTAGGTAGGGGCACAACCGCCTAACCAAACCTTGCAAGAACTTAGAGGTGGGTTACCCTAGTATAGGAGATGAGTTTCTAACACTCAAAGCTCGAGAAAGAACGACTGAAAAAACCCTAGGTCAACAGAGCCTGCAAGAGGCAAACAGAAAAAAGTTGTCTGAACGACACAAAACTTCTCAGGAAGCTTAACAACATCGAGGGCAATGCAACCATGGAGTATCTCCGGGTTTGGATCACCAAAAGTAGGTCGGAATAACCGATTCGGCTGCGGACACACAAAGCGTCATTTTGGCATAACGGCTAAAATTGACGACCAAATGACATGAAACTTCACAAGCAGCTTCAAATATACATGGATGACTTATGTTTGCAAGCAAAACCCAAAAGAAAGCTGATTCACTTACCGATGGTGAAAAAGACGCTTTCGGGCAACCAAATGGAGAAAGATGGAGAACGGGGAGCCAAAGTCAAGTTCAACCAAATAGGTGGCTTCACAACATATCCAATGAGCTGGAAATGCAACTCTCGAGAAGAAAAGTTGAAGAAATTCAACTCCAAGGCAAAAAGACGACTTCGGAGACTGAAATGCCTATAAGGGGGCTTTTTAGCTAAACGGATGACTTTTTAAGTTGAAAACTAGTTAGCAGGGCTTAGGGCACTAGCACAAAGCATTCTTTGCACAAAAAGACCAACATTTCAAGAAAAGACATCATACGCGTATGATGTCTCACAGCATGATTTTCACATCCATTTCAACATTTGAGTGCATAGCCTCATTCCACATGTTAATCACATCCTATGAACCAAGTACATGAGAATTGGAGTTAGAAAACCCAAGGAAAACCAAAAAGACGCAAAGTAGGCCATAAAATTGATTTTTGGTCCTAATTTTGTCAAAATAACTCCAAACTCATTGAAACTTTGTAGGATTGTTGATTAACACATCTACAAGCTATCTGGAACCAAAAAACACCATTTTGACACAAAAGACATCATACGCGTATGATGTCTATTTGCACTTACAGAGCCAAAAATGCTCATTTGTCATCATACATCCAATATATATATCTAATACATGCTACATATGAATTTTGGAACCATTTGGTCAAGTGGATCACCCCATTAGCCCAATTAAGAGAAAATCCTTCATACAAAGCCTATTTTTGTCCCAAATCCAACATATTCAAGTCCAAACCAAGATTTGAGTATAAACAGTCCTTCACTAGCACATGGAGAGTCCACAGAACCAATCCCATGAAAAATTGATGAAAAAGACATCATACGCGTATGATGTCTCCAAAGCCATTTTTAGTCCAAATTCTATCCAAACTTGATAAATCCACTGAATAAGCCTATCTAAAGCCAAAACCAAGCTTATAGAGAAAATTGGTCCAAAATGCACTAAAAGACATCATACGCGTATGATGTCTCACTATGTGATTTTGGCACCTCAGGGCTTCAACCACCAAACAGAAGTGATCTACATGCCATTTGAAGGTGAACCACCAAGTTTTACCCATTTGGATCATAAAATCCATTTCCCTTTCAAATTTTGCCAAGAGCCTGAACTGGACTAAACTGGCCAAAACTTGACCAAATGGGATCCAAACTCAAATCCAAGCATATGATACTCATGTATACACTATCAGCTACAAGCACAACCAATATGAAGTCATTCTGACACAAAAGACATCATACGCGTATGATGTCTCAAGCATGTTTTTGAGCCCAGTTTGCATATTTTTTCACCTACATTGCATCCTTAGGCCCTGAATAGCTCATGTTTCAATTTTCAAGTCATTTGAATAGTTAAAAGCTTCATTTCGGCTTTCAGTACTAAAAAGACGCTAACTTCTGTAATTGGAGTTACAGGATCCATGGATTCCGTTAAGCCATCGGCAACTAAGAGAAAAAGACCAACCATCAAGGATGCTCTTGCAGAAGCAGAACCTTTTGATATTCCAACAGAAACCCTCAAGCCAACCAAGACTTGGGTGGAGGAAGCAGTACTAGAAAAAGAGGGAATAAAGATCTACCAGGGGACTTTCAGAGATCCTCAAGGGCAATCGGTCGATGTACCTATGATCCCACGAGAATTAGTGGATTATAGCAGATCAGAGAACATCAGCAGATACCTGGAAAAGGCTGACTTACACAGGTTCTTCACCTCGAGACCATCAGGTGTAGACACAAGAAGAGTGTACGAGTTGGCAACATCCATTCAGAAGGATGGGAAAGCCACATTAACAGCCATGGATGGAGAGAAAGTAGAAGTACATATCACTCCACAGCTCATTGCAGATGCATTGAAGCTGAACAACAAAGGGAGTTCTGTCAGAGAAAGAAGGGAGGCCATAGAGGTCTATGGATCAAAGAAACAAAATACAACCTACGGAGATATGGCAGGTCAACGAGCGGCAACCCTTTGCCGATTATACAACGAGTTTCTCCATGTGTGCAGTAAAAGACCGCAGAAGTATACTACACCACCCCATGCCATTGCGACAACTATCACATGGGCACTGAAGAGCAACATGCCAAAAGAGGTGAATTATGCTCAATACATCCACGAGCAAGTAATCGCCATGCACAACCAGAAGCCAAAGTACATAGGAGGAGGAGAAATCCTAACAAGAATAGCTTATGAAGCTATTGGAGCGAGGGATCAAGGGCCACGGGTTCCCTCCCAGAATGAGTGGCTTAGAGAAGCCGATGAAGAGAAAGACCAGCAAGAAGTATCCAAGAGGGCGTCCACAAGAGCACGCCGAAAACTAGAAATAGTTTCAGAACCTGAAGAGGCTGTGGACGAGCCGCTCAAGAAGAAAGCGAAGAAGAAGGTTGATCCCAAGCAAACCAAAAGTCAAAAAGCCGCAAGAATGGAAAGGCTGGTGGAGCAGTTTAGAGCGAAAAGAGCTCTAAAGGGGGACTTTGAAGAAATGTGGGTGCCAGACCCCACTAAAGTCGGAACCAGCTCAGCCAGGCCACATGTTGATCAATATGATCAATATATTAGAGCTTATGAGGAGTCGGAGGCCATATTGGAGCAGCAACCTGTCGAGCCTTATACTGAAGAGGAAGTACAGCTTTTAAAAGCTGAGCTGAAAAAGGACGACAAGGAGAAGAAGGAAGTAGATGAGTCTACTCAACTTCGAGAGAAAGACGGGAAAGCAAACAAAGGGAAAGCCAAGATGACTGAGGACAATCAGCCCTCCTTTACTGATGTACCAAGCCCGAAGAAGACGGAAATTATTGTGGAGGAGACCACAATAGAAATAGAAACAGAAGTTATGGAAAAGCCGGAGGCCGGGACCAAGGAAAAGGAGATAGATCCAGTTCAGCAAAAGAAAGATGATTATGAGGATCTGGTAGCGATCGGATACAGTGAAGAAGAGGCCCTGGAGGCAGTTTATGGGATATCCCTACGAAAACAAGATGATCGGAAAGGGACGAAGGAAAAGACAAAGGGTACAATGGAGAGTGAAGAGAAAATGGATGAACAGAACATACTAGAAGAGCCGAAGCCATTGGAGGTGGTGGCAGAAAGAGCTGTCAAGTTGACAGATGAAGATGAAAAAGACATGCACATGGTGCATGAACTGCTCAGCAAGATTAAAGAAAGATCCAGAGCAAAGGAAGTAGCAATTGAGACAGCAAAACAAAAGGAAGCAAAGGAGCGAATAGAAGATGAGTTGGAGGCAGCCAAGGATGAGCTCATTGAGCTAAGGGAAAGAGTCGAACTTCAAGAAAGGACAATCATGAGACTCAGGACCACCCCTAGAGCTAGCAGAGCAGGAAAAGAACAAGAGGGAGCCCTCGTACCAGCTCTGGAAGATCAGGTCAGAAGTTTGCAAAGAGAGCTAAGGTTAGAGCAAGTGCAAAGATTGCACATGGCGAGGGATCATTGGCTGCAGAGGAGAGGCTCACATCAGAAAACCAAACACTAAGGACAGAAAATGAGGCCCTCCGCAAACAGCTCCAAGACCTCCAAGAGCAACAAAGAAGAGAAACAGAGACACCACAAGAAGAAGCAGGGGGAGCAGCCATAGAGCTACCAGAAACTGGAGAGGAAACCACAATTGAAGATCCCAGCCCCAGTTCAAGAAGTGGCCTCAACTTCAGGAATCTCTGAAGAAGAAGAACAAAGGCTCCAGGACCAAATAGAAAAGTCAACAGAGGAAAGTGCCAAGGCGTAAATGGAATGGGAAAGGAGACTCCTCATCTCCATTAGACTTCAAGGTTTAGACACAAAAGTGCTCCATGAAGAGTGGATGCAACCCAGCCTGCCTTTCCCTCTGATGAAATTTGAAGTGATAAAGACGAAAAAGAGAATAGAGGAGGAGCAGTATGTCGCTCTTTACGAAGGCGACATCACAAAGGATGAACAATCAAAGAAGATTGTAGATTCTCACCCTAGATGGAAGATCCTGACAAAGTGTGGCAAGAAGTACAAGGTTTGGTGCAAAAGGAAGGTGAGCCAGTAGATGCGTACATACATAAGTTCTCATTGGCTTGGGAGCGGATGTGCAAGGCCTTAGCACCACAGGTACCCCTGTCTGACATGATGAAGAAGGATAGGTTCTTGGCTGGTCTTTGCGAGAATATACGTTGGAGAGTGGAGCTAAAGAAGCCTAGGACATATGAAGATGCACTAGAGGTAGCATGGAACAAAGAGTGGAAGTTGAGGAAAATGAGTCAATTAGTGGTGGAGTCTTTGCCCATGAGGTCTGAATTTCAGCCTATGGACTCTTTACAAGGTCGCATGTCAGGGGTTCATCGTGAACCAGTGGTTCCTATTACTACTCAGGTTATGCCAGCAATGGTCACTACATCGGTGCAAGATGATGGGCTAAGGCAAGACATGAGGCAAGTGGTAGATTTGATGAAGAATCTCAGCCTAAACATGCTAGGTCAAGTGGGAAATAATCGAGGTCGAGGGAGGTTTGCAAATCAGCCAGGAGGTGAAGAAAGGCCTAGGAATGGTGTTGGACAAAGCAATGGTAGGTTTTGGAGGCAGACGCCCACATGTTATAATTGTGGAGAGTTGGGTGACATCAGCCCGCAATGTGATAAGCCACCAAGGATGGGGGGAGACATGTATCCATTGCCAAGACAGGTGCTAACTAGGTCAAATGATTATGGCATCGAAATTAAGGGAGACGAAGGAACCAGTGGACTGACCCAGGAGGAAAAAGGAAAGACAAAAGTGCTAAGTTTAGTCACCTTGGAGAAGGCATCAAAGATAGAGGATACATTAGTGATGCCTATTGGGAAGAGGACCACAGAGGATAAGGAAGGAAGAAGTGCCTCAGGTCCTAGTAAGAAGAAAGGAAAGAGCCATCAAGGCGAGGATGTCAAGGCCAAGAGGAAAAGGAGAGCTCGTCGAAAGTTTAATGTTTCAGATTTTCCACTAGGGGATGGGCAATTAAGCTATGACTTGAAGGAGGATCTGACGAGCAGGAAGGCAGATGTTACTTTTGGGCAACTTATAGAGATGGTGCCTAAGCTAAAGCGACAGTGGAAGAGGATGGTTAACCCAATGGAGAAAGAGCCAGAGAGAGGTTTGTTGAGCCAGCAGAGGATCACACCCACATTTTTGCTCACACCCATCATTTTGTAACCATTGATTGTAATAAATGTCTTTCCGACATTAATTTTGATTTGAGCCATTCATTAAGTAACCGGACTCAATTGAGTTTCCAGCTTGTAATCCCGAAGTAATTTCACCTGTTGATGTAAATAATTAGAGATGTTCTCACCTCCAAGGCTGAGGTATATAAGCCAAAGTTTTGTAACCTAAGGGGATTCAATTAATCAAAGTGAGTTTTGGAGCGCCGTGACTGTGTCTGAGAGAGAGAGAGAGAGAGAGTCTTATCTTCTTGCTACGGGAGCTACGGGGCCGCCATTGGAGAAGCGACACCGCCATTGTGTTAGCAACGGTGAGAGCTACGCACAGATACCAAGAGTGCGCGCTATCGGCTTCTATGTGTGGTAAGTTCCTACGAGCTTCGGTGTGAGTTTTCTTCCAACTCGTGTGTCGGAATAGAGCGTGCAACATATCTATAGAACCACAACGAGTAGAGCTACACATTAGTACCATCGGGGTCAAGTTTCGGTCACCTGTATTTTTCGGCCTGTCTTCATACGTGTTTTCCGCACGGAGTGTTTATAGGTTGATTTTGCAGTTCAAGTCTTTAGGGTGTTGTTCTTACCTAGTGTATAGACTTCCCCTTGAGTTTGAGATCGATTCAATGATTCTAGATCCTATTTCGTATAGCATTCGTTCGTAGTACGGATTTCAGTCACTTGCGTATTTTAGAACTTAGATTTGATTTCCTTAGTAGTGATTGTCATTAGAAGGTCGAGTAGGTGATTTGACACCCACCTAGTTGTTTCCATGCGCCTGCGGGTCAAGCTCCGTCCTCGTCTGACAAATTCTGTTGTTGGTTGAGTTCTCGCTATTTAGCTTCCGCTAGCGGCGTAACCGCCTTAACAAGGTTCAGTGTGGATGGCGGAGCCCAAATATGCGTCATAACACACTCATGCGTTGAGAAGATGGGTCTCACAGTGGCTGGGGTGTCAGGGTTTCGGATCAGATTGGCAAACCATCAAAAAGTAAAATGCTTGGGTGTTGTAAAGAGCTTAGAAGTGGAGGCATATGATGCAAAGGCAGTAGTTGATTTTCATGTGATGCCAGCAGGGTTGGGAGCATATCCTATTATACTGGGCAGACCATGGTTACGTGCAGTGGGAGCTGTTCAAGATTGGCGACATGGTACGATTAGCCTCTATGGAAAGACAGGTACCAAGAAGCTATACAATATGGACACAAGGAAACAATTAGAGGAGCTTTATGAAGACGAGGATGAGTCTAGTGGTGAAGACTCTTCCACGGTGACAGATGAGTACAGTGATAGCACTACCAGCAGTGATGAGGATGCTGATGTTGCATTTCTTTTGATGGATAAAGAAATCCAGGAGTCTGGTTTAATTGCATTTGCAAATGAAGTCGAGGATGAAAGTGAAGGGCCTTATGAAGTGATTGAAGGGATGATGCAAACCAAGGTTGAGTTGTCAAAAAGCAGGAATTGATGACACAAATGATCAGTGGAGACCTCTCAGCTATGGAGAAGGATATATATTTGCACATGCTGGCTAGTTTTCCTGATTTGTTCATTACTTCATATGAAGAGATCAGAGGGTTCAAGGGCAAAGAGATGCATATAGAGCTGAAAGAAGGTGCTAAGCCAGTGCGGCAAAGACTAAGAGGGATGGGTCAAGAGCAAATGGAAGCCTTGCGAGAAGAGGTGGACAAGTTGTTGAAGGCAGGGTTCATAGTCCCTGTGGAGACCAAAGAATGGGTGAGTCCAGCTGTAGTCAGTCCAAAGAAGGATGGGAAGTGGAGAATTTGTGTAGATTTTAAACCCTTAAACGTAGCCACTAAGAAGAACCCATATCCTCTTCCATTCATCGATCAGATCTTGGATTCAGTGGCAGGTTATGAGAGGTACAGTGTGTGTGATGGTTTTTCAGGCTATTTTCAATTGAGGATTTCTCTTAAAGACCGCACAAAGACCACTTTTATTACGCCAGGGGCTGCTATTGCTACACAGTATTGCCATTTGGGTTGTCAAATGGACCTTCCTTCTATCATGGAAAAGAAGCACTATTGCCTGTGGAAGTAGTGTTGCCTGCGGTCAAGATGTTAGAGAAGTTTCTTGGGCCACCTAGTGATGCATTCGAAGAGAGGCTCTTACAGCTACAAGAGTGGATAGGATGAGTGCATTGGAACATTATGGGCAGATGCAAGATAGGGATTTGGCAAAGATAAATGAAAAGGTCAAAAGTAAGGGTATCAAGAAGCATGACTTGGTTTTGCGCTACAACAGTAAGCTGGACAACACCTTCCATAAGAAGTTTCAAATTAAGTGGCAAGGCCCTTTCAAGGTAGTGGAGTTTTTCCCGAATGGCACATATCACCTGGCTAACCTGGATGGTGTTCTACATAAGTCAAGGGTAAATGGATTGCGTCTTAAATTGTATCATCCCAGGTTGATGATGGTCGAGCAATATGAGATGTATGTGGATCAAGGAGTGTTGGTGAAGGATGAGGAGACCTGTGATGCGGCGAGTCTCATATCTCTCTTTGCTGTTGCTGATCATGAATGATCTAGCAAGCTAGGGGATGGGAAAATTATGTCAGGAGTTTTTTGGAGCAAGGGACTGCGTATATGTACATATACATGCATGGTGCATCAAATAAAGAATTGCCCATTTTCCAGAGCCAGGTGGTTACGTGGGGCCCAAATGTGTAGAGGTAGGACAGCATGTACATAGTGCATCGATTTTCACTATCACCAGTACCAGTATGTTTTTTCTACAATAATGAGGAGTTTACAGCACGTAAAACTTCTCGAGGAAGCTATCCGCGGGCCGACGACATGAGGTAAGCAGGTGCGTCAAATGGCATCTAGTGGTGTCAGGAGGCCAAACGGGGTCAATATTTGCACGTGGATGAAAACGGACACAAAGTGGTGTTTTCTTGTGAGAGTTATGCAGAAAGGTCATCATTAGGACCACTTTTTGGGGCCACTTCATGTGGTTGTGGGATGCATTATTGGAAAAAGCTGAGTGCCAGGTGTGCGTATGGATGCAAAAAGGTGACAACTATGCACTGCAAGGTCAGTTTTTGACATGTTCGGGGTCCGTTTGAGGTCATCTAAAAGGCCAAGGGTGCCCAACTAATAAAGCTAAGTGCGGGTTCTGAAAAAACTGAGAAAAGGCCAGAAAAAACGTGGAGAAGAGAGGAGGAACATCCGCAGGTGTGTTTTTGGGGTTTTTGGAGCCTGTTTTGGTTGTAAACTGCTCATCCGATGTCGGATTTGAGCACTTTGACATTGTAGAGTGGGGTTTTGGGCCGTTCCGGACGCGATGGCACTGTCCATTTTGCCAAATTTTTCCCTCTTTTTCTGCTGTTTTGGCTGTGTAAGTTTCTCCTATGAATGAAGCTTCTTCTCCAATTTGTGATTGTATTTGGCATATTTTACCCATATTGTGTGAGCTGTTTGCCCCATTGGTGTTGGCCCAAGTTCATATGTATCTAATTATCAGAAGTTCTCCTCTTTTGAGCTGAGTTTTTTGGGGGTGTGTGTGTGTGTGTGTCTTTGTGTGGAGTGGGCAAGTGGATAGTCTCTCTCCTCTCAGTCCAGAGGTGTGTTCCCTGTCTCGTCCAGGTGTGTTGTGTAATCCGAGTGGTCGCCCATAGTGTGTGTGTATCTTCCCAAGTGTGTGTGTCGGGTAGTTATAGAGACGCTGTGTGTGTTTTCATCCCGCTCACAACGGTTTCAGTAAGGGATGCTTCAACAGATTTGGCTTTTGCGAGGAAAGATTCGTTATCTGCTTCCTTTGTCTCCTCTAGCTTAAGCAGGCAAAACTTGAGTTTCTCGTTCTGTCCGATGAGTTCTTGGATTTGTGCCTTGAGGGCCACAATCCTTGCCTCTTGGCATCCAACTGGATTTTTCATTGGTACAACTACCATCGCAAGGAAGCTTCTGCGTGCGATCAGGGTGCCCAATGCAGACATAGGGCTTCCTTTTTCCTTGGTAGAGTATGGATAACTGGCCTAGCTAGCCTTCAGGTTCAAAGTGTGGGACTCCGTCTTTGCAGGTTGAAATTTGAAACTTGAAAAAATGCTCGATAGTGTCATTTCGGTAAGTTTGCAGCAGCACGAGCAATAAGGTGTTGAAAAGGATTCCTCTAAAAAGGTGGAGATAGATTCATGTGAGAGTGCAAGAGGCGTAGCTCCATATCGGGCCTTGGGTGGGAGAGCAAGAAAACAAGCTAAAATTAGAAACTCAAAAAACACTTGACACTGTCATTTTCGTGGGTGTGCAGCAGGAGCAAGAAGATGTTGGTAACAGGCAGAGCTAGTAAAGAGGACGGGTTGTGTCTGTAGCAGCAGGAGCGAGGGGAGAAGTATGGAGCCAGGATTGTTTGCTTTGTCACAGGGCAAGGATAAGGGTTAACGACCCCCCACAGGGCTGCCCTTGCCAAGGGGAAGATAGAGGGAGAGAGCCTTCTGTGTGTGTGTGTGTGTGTGTGTGTGTGTGTGTGTGTGTGTGTGTGTGTGTGTGTGTGTGTGTGTGTGTGAGAGAGAGAGAGAGAGAGAGAGAGAGAGAGAGAGAGAGAGAGAGAGAGAGAACGAGAGAGAGATTGCATCATCGTCCACGGAGGTCAGATCTGACCCATGGGACCAAGAACAAACACTACAACGGTTTTTTCTAAGAAGAAGATGGTGATACATATCAATTAAGGACTGAGGGTCCATCAAGAGGGTAAAATGGAAAAGGGGAAAACAAAACCTAAGGAAGGGATGATTTGGGTTCTTGAAACTCCTAGATGATGGCTTTTCCTCCTTGATAGACTGCCCATTTACCTTGTTTGCGAGCATTGTGTATCTTCTTGAGATCGCTTGCCTTAGCTTTGACTTGATTAGTCGTCAATTCTTTGGTGATCCAAAATGATTTTCCCTTGAGCAGGCGAGATTAACGTAGTAGCTGCAACCGTTCTTCTTTATCATTGAAAGTGAGAAACAATGCTTGGGTGGCACTTGTTTAGGTGTGTCATTGATCCAAGAAATGGTCTCAGGCTTGATGTGGACAGGTTGAAGAATTTCATTAAGCATGACAATTACTTATTCTAGAGTACGCGTCCTCGTTCGTGCACCATGGTGTGGGAAGTCCTCCAATCCTGACCTTAAGGCCAAGGGATTCTTGAAGTCGCCATTCTTGTAGAGCCACTTTTATCTTTGTTTCAAGCTTCCTGTGATTCTCTTCATGAACTTCGTTCACTGTCTTGACGGTTCCGGTAAGGGACGCTTCAACACCTTTGGCTTTTGCGAGGAAAGATTGGTTATCTGCTTCCTTTGTCTCCTCTAGCTTAAGCAGGAAAACCTTGAGTTTCTCGTTCTCTTTGATGAGTTCTTGGATTTGTGCCTTGAGGGCCGCAATCCTTGCCTCTTGGTGTCCAACTGGATTTTTCATTGGTACAACTACCATCGTGAGGAAGCTTCTGCGTGTGATCAGGGTGCCCAATGCAGACATAGGGCTTCCTTTTTCCTTGGTAGAGTATGGATTACTGGCCTAGATAGCCTTCAGGTTCAAAGCGTGGGACTCCGTCTTTGCAGGTTGAAATTTGAAACTTGAAAAAACGCTCGATAGTGTTGTTTTGGTGAGTCTGCAGCAGCAGGAGCGATAAGGTGTTGTCGAGGATTCCTCTAAAAAGATGGAGATAGATTCATGTGAGAGTGCAAGAGCCGTAGCTCCATGGATTTCAACACAGTAGTATCAGGGCTTGGGTGGCACAGCAAGAAAACAGACTGAAATTAGAAACTGGAATATTGCTCTCCACTGTCGTTTTGGTGGGTGTGCAGCAAGAGCAAGAAGACATTGTTGACGGGTAGAGCTAGTAAAGAGGACGGGCTGTGTCTGCAGCAGGAGCGAGGGGAGGAGTATGGAGCCGGGGCTTGTTTGCTTTGTCACAAGGCAAGGCTAAGAGTTAACGCTCCCCCACACGATTGCCCTTGCCCAAGGGGAGACGGAGGGGGAGAGCCCTCTGTGTGTGTGTGTGTGTGTGTGTGAGAGAGAGAGAGAGAGAGAGAGAGAGAGAGAGAGAAGTAAAGGATAGGGATGAATCTAATAATTTGTTTTTCCACGTAGATGATCCATCACGAGGCACAAAATTAGCAATCTTATGGAGGCCGGTTGCTGATGTCGTGAGATCTAGCATTGAGTTATTTTTTTTGTAACATGTAAAGTAGTTTCGTGTACCAATAGAAGGTATTCTGAGCATAGTATTTCTATATTTTTAGACATCGGATACCCTTACTCTAGAACACCTAGCTTTCCCTAAGCATTTATTCGTTCATATCGCAAAGGGTAAACATAGGAGGAGTTGGTTGGGCATCTCCACGAGTGGACACATTGCTTGAGATAATTCGTTTCATTTGATCATATACCTTTTCATTAGTTAAGATAGATAAGCGTTCTCATTTTATATATGCTATACAAATAGCCACCCTTCACTTGGGGCCAAGCATGGCATTGACCCATCATCCCCCCCCCCCCTCGCCCCCAACACACGCAAACACACACACTTTTGTTTTTTGTAAATCTACTTTGATTAATTTACAAGGGAAATCTCAAAGCAAGGAAAACCCACGAGAAAGATCAAATCCAAAAAGAGGAACACAAAAGTGTTCTCTATGATATGAAAGTGCTAAAAGAAAACATAGAAGAGTTGCAAGATTTCTAGGAATATGTCCCCAGTGAAAGGAAAAATGTAACGATTGCCTCGGTGAAATCTTGAATGAGGGAACAGGATCCGCATCATACCGATGAAACATGTGCAAATTGTGTTGGTGCCATAAAGACCATAGCGACTAGAATCTTACCCATGTGAAGAAGATCACAAATCATTGAAGGGAAGGCGAAATAATGAAAAAAATCTATAATCGTTTGTGGAAAATTGTTGAGGAGACGGAAGGTGCATACAAGCATAGACATGGTCCAAGAAAACCTTGGTGAAGCGACAATCCCAAAGCAGATGCTTGACAGTCTCATCAGCAATCAAGCAATTGACACAACGAGAAGAGCTGATGTGACGCGCTACAAGGAGTGTGCCAGCTCGAAGATTTCCCAACAAATAGCACCAAAGAAAGAGACGTCCTTAAGAGGAAAGTGGGACTTTCAAATTGTAGTAAGAGCGTTTCTCCAATATTGATCAGATTTGTGTAAAGACCAAAGCGCATCACAGTGATCAGCCAACCAAGAGTCCTGCATAAGGGAACTATAGATAATGCTGGCGGAAATAGCATCAAAAGGAACGTCCCATAAACTCCAATCCTACATACGACATCCACTGGTCAACGGAGAAATGGGGAGGAAAAGGGCCATCATATGCTCAGCACACTCCAAATCTGATGATAAAGCGCAATCTAACCGAAGTGTGTTGCCTGAGAGAGAAGTGAGCAAAATTCTAGTCTAGTCCAACATCCACGTATGCCTCAACCAGACGGATAGATTGGCGTTGAGACGATCAACGCACGATAAGATCAACAAGAGTAAGAGAGAACCTTACTGCAGTGAATGCTTTCCAAACACAATGAGTTTCCATATGTTTACTGCTAGTGCATTCCAGAGAAGATGATCTATAAAACATTCAAGAAGAAAACAAAGAGGATGTTTCCAACAATAGGAATATGACCGACCATCTTGGAACAAACTTCCCAAAGGGAATCGTCTACATAACAAATGTGGGAGGTAACATGTCGAATGGGTTGGGATTGCTATGGTGAGATTAGATCATTAACCAATGCCATGCGGTGGCGGAGGTCCAAAATATTTGGCCCCCAAAAAGCCACCAAAAACATTGGGAGTGCAGATTTGTCCAATAGAGGAGCCTTTAAATTTTTGATCCGATGCGGTGGCCTCTATACGGTGGTATGACCTATTTAGGTCTAGTAAATGCTAATGGTCTCATAACCTGATCTAGTGGTATTTGGCAACGATGATGTAAAATTGAACTATGGAGCACGTACTGAATTTGTCGTGCCATGGTTCAAAGTATCCATGCTACATACCAAAAGTATCCAATGCATACATAATCTCTTCTCATGCATGGTTCTTGGTTATGGAGGGATGAATGAGTCAGCATAGGCCTGCCCTATTAATTCATTGCCATTGGGTAACTTCAGTCCACCAAGCAAAATCAAGTGATCCAGATACAGTAAAAAGGGGTGAGTGGCAATGTCATACAACAAAGCGCTAAGTGGGCAGCCCTGTTTGACAGAATATTCAAGAGTCCAAGGTTCAATCAACTCACCATCAAGAAGGCCTGAAGACTTATTGTGAGCATATAAGAAGTATACCATATTACCCAACTTTGGACCAAATCCAAGGGCCTGCATTGTAGCGGAAATGAAATCCCATTGTACCATATCAAACGCCTTTTCAATGTCTTCCTGCATTACGAGAACATCCTGTTGTGTATACTTGATTTTCAATAATCCAAAATTTAGCGAAGCCATACTGCACAGAATGGATACCCATCATCAGAGGTTCCTTGATACGGTTCACAATCATTTTAGCCAAGAGTTTATTTATAACCGGCATAAGAGTAATTGACTACCAATGCGAGAACAACTCACAAAGCGCTTTTTTAGGCAACAACTTCAACAAACCCTCTTTCCAAGATATTAACAAATTCTGTTTTGCCCACACAATGTTCATCATCTAGAGTAAAGGTTATTTGAGAGGCTCCCAAAAGGAGATAAAAAATTCCATAGTGAGACCATCCCAACCAAGAAAAACGCCATTGTCCAAGAGCAAGCAATGCTATGTGCAATGCATTCTGTAAAATCGGCCTCCATGGCTAAAGCATCTTGAGGCAAGATAATTGAATGCAATGTAGATAATAAAAGTTGGTGTGCATGAAGACCATACAATATCAAAAAACAAAAAAATATTCCTAAAATGGTAAACCATGGTATCCACAAGCTCACATTTTGAGGTTGTCCAATCGCCTGGTTGGAGCATAACTTTCATAATAGCTTGAGAAGACCTTGAATGATGCAAGTGTTTAAAAAACTATTTTGAGGCACATCCCTTGTCCACAAACGCTCGATAGAGAGCACGAGTCTGCCGATTGTCCAATTTTTGTTTATCATTATGCTGCAGACACACTCGGGACTGACAAAGAGCAGTTGATTTACTTTTAGACAAGAAACGTGTGTCAGCTATAAGTTGGAGATGTTGATACACATGCTTAACATCCTTAACGTTACCACATAATTGAAACATGTAATGCTTGCCATAATCCTGAATTACACTTAGTACACATTGGTGCACCTAGAATTCGTTTACCCATGGAAGTGTCAGCAGCAGGTATAGGGCATTACGCAGGTTGATGGTCGAAGACTTTGGCAAGTGCTAGATGCGGCCTGGAACAAGTGCTACATGATGTGGCTCTAAGTTAGTCGAATGATGTTCCGAAGCTTTGCCAGGTTGGGAGGATTCAAAGTGTTGAAGCTCGATGGAAATCGTCTCGAAGTGTTGCTGTGATATGTATGCCAAAGCGACCTTGTGCTCGACGAATGCAATTTTTTTGGGTACTCGAAGAACACTATCTGCATAATCTTTTCTCAAGTGTTCCGGTGGCTTATTGCGGTTCAAAGTGGAAGGAAGCGGAGGAGGATGCGTGTTTTTGGTCGTTCCGATAGTCGGGGCAAGCAAGGGTGGTGGGAAAGCGGCCCAAGTCGAAGAGTTAGATTATAAAATAAAGAAAAATTGTAAGGTGGTGGGCATGCAGGAGAAGCGCCATTTGCATGGGGGAAGGAGGCGGGCCTGGAAAGCGAGTAGGTCCGAGATGGGAAATAGGAGTGCAAGTGGTAGGTTGCATGAAGGAAAGAGAGGCCAGATGGGTGGGACGAAGATCTAACAGACACGGGGCTGCATACGGGAAGAAGAAGAACCGCTAGTTGGGGGTCTTAGATCCGCAGGTTCTTGAATAGCTGAGGTGGCGGGCTGGCAGGAGCCGAGACCAAGCAAGCTGAGCCATCAGAGGGGTGGATTTGAACCCTACAGGGGCGTCACTGGCTGGTGGACATCAGAGAGGAGCAAGGGGAGGTCGTAAACCAAAGCAGGCCGGGTCAGCTGGCGTAGTTAATTACGACCAGGAGGAGGAGGGGCTGCCTTTGAAAGGCTTGGAGGAGGTACACCATCCGGGAGGCATGGAGGACCATTGCCATGAGCAGGACAGGCGCAGAGAGAAGGGTTATAAGGTATTGCAGCCAGGGCCGAAAGCATGAGAGTGAGGAACTTCAGCAGAAGCGTAGCTTGCAAGTTGGGGTGATGCGCCATTGATGCCTGAGAATCAAATGCAAAGAAGGGTCAAAGGGAGGCAGGCCTGGGCTAGCCGAGGAATGCCTTCAAGGCTGCAGGATGGTGATGCAGGTTGATGACGGCCGCAAGCACTTGTCAGAGTATTGGTGAACTTGACTCCAGCTGGATGGAAAGCTAACTCCTCGCAAGAAGGAGGAGCAACTAGGTATTTTGAAGGAGCGCTTATACTACAGGAGGTGGGTGGGCTATGCCATCTAAAGGAAGCTCAAAGTCCGGTTGCGAACAAGAGGATGAAGAGGGGCTGCCGTGGACCATGGATGCAAATGAAGAGCCATCGTATCAAGTGGAGAAGGCCGCCTGTTGAGAGGGCTTGATATTGCAGGACGTTCAATACTATAGCCAGGGATCCGCCAAAGGGCTTGCTTTGAAGGAGAGTAGTGGAGGTTGGGGTGGCCTTGGCAAGCAAAAGAAAAGGGCCATGAGCAAGGGGGTCGGGGCTTCTAAGCAGTGATACAGATGCCAAGTGAGAGGCTGCAAATCAGAGATGGCTTAAAGGGAGAGAGGGTTCAAGCAGGGGCAAAAGCAGAGGGTTTTTTTTTAAAAAGTCATTATTGTATACTCTTTAAATGGACTTCATTGCATCGGCATCGTCATGGAATCTATCTATTTGTTGTTCGAGTGAACATTCTCCATCTCTTTGGTTCTCGTACCCATTCGTTTGTGTGCGTGTGAGTATGATATGTGCAAAGGATAGCAAAGCCTATGGGTGCCTGATATGTGTGAAATCCCGGTGTGTGTCAAGTGGGTGGGTGTCCCCTATATGTTTGTGGTACATTCCTTGAGGATGAAACCTTGTGAGTAAGCTTGAGTCTACAAATAGTTTTGAGGTGTTTGAGGTGTTTGAAGGGGTCGAGATTGCTTGTCGTGATTGCTTATATGTGAATGTATGGTGCTTTGAAGGGTCAAAGGTCAATATAATTGATTGTATTCTTTGCGACCAAGTGTATAGAGTTAGGGTTGGTCGGGCTCGGGCTTGGACAATAGTAGGTTGCAGATTGTGTATCGAGATGTGTGTTAAATAGGGGATTGGGGTGTTGTGAAATCACTGGGCTATAGAGAGGCATTTATATTGTGTGATGGTAGTTTTTCCATTTCCCCCTTTCCATCTAGCTTGTGGTGTCCCCACTGAGGATCCACTGATTGCTTCCTAACAAAGTGTTTGTGATGAAGCAAGAATTTGGTCCAGTGTTCAAAGGATCGGGAGATGAAGATGCAGACGACTGGATAGCCGATTTTGAGCTATTTATGCTGACAGTATTGCAAATGCCAGGTGAAGAAGCAAAGCTCCAGACTCTAGCGTTGGTGCTGCGAGGTAAAGCAAAAGTTTTGTTCGATGGCTTAGAAGATGTGCACAAGCAGAATTGGATCGGATCAAAAAGGTATCATAGGTATCAAAAAGTTATGCCGGCTTCGGAAGCAGATGCAAAGATCAAAAGCTTGCAGCAGCAGGACGTAAGTGAAAATTTTGATGCTTTTGTTGGTAAATTTGAAGCTTATTGGGGGGATTTTTTGGCTGCTACCCAAGCAACCCATGTGGGATACTTTAAACTGGAAAGGTTCCTATCTTTTTTGCATCCCTATGTTCGTGAAAGAGTGGACTATGAAGATCCAAGGACCTTTGATGAAGCTGTCCAAGTTGCCAAAGCAAAGAGTCGAAAGATGAAGAAGAAGATGGAGGCAGGATTGCTACAGTCTACAATCACGGCAACCAATGGGCGCAAGCTCAAATAGATGGATGAGCATCACACTACAAGAGGTTGTGTGCTCTTGTGACGCTTTTATCGATGGAAATACACTGGGTTTTTATAACCCTCGGCGTCGCTAAGAGCGTCGATACGGTGACGTCACTATAAGCGTCTCTATGCAAGTCGTTATAAATGTTGCTATATGGCGACGGCTATAGCGACACTGCAAGGCCATCAATAGCGACGCTGCAGAGCCTAATATAGCGATCATAGCGATGCCCGCAATGAAATTTTTTTGGTGGCAGGGCAATCAACCCATCAACCATATTGAATGTTTCATTTGTCTATTTACCTTTGAAAAAAAGTGCAAAGGTAAATATAGACCCAAAATAGTCACCCACAAGACAATATAATCATTAACTCCATCATCCATAGTACATATTGTTTGCAAAATAAAGATACAAAAATGACAAGCATGAATTGATGAAAGTAAATCAATGACAATTGTACACATAGGCAAAATCACTTGATTGTTAATCTTTGTAAATGTAATAGTTACAACCCATTGTCATTATTTAAAAAATATACATGGTTTTTAAAAATACGTATAAAAGTCGTCTCATGATATATAATCTATGACAAAAAGAAACTAATGCTATCCAACTATGGCTAAACTGACGTTGTCTAATCAGACATCTCATCGCGTCGAAGCGGCGTATCTGTCGGATTCTGTAAAGAAAAACAATAAGATAGCTTTTTGTAAGTATAAATATATAGCGACGTTTATAAAACAATACAATAAATAGAAAAGAATAAACCCTAATACTAATCATGCCGCTGCAAGAACTCAGGATGTCTATAAGGGCATTTATGCCCTTCTTGCCTGCGTACTCACGCTCGTACGGTGTGGGATCACGTCCTGTAAACGACCACTGCCAAAACATACAAAGAATCCATTATGTTAGAATTTCAAATCCCATAAACCCTAAACTATCAAACATAGATGCAAAAACACTTAGAAAATCGGCCTCAAATGATGCCCACCTGCCACTCCCCAAGTGGTGCGAGCTCCCTGTCTCTACTCGCGCTCTGGCTGCCTCCTTTTGTTGCTTCCACTTGTCGGGATTCTCGCGCACTTCTTTCTTCGCATGCTTCCAATCTTCTTTGGCCAGCCAATCTGGTCTTCTCCATGTTAAAGAATATGTCCATTGTGCTATGGGCGGCCGGACACTAACTATACTATGTTGTAAATATACTTTGGATAATAGTTAAAAAGAGAAGAGAGGAGAACAGCATGTTGAATGGTTGCTGCAGAGTAACGATTGTGTGTGTGTGTGTCTTGATGTGTGTTGGTGTGTGTATGTAGTCTTCTTTCCTACCTTCTGCATCACCTGCGCACTCTACAAAGTGGTATCAGAGCTCAGGTTAAGGAGCTACAGTCAATACATAGATTTCCACAGCTCTGAAAAACAGCCAAAAAGAGAGGGTTTTTTGTCATAACTCCCTCACCCGAACTCGGAATACAGTGATCTAGGAGTTTATCTTTATGTTTTTGGGCATTCGGCACGCATTGGCATACTCAAATTTTGCAAAATCTATAATTTTCTGCAACAAAAATCCAGCTCACACAAGTATAAGAGATTTCTAATTTTGCACTCGACAGTAGATTTACAGGTTACACGTGAAGAATTCATCATTTACACAGGTTTTGGAGAGCGACAGAGCTTTTGCATCATGATATTGTGTTATCGAAGATTATGTTTGGTTGTTGTGGGTCTGTTATGGACATCCCCCTATGTAAAAAAGGTTGTGGGAAGAAGTTGAGGCGGTTATATTGTCAGATTGAGTACTTTGTGGTTATGTATGGATATGAGGTTAATGTATTTTGAAAAAATGCAGCCTTTGTGAGGGTCGAGTGAGGTTTTTTGAAGCCTTGCCTTGGGAGCTTTGGTACCTTGGCAAGGTGGATTAGGTACTGGAGCAAACCCTCGACTGGCCCTGCGAAAGGCCTCATATGTCGTTTACGACTATGGGAAGAAGGTAAATGTATGGATATGTGGTACATGACAGTGTATAGATTGCATTTTCATACAAGTCCATGTGGACATTGTTTTAGAGTATTTATGCATAGTATTGAGTCAGTATAATCATTGTTGCAAAGAGAGTGAAGATGGCAGAAAGTTCAACTCAAGTCACACAAATTGTTGGAGAGAATCTGACCAGAGAGAACTACAACATATGGTCTTACAGGATGGAGAACTTTATCATGGACAAAGGTTTATGGGATTACATTACAGGTGAACAAGAGTGTCCCGAGGTTGGTTTGGAACCAAATAGAGAGAATGGTGAAGCGCATAAAACATAGCAAGCAAGAGTAGAAGCTTACAAGAAGTGGATCGAGAACTCAAGGAAAATGATGATTGGATTTCACTATGCATTAGTGACTTCTTTATACCACATGTGAAGAAGGCTCAATCTCCAAAGGAAGCATGGGAGATACTAGCAAGAATGAACAGCTCCAATACGAAACCACGAAAAGTTCACTTGAAGCAAAGATTACATTGTGTATGGCGAGAAAATAGATCCATATCAGATTATGTGACAGAGATAAAGCAAATACAGGAAGATCTTGCGAGCATTCATGTTGAAGTTCCAGATGATGACTTAGTTTTAGTGACATTGAATGGTTTGGAACCGGAATACAAGTCATTGGATACATCTATATCTGTTCGAGGACACATGCCTGATTTTGAAGAGTTAGTAAACCTTTGTTTGCAAGAAGAGGTGAAGTTAGGCAAGTCACGTTCTTCTACATCAAATAAATATTCCAGAGATCATGTATTTTACTCTAGAGGTCGTGGAAACAATAGAGGTGGAAGAGAAAACTATGGTCGTGGAAACAATGCTGGAAGAGGTCAATGGAAAAACCAACAAAGTCAAAGTTACAATGATTATCGACAAAGAGGCAGGGGGAGAGCCCGACCTCGTGGACGTGGAGGTGGACGATTTATACATCCTCAAAGAGATGGATCTTGTAATAGATGTGGCATTTATGGTCACTTTGAAAGAGAATGTTACACAAGGCTAAATCAAAATTGTGATCGTGGTGGAAGAGGCCGAGGTTATGGCAGACATGGAGGAAACTTTGCTGGATACAATCCTCATGATCAAAATATATATGACAATAGGTCGAGTGGACATTTATTTCCTATGGAGCATGTTGTTGGAAGCATGGTGGAGCCAGATCATACAGATGATTGATATTTAGATAGTGGTGCCACAAATCATATGACATATCATGGTGAATGGTTTGACAGGAAAGAGAAATTAGAAGAGGATGAGTTTATCGCTACAGGTGATGATACTATGCATCGGATTACACATGTTGGTTCATTTCCATTGCTAGAAAAAGACGGGACATACAATACATTGGGAGATGTTGTGCCTTTAATTACAAAGAATTTAGCATCAGTTAAACAAATGACAGATCAAGGGTTGCAAGTCCATTTTAATCGTTATGCCTGCTTCATAGAGGAGTTTCACAAAGGCAGACCAGGCAAGATATTGGCACGTGGAATAAAGAAAGGTCGCTTGTTCTCATTGGAAGCTGGAGATCCATGTTTTACACAATGGTATGTATGCAAGCAAATCAGTCACTGAAGATAATTGGGCAGAGATATGGCATAAGAGGATTGGTCATGTCAATTTTTAGAATATTAAAGCATATGTAATCAGATCAAATTGTACGCGGATTACCAAAGTTTGAAAGATTGAATTTTGATCATGTTTGTGAAGCTTGTCAATTTGGAAATACTACAAGAGGTTGTGTGCTCTTGTGACGCTGTTAGCAACGGAAATACACTGGGTTTTTATAACCCCCGGCGTCGCTAAAACCGTCCCTAATAGCGTGGCTATGAGAGCGTCGCTATATGCGTCGCTATAGGCGTCGCTATATAGCGACGGTCATAGCGACGGTTATAGCGACGTTTACACAGAAGTCTATAGCGACGCTCATAGCAACGCTATAGAGCCATAAATAGCGACGGTTATAGCGACACCCGAGAGATTTTTTTTTTTGGTGACAGGGCATTGAATGCCCTGCCACCCATCAACCATATTGTACTTGATTCACTTTTTAAAAAAAGTGCAAGGGTAGATAATAGACCCAAAATAGTCACCCACAAGACGCATTGTTTGCAAAATTGACAAGCGTAAAATTGATAATTGTACACATCATAGGCAAAATGAATTGATTGGCAAATGTAATAATGACAATTGTACAACATCATAGGCATAAAGAATTGATTGGCAAAATGAACTGTGGTGACAAATGTAATAATATACATGGTTCAAAAAGACGTATAAAATCCGTCTCATGATACGTAAGCTATGAGAAACCCTAAACTAATGCTATCTAGCTACAGCTAAACTGACGTCGTCTAGTCAGACGTCTCATCGCGTCCAAGCGGCGTATCTGTCGAATTCTACAAAAAAAGACAATAAGACAGCTTTCAGTAAGTATAAACATATAACGACATTTATAAAACAATACAAAAAATAGAAAAGAGTAAACCCTACTTCTAACCATGCCGCCGCGAGAACTGAGAATGTCCATCAGGGCGTTTAAGCCCTTCCTGCCTGCGTACTCGCGCTCGTACGGTGTGGGATCACGTCCTTTCATCGACCACTATCAAACCATACAAAGATTTCATTATGTTAAAATTAAAAAACTCATAAACCCTAAACTATCGAACATAAAGAGCAATGCGAAAACACTTACAAAATCGGCCTTAAATGATTCCCATCCACCGCTCCCCAAGTGGTGCGAGCTCCCTGCCTCTACTCGCGCTCTGGCTGCATCCTTTTGTTGCTTCCACTTGTCGGGATTCTCACGTGCTGCTTGCTTCGCATTCTTCCAATCTTCTTTGGCCAGCCAATCTGGCCTGTTCCACCCATGCTTGATTGCTTTTTGCACTTTGGAACGCTTGTGTTTGCAGTATTCGCGCATTCGAATCTTCATCAGGTCTTCATTGAAGCGCTGATCTCGTGTTGGAACGGGAAACTCATCATGAAGTATGCTGATGACTCTGGCTTTTAAATCACTTGGTAATTCACTCCATTTGTTTAGTATGTAGTGTCTAAACAGCTGAGAGCAAAGACCACGCATGCGCGAGATCACCTTCTTGCCGTCATCATCCATGATGATGCCGCCGCCGAAGTCAACGGAGTAAGGCAAGCCCTCTGGCCGATCACGCGTGAACCTGGGTGTCCCGGCAGGGGTCTCTAGCGGCGTGTCGATGAGGGTACGGACGTCAGGTGTCTCCACCGGCGTCTGGGCCCCGAAGTGAGGAGTGTCGAGTGGGGTGGCTCCTGGCGGAGTAGGTAGAGGTGTGTAGCTGCTAGGAACAGTCAGCCGCGCAAAACCTGGCGTAGATGGCGATGTTGTGGCTGGTGTGGGGGCGGGCAAAGAAGGGGAGGGTAAAGAGCCTCGTCGAACACGAGGCGGTGTGGAGGCATCGGCGGCGGAATCCCCACAACAACCGCCACCACCACCACTAGAGCGCTGGTGTCTAGACGAGTGTGAAGATCGTCTCATCGACACCGAAGCTTCGGAGCGCGTCGAATGCTCCGAAAGAGAGGGATATGCGAATGGAGTAGGAACGCGCGATGATGCGCTAGAGCGATGACGCTCCACGTACCACTGTCTGTGCTGCACTGACAAAGAAGAAAGAAACTCCTCATCATCCATACCTGCATTAAACACACGAATATTTAAACTTAATATTGAATGAATAGAGTAGACAATGACGCAAAGACCATTAAATACAATGACGTAATGGCGCATATAAATACAATGACGCAATGAATTGAGTGATAGAAGAGGCAAGTCGAAAACTCAGAATTTTCAATCAAAAGATGTGAGCGCGAGTAGAAAAGAGCGTTATACACCATGGAAGGTACTTAGAGAGCCAGAGCTTTTACAACACGGAGCAAAATTGTTCAAATACAATATTTGTGGCTTTAAGAGATCTCTCTCTCATCCTTGTATAGCTCAGCATAACTTCCTATATCTATATAGAGCTCTCTGTTTAAACACATATCCTCTGTTTCATTTTGTAGCTCCTCTGCATGCACCCCATATAGAGTAGTAGCATCTTGATGCTCGTCTGGCACCACCGCAGCGGCTTCTGATTGAGCATCTTCTCTGATCTCCTCCATTGATGCCGTTGTGATTGGCACATGGTAGCCTTCATACGTCCTTGCACTACGAGGGGCTACCTCTATGACGTACCACCAGTTTGATGTAGACTTTGTAGGATGAAATATTACCTGCCAGAGCCACATAACTTACATGAGAGCTTTCAAGCACATAACTTGTAAAAGGGGGATGTTAACTATTTACATACTTACTTGTTCACAATGCTCGGGTAGTACGAAAGTGTCTCTTAGGTCAGTCCATTTCTTAGTAGAATCCACCTCAAGAAAACCAGACTCTCCTCTACGCACAGTAGTGTTGCGACCCTCCATGATTATCTTGAACCATTGCACGTCGAACAAGTCGACAAAAAATCCTCTGTAATCGATCCTCAAAATCTCTTGTAGCGTGCCGAAGTAAGTGAGTTCCACCACCACAGGATCTACATCAGAGGAACGTCATCGACTAGACTATTCAAATTTTGCTATGATTCCACAATCTTGAGTAAAACACTTTTTGTCGATCCGTTCCACCCTAAAATGTCGACCTTTACACCATGCTGCTGTGTATGACTTATACTACAACGAACAAAGATTATGAGTGGCCGTTCAAACGTTTAGAAATAAAGTCACTAGCTAGTCGTACATTGCAAACTTACCTTGGTCACGCAACCCCGAGAGTACTCCCACTCTTCCTCAGTCACTTCGTCACCGCATTGTTGTGCGCTTTTCAATTGGTTGTGCAACCACCTTAAGCTCATGAACATTGGTAGGCTCTCCAGACCCGTCGGATAGTGCATCGGTGGTCGTCTTCCCTGTCTCCACTCGATTCGTGCCCTTTGTCGCTCTTGCTTTCATCCTCATACTGTGAAATCCACTTTTGCATCACTGGATTGTGAAGCATGCAAAATCGGTTGATTTTAGCCTCTAGATCTTCCGTCATCTTCTTCTCAACACCAAGATTGCACATGACAATCCCAGATATGCGCTCATCATCTATGGTTCGCCATAGCGTATCCTGGGCTTTATCAAATCCGTCTAGCCACTCTCCAATGTACACTAGGGACTCTGATACCAACCAACCTTCTGCCATGCTACCCTCCGGACGTGCCCTTTGACGCACATATTCCTTAAGCGTTTTCATGAAACGATCTAAGAAGAACATCCATCTGGAATGAACTGTGCCAGCTATTTCCACCTCATCAACTATGTGAACAAGAAGATGCACCTGAATGGTTAGCATGGTAGTAGGAAAATGTTTCTCAAACATGCACACAAGCTCCGTAGCATTTAGTTTGGGGAATGGTATGGAGTCTACGTTGATCTCCTTTTGTGAGATCCATTGCACCAGCTTTGCAAGTTTGTAGATTGTGTTACAGATGTCGAGAGACAAACATCCCTCAATGGCAACAGGTAAAATAAAATGTAAAGTATGTGCAGCAATGATATTAAAGTCCACATTTTATGCAATGATATTAAAGTCCACTATGAACGTACTTGACACATTTTATGCCAATCGTTTGACTTCAAACCTGTAAGCTTTCCTTCTTTAGTAAAACACGTTCGGAGCGAGTGCATTACGCCAGTGGGGGTCCGCAAAGATCGAATGGTCTATTTTACTTTGCGTTCTTGGGCTCCTGTGAAAATCCATGGTGCTTAAAGGAGTTTTATCGATCCATCAAACGCTGTTTGCAGTCAATATTGCTCCATACGATCCACATTTCTAAGGTCAACTCTGGCTCCCAAAGTATCTTTCTTGCCGGTCAGATGGTCCCATAGTAGATTACCCACATTCTTGAATATGTGCATTCGATCGAGCAAGTGATTGATCATGAGTCGGGGCCAGTATGGTAACTCGTACCATAGAGATAGTCTCTTCATCCCTGGAGGCAATCCGTCATCGCACATCTCCTTCTGCTCTAACCATGCTTGTGCAGACATCCTTGGTGGCTCTCTTCCCAAAACGCCGTCGCGTAACACATGATTCTCTGGAAGATACGCTTGATGACCTTCGTAGATTTGCTTCTTCAGTGAGGACACCCTACGTGCATTCAGTCTAGGTCCACATGTGACACATGCTCTGTATCCCCTTGTTTGAAGCCCTGCATGTATACACATGATAATAGATCAACTATGGGAAAAAACAAGATTTACAGTGTCTGAGTGACGAGTGTCAATAGATCACCTGAGCATTCTGTTAGCCCGGGATAGTCATGCATAGTCCACATTAGAATGCCTCTGATCAAAGCATTCCGTCGTCCTGTGTGTCGGCTCATATCCACCACCTCTATGCCAATCCACAATTGTTGTAGCTCTTCCAATAGTGGATGAAGATACACATCCATATTCTCCACTTTATATCGCCCTGGCACAATCAAGCTTAGCCATAGGTGCCCCTTCTTCGTAGTCAACCACGGGGGAATGTTGTAGTTGACGGTGACAACGGGCCATACACTGTAAGATGTTGATCTTTGACCAAATGGATTTACGCCATCCATAGCCAGGCCTAAGCGCAAATTTCGAGCTTCCCTCGCAAAATCCGACCATGTTCCATCTATATGTTTCCAGGCTGCGCAATCTGCAGGAATTCGTAGCACACCATCCGAAGATTTATTCTCCTCATGCCATGATGCTAGGGCGGCCATGGACTTACATTCGAAGAAATGCTTGATGCGAGGAAGCATAGGAAAATGTCGCAAAACCTTTTGTGGAATTTTTGTCCCGTGGAGATCTACTCGATATCTTTCGGAATCACATTTCGGACACTTCTCCATGTCTATGTATTTCCCTCTGAAAAGAATGCAGTCATTAGGACAAGCGTGGATAGAATTGTAATCCATCCCCAAGTTTCGCAAAATCTTTCTTGCTTCATCTCGGGAGTCTGGCATCACATTGTCAGCTGGTAGTATGTGCTCTTTCAGCAATCTACACAACATAAAAATACGATACAGTCGTGTAAAAATCTATCAGATCATTATACATTTAGAGTTTTATTAAAGTAAACTAATTGTAATAGATCACCTGAAAAGTGCTGTGACGCTAGTGTCACTCCATCCAAACTTTGCCTGCATGTTGAGAAGAACCAGGAGTGCTTTCAATCTAGACATACGTGCTCCATTATACAATGGCGTATCGGCTTCACTTTTCATATCATCATAGATAAGCCTTTCTGAATCCATGATCGTCTCGATCATTTCATCAATCTCGGGCTCAAACATTGCCTCGTTGGGAATTTGCTCTGCATGATCATCCCCCGAGCTGTCAGAGGCTACATCTTGTGGCCTCACATATGTTGCTTGACCAAAGCGCCTGCGAACACGTCTATTGGGTTGCAAGATTGCTGCTTGTTGGCCAGCGTCAGAGTCCGACGAGTTATAATTGGCAACAACTCGATCTATAATAGATGGATCGAACTCGCCAAATTCGCGAACGTGCTGCAAAGAAACACGTCTTGTCCGTCGCACAACATGCTTGCATTGATTACAAGGACATAAGACCCTCGTTGAGAGATAGGTGTTTCGGTTGGACGGTCCGACATCCTCGTCACTACTCATAATGAGGATAAAAATCTTATAACCTGGACAACAAATTTAATATTCTATTGGCATTCTTCGTCTTATCTCTCTCTCTCTCTCTCTCTCTCTCTCTCTCTCTCTCTCTCTCTCTCTCTCTCTCTCTCTCTCTCTCTCTCTCTCTCTCTCTCTCTACCTCACATTCTCTAGTCATGTCCAATCCCCGCACACCTCGGTCTAGAGGTGCACGGAGATCGGAACCACCGGGCTATAATCTCGTCTTTATTGTTCAATACCTATATTTGTGGGTACAAGAAATCTACAGACCCACGTCTACATGATACTGCATGTAGTGGACAAAACCCCTTTGCCTCTTCTCTAGCTGCAGCACTTCACAGCATCTTAACATCTTTTCACAGTAGATCTTTTCACTGTTCGTCTAACTCTAAACCCTAAACCGTAAGTAATTCTTGTGTGGACTCGATCTAACGTAAATAAGCGTAAATCTAAATAAACGTAAATCTAACTAAAAATAAACCTAAATCTAATTTAACGTAAGTCTACATCTAACCTAATCTTTAACGTCTTTTGGGATAGTTTCCTACGACGTTAAAACTCTCTTCTTCTTGTGTATGTGTGTGTGTGTGTGTGTGGGTAAACCTAAATAAACCTAATTCTAATCTAATATAACATAAATCTAAATCTAACGTAAATTATTTTATATTAAAAACAAAGAACTGAACTAACAGGGATTATAAGAACCTTAAAACTGATTTAACACATAATTTTTCACATAACTCGGCAAGAGTTGGCATTCTCATCACTAAAGATGTGAGAGTTAACTTTCGGCGGTGAAGCTGCCTCATCTCCATCCACATCTGACGACAGCAATTGACCCTTTGGACCGTTCTTGCTCTTGTTACTAACTTTGAAGGTA
Organism: Adiantum capillus-veneris; assembly: GCF_014529385.1. Classification (NCBI taxonomy): domain Eukaryota; kingdom Viridiplantae; phylum Streptophyta; class Polypodiopsida; order Polypodiales; family Pteridaceae; genus Adiantum; species Adiantum capillus-veneris. Next base: position 99,853,984 of record NC_140934.1, read on the forward strand.
CTGTTGAATGACTAGAGGTTGTCTAGATGGTCATTGTCGGGGATATAGTGACTCTTGCCGCCCAGAAGATCCACCTTCTTCCCTATCTTCTGAAGACATTTCACCAGTACTTTTGGATCGACGGAGCCCACCATGAGTGAAGGTAGCAATACCCTATATTCCATTGAGGGCTTTCTTCACCCGCTTCATGCAGGCATCGCAGTCTATGGAGACCTAAATCTAATATAATATAACGTAAATCTAAATCTAGCGTAAATAAATGTAAATCTAACTAAAAATAAACCTAAATCTAATCTAATTTAACTTAAATAAACCTAAATCTAATTTAACGTAAGTCTACATCTAACCTAATATTTAATGTCTTTTAGGATAGTTTCCTACGACGTTACAACTCTCTTCTTCTTGTGTCTGTGCGCGTGTGTGGATGTGTGTGCCAATAAAAAGAGATAAATGGTATAACCTTTCTATCACCCATGCCAAGTATGATAGATTGGTTATGCCATTTCCCTCTTGAATAATAGGTCTTGAGTTCAACTCCTCGTCGGCTAGATCTTTAGGTCTTTTAATTTTAATTAGTTTCCTACGACGTTAAATAAGTTTCTCTCTCTTTCTCTCTCAATGTGTGTGCGTTTTTTTGTTTATGCATGTTTTCTCTCTCTTTTCCTCTCTCAATGTGTGCGTTTTTTGTTTATGCATGTTCTCTCTCTCTTTTCCTCTCTCAATGTGCGTTTTTTGTTTATGCATGCTCTCTCTCTCTTTTCCTCTCTCAATGTGTGTGTGCATTCTTTGTTTATGTATGTGTGTGTGCGTTTTTGTTTATGTTTGTACTCTTTCTCTCTCTCTCTCTCTCTCTCTCTCTCTCTCTCTCTCTCTCTCTCTCTCTCTCTCAAAAACACTATGTGTGTGTGTGTGTGTGTGTGTGTGTGTGTGTGTGTGAGAGAGAGAGAGAGAGAGAGAGAGGGAGAGAGAAAGAGGGGAAGGGAACATGAGAGTGAGGAGAGGGAAGGAGCATACCTGGCTCTCCTTCCTCTCCTCGTGTGTGTGTGTGTGTGTGTGTGGAGAAGAAAGAGAGAGAGAGAGAGAGAGAGAGAGAGGGAGAGCGTTACCTGCTCCTTGCTTGAGGACGCCGAAAAACTCAGATCGATCTCTGTTATTTTTTTAAGCCCAGCCGGGATTTTTTTTATGGACATAGCGACGCCGGCTGGGCTAAAAATTCCCGAACACCAACAGCTGTGTTCATAAAAAAAAAAATTATGACATAGCGACGCCGGGATTTTTTTTTTTGGAGCATCGCTGTGTGAGCACTGCTAATATGAATAGCCTCTTGTAGTGAAAGCAATCTTGTTTACCATTTCCAAAGAGGGGAAGAATTAGCCAAAGTCATTTGGAAATTGTTCATTCAGATATTTGGGGACCTTGTGATCATGCTACACCAAATGGTTGTCGATATTTTATCACATTCACGGATGATTATAGTAGAATGACATGGGTTTACTTTCTAAAGGCAATGTTAGAGGCATTTGAGGTATTCTTGGAGTTCAAAGATATGGTTGAGAAAGAGAATGGGTGTTAAATTAAATGCCTACTTACAGATGGAGGAGGAGAGTACATGTCACATAGTTTTGATGATTACTTACGTGAACAAGGCATAAGAAGACAGATTACTTGCAGATACACACCACAACAAAATGGAGTTGATGAGAGAAAGAATAGATTCATAGCAAAGATTGCAAGAGCCATGATGAATGAGATGAATATGCCATTAATTAACATATTGGGCTGAAGCCGTTCATACAACAGTACACATTATGAATCAAACACCAACAGCTGCCATTCATGAAATTTCACCTTATGAGAGACTTTATGGGATCAAGCCAACAGTTTCCTACATGAAAGTTTTTGGATGTGTTTGCTATGTTCATGAGCCAAATGAAGCAAGAAAGAAGATGGAGCCAAAGTCAGTGAAGTGTATATTCTTGGGCTACCCAATTGAAATAAAGGTTACAAGTGCTATGATCCTACGACAAGACAAGTTTATGTCAGTAGAGATGTCAAATTTTGTGAGCATGAACCATGGTATAAACCAAAGCCAGTGATGATAGAAGATGAGTATGAAGAGCAAGAGAATGTGCGTCATGTTGTTGATAAGCTAGGACCATCAACAAGAACTATTTCAGGACCACATATGGCAAAGGAGAGTACAAGAAGTGTCAACCCATGGAGTTTTCATTTGCGAGATAAGAAGCAAGACGAGAAAGGCAAGAAGAAAGTGGTTGAGGAGAGTTTTGGAGATGAAATACTCGATGAAGAGCATGGTTTATCACATTTGAGGACACCTGGCAGTAAGCATATTGAGAAATATGTACCCCCATATGCAAGAGTTGAAGAGAAGAGTGCACCACAATTGAGAAGATTAGAGAGGGTGCGTTATCCAGTCGATAGACTGACATACAATGGTTACATGCATACACATTATGCATACATGGTTTCACGTGTGCAATATAAAGAGCCTACATGTTTTCAAGAGGTAATTGGAAAATCAGAATGGGAGTCAGCTATGGATGATGAGATGGATGCTCTTGTGAAGAATGACACTTGGGATTTGGTTCGCTTGCCAAGTGGAAAGAAAGCAATTGGTTCAAAATGGGTATACAAAATCAAGTGCAAGTCAAATAGTGCAAGTCAAATGGTAGTGTGGAAAGATACAAAGCGAGGCTTGTTGCTAAAGGTTATGCACAAACAAAAGGTCTTGATTATGATGAGACGTTTAGACCAGTTGCAAAGATGACAACAGTCAGATTGGTGATAGCAATGGCAAGTATCTTTGGTTGGAAGTTATGGCAAATGAATGTCGATAATGCATTCTTGAATGGTGACTTGGAAGAAGAAGTTTATATGATACAGCTAGAGGGTTATCAACACCCAGAGTTTCTATATTATGTATGTAAGTTGAAGAAAGCATTGTATGGTTTGAAGCAAGCATCTAGAGCTTGGTGTGATAACCAGATTCTTGAAGAAGATTGGGTTTAAACAGTCTATTGTTGATCACTCATTGTTTTTGAAGCATGTTGATGGAGAGATCGTCGTTATTGTTATCTATGTTGATGACTTGATTCTCACTGGAAGTCATGATGAGCAAATTTTGCATGTCAAGAAGAGTTTGTTGAGAGAATTCAACATGAAGGACCTTGGTGAGTTGAGATATTTTTTGGGAATTGAAATTGTCAACACTTTATCGGGAATTTGGATGATACAAAGACAATACGCGTTGGATATGCTTGAGAAGTATGGAATGACAGCGTGCAAACCGGCTGATACACCTCTTGATCAAAATGTGAAGTTGTTTGATGATAGACATTACATTGAGGATGTCACTATGTACCGCAAGATGGTTGGAAGCCTTATTTACTTGACAATAACAAGGCCAGATTTGAGTTATGCAGTGGGTGTTGTGAGTCAATTCATGCAAAAGCCATGTAAAAGTCATCTTGATGTAGCGAGACGGATTATGAGATATGTGAAAGCCACTGTCAGTTATGGAATGTTTTATGAAAAGAATGCGAAGCTTTCTCTTTATGGTTACACAGATGCAGATTGGGCAGGAGATTTTATGGATAGAAGATCTACAAGTGGTTATGCATTTTTCATTGGAAATGGTATGATAAGTTGGAGTAGCAAGAAGCAATCAACTATAGCATTATCAAGTACAGAAGCTGAATATCGTGGAGCAACTTTGGCAGCATGTGAAGAGTCATGGTTGAGAGTACTTATGGTAGACTTTGGTTTTGACTATCTTGACAGTGCCATTATATATTGTACAATATTAGCAACATCATGTTGGCAAAGAATCCAGTTTACCATGCTTGCACTAAACACATTGAGGTACATTATCACTTCATTAGAGAAAAAGTTTTGGTAGGTGAGATTGATTTGGTGTATGTGAAGACAAATGATCAAGTTACGGATATATTCACAAAAGCTCTTGGAAAGGAGAAGTTTTTCTACTTTCGTAAAGCATTGGGAATCCATCATATGCAAGCTCACTCTGAGCTTGAGGGGGAGTGTTAAAGAATATGATGTTAAAGAATATGTCCATTGTGCTATGGGCGTCCGGACACTGACTATACTATGTTGTAAATATACTTTGGATAATAGTTAAAAAGAGAAGAGAGGAGAGCAGCACGTTGAATGGTTGCTGCAAGATAAAGATTGTGTGTGTGTCTCTCGATGTGTGTTGGTGTGTGTATGTAGTCTTCTTTCCTACCTTCTCCATCACCTGCACACTCTACACTCCACCCATGCTTGATTGCTTTTTGCACTTCGGAACGCTTATGCTTGCAGTATTCGCGCATTCAAACCTTCATCACATCTTCATTGAAGCGGTCATCCCGTGTTGAAATGGGAAACTCGTCATGAAGCATGCTAATGACTCTGTCTTTTAATTCATTCGATACTTCACTCCAGGTGTTTAGTATGTAGTGTCTAAACACCTGAGAGCAAAGACCGCACATGCGCAAAATCACCTTCTTGCCTTCATCATCCAAGATGATGCCGCCGCTAAAGCCGACGGAGTAAGGCAATCCCTCTTGTCGCTGATGTGTGAACCTGGGTGTCTCGGTAGGTGTCTCTAGCGGCGTGTCAACAGGGGTACGGACACTAGGTGTCTCCGCTGGAGTTTGAGCGCCGAAGCAAGGAGTGTCCACTGGAGTGACTCCTGGAGGAGTAGCTAGTGGTGTGTAGCTACGGGGAACTATAGTTAGCCGTGCAAAACCTGGTGTCAATGGTGATGTAGTGGCTGGTGTCGGGATGGGTAAAGAAGGGGAGGGTAAAGAGCCTTGTCGAACACGAGGCGGTGTTGAAGCACCGGTGGTGGCACCCCCACAACAACCGCCACCACCACCACTAGAGAGCCGGTCCCTAGACGAGTGTGAAGATCGTCTCGTCGACACCGAAGCTTCGAAGCGTGCTGAGAACTCCGAAACAGAGGAAGATGCGGATGGAGTCGGAATGCGCCATGGTGCGCCAGAGCGATGACGCTCCACGTACCACTATCTCTGCTGGGGTGACAAAGAAGAAAGAAAATCCTCATCATCCATACCTGCATTAAACACACGAACATCCATCTGGAATGTACTGTGTCAGCTATTTCCACCTCATCAACTATGTAAACAAGAAGATGCACCTGAATGGTTAGCATGGTAGTAGGAAAATGTTTCTCAAACATGCACACAACCTCCGCAGCATTTAGTTTGGCGAATGGTATGGAGTCTACGTTGATCTCCTTTTGTGAGATGATCCGTTGCACCAACTTCGCAAGTTTGTAGATTGTGTTACGGATGTTAGAAGACAAACATCCCTCAATGGCAATTGGTAAAATAAACTGAAAAACACATGCAGCAATGATATTAAAGTCCACACACAAATTTGTTACACAATTCCCACTATGATATACTCCACTATGAACATACCCGACACATTTTCTGCCAGTTGTGTGACTTCAAACCGGTAAGCTTTCCTTCTTTAGTAAAACACGTTTGGAGCGAGTGCATTACGCTAGTGGGGGTCCACAAAGATTGAATGGTCTCTTTTACTTAGCGTTCTTGGGCTCCGGTTCTTAGGGAGTTTTATCGATCCATCAGACACTGTTGCGGCCAATATTGCTCCATAGGATCCACATTTCCAAGGTCAATTCTGGCTCCCAAAGTATCTTTCTTGCCGGTCAGATGGTCCCATAGTAGATTACCCACATTCTTGAATATGTGCATTGGATCGAGCAAGTGATTGATCATGAGTCGGAGCTAGTATGGTAACTTGTACCATAGAGATAGTCTCTTCATCCTTGGAGGCAATCCGTCATCACACATCTCCTTCTGCTCTAACCATGCTTGTGCAGACATCCTCGGTGGCTCTCCTCCCAAAAAGCCATCGCATAACACATGATTCTCTGGAAGATATGCTTGATGACCTTCGTAGATTTGCTTCTTCAATGAGGGCGCTCTACGTGCATTCAGTTCAGGTCCACATGTGACACGTGCTCTGTATCCGCTTGTTTGAAGCCTTGCATGTATACACATGGTAATAGATCACCTTGAGAAAAACCAAGATTTACAGTGTCTGAGTGAGGAGTGTAAATAGATCACCTGAGCATTCTGTTAGTCTGGGATAGTCATGCATGGTCCACATTAGAATGCCTCTGATCAAAGCATTTTGTGGACATGTGTGTCGGCTCATATCCACCACTTCTATACCAATCCACAATTGTTGTAGCTCTTCCAATAGTGGACGAAGATACACATCCATATTTTTCACTTTATATCGCCCCGGCACAATCAAGCTTAGCCATAGGTGCCCCTTCTTCGTAGTCAACCACGGGGGAATGTTTTAGTTGACGATGACAATGGGCCATACACTGTAAGATGTTGCTCTTTGAGCAAATGGATTTACTCCATCCATTGCGAGGCCTAAGCGCAAATTTCGAGCTTCCCTGGAAAAATCCAACCATGTTTCATCTATATGTTTGCAGGATGCACAATCTGAAGGAATCCGTAGCACACCATCTGAAGATTTATTCTTCTCATGCCATGATGCTAGGGCGGCCATGGACTTACATTTGAAGAAATGCTTGATGCGAGGAAGCAGAGGAAAATGTCGCAAAACCTTTTGCAGAATTTTTGTTCCGTGGAGATCTACTCGATATCTTTCGGAATCACATTTCGAACACTTCTCCATGTCTATGTAGTCCCCTCTGAAAAGAATGCAGTCAGTAGGACAAGCGTGGATTGAATTGTAATCCATCCCCAAGTTTCCCAAAATCTTTCTTGCTTCCTCTCGGGGATCTGGCATCACATTATCTGCTGGTAGTATGTGCTCTTTAAGCAATCTACACAACATAAAAATACGTACGGTACAATTGTGTAAAAATCTATCAGATCATTATACATTTAGAGTTTTATTAAAGTAAACTAATTGTAATAGATCACCTGAAAAGTGTTGTGACGCTAGTGTCACTCGATCCAAACTTTGTCTGCATGTTGAGAAGAACCAAGAGCGCTTTCAATCTAGACACACGTGCTCCATTATACAATGGCATATCGGCTTCACTTTTCATATCATCATAGACAAGCCTTTCTGAATCCATGATCGTCTCAATCATTTCATCAATCTCGGACTCAAACATTGCCTCATTGGGAATGTGGTCTGCATAATCATCCCCCGAGCTGTCAGAGGCTACATCTTGTGGCCTCACATATGCTGCTTGACCAAAGCGCCTGCGAACACGTCTATTGGGTTGCAAGATTGCTGCCTGTTGGCCAACGTCAGAGTCCGACGAGTTATAATTGGCAACAAATCGATCTATAATAGATGGATTGAACTCGCCAAATTCGCGAATGTGCTGCAAAGAAACGCGTCTTGTCCGTCGCACAACATGCTTGCAATGATTACAAGGACATAAGATCCTCGTTGAGAGATAGGTGTTTCGGTTGGACTGCCCCACATCCTCGTCACTACTCATAATGAGGGTAAAAATCTTATAACCTGGACAACAAATTTAATCTTCTATTGGCATTCTTCGTCTTTTATCTCTCTCTCTCTCTCTCTCTCTCTCTCTCTCTCTCTCTCTCTCTCTCTCTCTCTCTCTCTCTCTCTCTCTCTCTCTCTGTTCACACTGTAAACTACCTCACATTCTCTAGTCATGTCCAATCCCCGCACACCTCGGTCTAGAGGTGCACGGAGATCACAACCACCGGGTTATAATATCGTCTTTATTGGTCAATGCCTATATTTTTGGGTACAAGAAATCTACACACCCACGTCTACATGATACTTCATGTAGTGGAAAAAACCCCTTTGCCTCTTCTCTAGTTGTAGCATTTCACACCATCTTAACATCTTTTCACAATAGATCTTTGTTTGTAGCATGCAGGTATGCCATTCTTGCAATGTAGCTGATGTCTGCTCAAGGCACCTAATTCTTACTCTAGATTTGACGGGATGTGGTGTGCGTGTGCGTGTGTGTGTGTGTGTGTGTGTGTGTGTGTGTGTGTGTGTGTGTGTGTGTGTGTGTGTGTGTGTGTGTGTGTGTGTGTGTGTGTGTGTGTGTGTGTGTGTGTGTGTGTGTGTGTGTGGTGTGACCCTTGGAATCGTCATCTTCCATCACCAATTTCTGTGTAGGCTCAATTTTCTCTTCCATTAGCTGAACATGACGGCTTATTGTATGGTAGCAGCAGTCGAACATGAAGGTGGAATTGCTGGTCCGCATGGACTGTCGAGGCTGTGAGTGCAAGAAATTTTCTCGCCATTTCTTCTAACCTTATCTTAAAGAATAAAAAGAAGAAAATGGTATAACCTGTTGGAGCTATATATGGCTCACTCTACTGAACTTTGTCTCACCTATATATTTGTATCTTGTCCTCAATATGAATCAGTCTTTGGGAGCGTATATGGTGTGTCTCTTGTCTCGTCTCTCTCTCTTTCTCTCTACATCTCAACATGGTATCAGAGCGGTAACGATCACGCGCCGATTCAATTCATGGTGACACAACAGTATGTGTATGCAATTCGCATGTAAGATTCAAAATTGCTACAAATTTTATTTTTGAGCGTTGATTCTTGTTAATTGTGGTTGTTTTGTATTAAGAAGAATATGATTAGTGTTTTATGTGGTGTTTATTTCTAATCAATCTAATCGTTGATTACGTTTTCTTGTTGATGACACCCTGAACTTCATCTCAATTTTTCTTGCTGTTCTGCTCAAAATTTGGAGAAACGAGAAAAGCTTGTTCGTCTCCTCGAGCTCTTCGATTTGAATTCTAGGTTTGCGTCAATCGGAGTTCGCAGCAGAAAGTTATGCTGTTTTTACTGCAATTGAGCTTGACGCAGCTTTCTTCGTCCTACTTCTTCGTGAAGCGTCCGCGATCGTTTTTCTTATTTTGGTGTTAAATTTTTTGAGAAGATTTAGCTTTTTGCTATTCGTATTGTGGCCGTCAATCTTGCATCTCACGCCACTCTATTTTGAGGACTCGTTTATTATTAACGTCTCCTTTATCCTGCCTTTTTTTGGGTGACGTCTCTCACATCTTTGGACGTTCCTTGAGCATCCTTCTTACGGTTATCGTTGACAAAACGCAGTACTCATTTCTCTCTCATTCTCAATTGTGGCCTTCACCATATATGGTGTGCAGATTCTGCAATCTTATCTTATATGTCTTCTCGCAACAAGATATGGCTATGAATATTCTCGTCAACGGCTTTCCTTCTGGCCAGCGTTCTGTTCCTCGTTTCCAAGGTCAAGGATTTCCAGGCTGGAAAGCAAAGATGTTGTTAAATCTTGAAGGCGATGAACTCTCCGATGTTGTTCTTGGAAATCGTGTTTGTCCGCCTCAGCCTGTTGATACGGATAATGATAACATGCTTATCACTGAAGGACCTATATTTGAAGATTGGAATGTTGCCTATACGGATTGGCAACGACGTGATAAAGCAGCTCGTCGGTATATTCTTTATGCTCTTACTGATTCCCTTTTGCTTGATATGTATGAACTGCCTACTTCCCACAACGTATGGAAGTACCTTATTGCAAACTTTCAGAAGAAATCTGTTACAGAAATACTTTATTTGAGAGGGTTACTTAACAAGTTACAATATGAAGTTGGTACTGCCATGACGGGACATATTGAATCTTTCAAATCTATTATTAATCAACTTGCTGCTGCTGGTGATCCTGTTCCACAAAAGCAACTGATTACACTTCTCCTTGATACGGTCAAGGACTCTTCTTATGATAACATTGTTACTATTCTCTCTAATAAAGATGGTCTTGATTTCGACCAAGCCTGCATGTCTTTAATTGAATACTCTCAACGTCAAGAATGTCGGAATGCTGGTCATGATACAGCTATGATTTCACAAAAGGAGACTGAGTCACAACAAATGGAACGTGCTTTTTATGCTCGAAGGCGTCCATTTCAACGAGGAAACCGCAGAGGTGGCCGTCGCTGTAATATTTTCTCTCATCTCAAATTTCCTAATAAGCAATGTTCTTACTGCAATAGAAATGGCCATACTGAAGATGATTGTTGGGCACGTCAATATGATGAAGAACACAATATTACCACAAAACAACCACGTTTATCTAGAGACTCTTCTTCTTCTTCTTGTGAATATTGTGGACGATCTGATCATCCCACTCTTATGTGCTATAAGCGTCGATTCGACACAGATCGGAATAGAGGATATGCTACTGAACATCGAAACAACATTGTACCAGAAACAAGTTGCGTCCTATGTTCAGGTACACTCCAGACAGAATACTTCATGTATGTGATGGATCACTTTTTATTGTCGATTCTGGTGCTACAAGAAATATGACATATCAGTCTAAGTGGCTCTATAACTATCATCCACTGCCAGTTCAACGTGTTTTTTATCTTGCTGATGATACTACTTGTCAAGTAAAGGGTATTGGAGACTTATATCTTGGTACCTTATCTTCTTCCACTCGAATTTTGCGAGGAGTATTACATGTACCAGATCTTCAACGTAATCTTCTTTCAATTGCTAGACTTGTTGATCTTGGTCTATTTGTTGGATTTGATCGTACCAAATGCCGAATTGAGAAAGATGGACAGACTATAGCCACTTCTCCTCCAAACGGTAATTTGTTTGAACTCTCTCTTAACGATGCTGTAGCAAATATTGTCACTGCTCCAGGTGATCATGATTGCAAAATATGGCATCACTGTTTTGTTCATGCTGATTTCTCAAAACTCCTTGATCTTCAACGTCGTGATCTTGTCCATGGCATGGATCTTAAAGCCCATCCCCATATGGGAATTTGTGAATTTTGTGCTCTTGGGAAACACAATCGTAAACCCTTTTCTCTTTCAAATACAACTCATTCTCATGAAATATTGGATCTTGTTCATACTGATATATGTGGACCTCTACCTTCTTCGAGATCACAATATCGCTACTTCATTACTTTCATTGATGATTTCTCAAGGTATACGACTGTATTTCTACTTAGACAAAAATCTGAAGCCTTATCTGTTTTCAAACAATTCCACAAGGCTGCAGAACTTCAAACTGGTCGTCGCCTTAAGAACCTTCGTAGTGACAATGGAGGCGAATATGTTTCTCGAGAGTTTGTGAGTTACTGTGTTGACATTGGAATTCATCATGAACACACTATTCCATATTCGCCTCAACAGAACGGTGTTGCTGAACGAAAGAATCGCACTATTCTCAATGCTGTAAGATGTATGCTGATTCATTCTAGCTTATCTCGTGTTTTCTGGGCTGAAGCTACTTTGACAGTAGCATTTATTCAGAATCATCTTCCTACTACTGCACCCTCTGGTAAGATACCCATCACATCATGGACAGGTGACATTCCTTCTGTATCTCATTTTCGAACCTTTGGATGTATTGCTTATATTCATGTTCCCAAAGAAACACGAACAAAGCTTGATGCTCTTGGTCTTAAAGTTATTTTTATTGGATATTCTGACACTTCCAAAGGCTACAAATTCTATGACGCTTCCTCCAAGAAAGTAGTTGTGAATCGTGATGCTACTTTTAACGAACAGCTTATGGGAGGCTCATGGTCCATGGATGATTCTGATGATACTAAATCATTGCTTCAGGCTTTTCCATTTCTTTCAGAAGATGAAACTCTTCCTATAGAGCAACTTCCCTCTTCACAACCATCCATTCCAAATGTTGCCAATGATGATATTGATATTTTTGTTGATCTGCCTATTGATTTTGAACATGGCTCATGTCATGTTTATGATGATGATATTGCTGATAATGCTTTTTCTACTTCTGAAGATCTCGTTACTTATGATGAAGCTATCTCTTCACCACAAAAGGATCAATGGCAAGAGGCTATGGAAGCAGAGTACGATTCTCTTATCTCTAAAGGTACATGGATACTAACTGAATTACCTCCTGGTCGTACAACTATTAAATGTAAGTGGGTGTATAAGACAAAAGTAAAAGCAGATGGATCTTTTCACAAGTTCAAGGCGCATTTGGTTGCGAAAGGTTACTCCCAAGTAGCTGGTGTTGATTATCAAGAGACTTTTTCACCAGTTGTTCGCATTACAAGTGTTCGAGTTTTATTGGCATTTGTTGTTCAATTTGATTTAAAAGCTCATCAAATGGATGTGCGAACTGCTTTTCTTAATGGTGACTTGGAAGAGGAAATTTATATGGAACAACCAGAAGGGTTTGTTATTCCAGGTAAAGAAGACCTTGTTGCTCAACTCCATAAGGCACTATATCGTCTCAAACAAGCTTCGCGAGCCTGGTATACAAAATTTGATCTTTTTCTCACCTCTAAAGGATTCATCTCTTGCTCGTCAGACCCCAACTTATACATAAAACGCCAAGGTAGCAGTTTTGTGATTCTTGCTCTTTATGTGGATGATACGATCCTTGTTTCCAACGATTTGGGATTTCTTCAGCAAGTGAAAAAGTTATTGTCTTCTGCATTTGATATGGTGGATCTTGGAGAGATTCACTCTTGTCTTGGCATTCAAATCCAACGGAACCGTACAAAAGGTATTTTATTCCTTCGACAATCAAATTAAGTTTATTGCAAATACTATTCAAAAATTTGGTATGGAATCTGCACATTTAGCCAACACACCTTGTCTTGCGAGCTCTACGAAGAACACTTCTGACAATGGAGGTCAACTTGTCACAAATCAACCTTATGCTAACTTGATTGGATGTCTTCAGTTTGTTGGCATGAACACTCGTCTTGATATTCTGTTTGCTGCTAATTATCTTGGACAACATCTTGCATGTCCTTCTCTTAAGCATTGGTCTGCTGCAAGCGTGTATTGAAATACTTGAAAGGCACTACAGATTTTGGTTTAGTCTATCGATGACAACTCACATCGGATTCTATGCAATCTCTTTCTCTTTTGGGTTACACAGATGCAGACTGGGCAAGCTCACATTTATCTATGCGATCTACTAGTGGAAATTGCTTCTTTATAAATGGTTGTCTTGTTTCTTGGACCAGCAAGAAACAACGTTGTGTTGCAGTTTCTACGATTGAGTCAGAATATGTTGCGGCATCACTTGCAGCTCGTGAGTTGATTTGGATTCTACAAATGATGGTTGATATTGGTCACTCTCCTCTTTCTAGCACACCCTTGCTTTGTGACAACCAAAGTGCTATTAGTCTTGCCAAAGACTATGTTCAACATAATAAGTCAAACCACATTGCTGTCCATTATCATTATGTCAGGTATGAAGTACGCAAAGGAACCATTATGGTTGAACACTGTCCAAGTGACCAGATGATTGCAGACATTTTGACCAAAGGCCTCAATGAGTCACGTTTCATCCTCTTGCGCTCGGAGCTTGGAGTTGCTTCGGCCTCACTCTTTCTAGATTAGCTTCTTTGCTATTGTAATAGCTTTGTACATATGACATTGTAATCTTTTAGGTATCATGCACTATGCACACTCCACATTTGCACATTGTGATATCTAAGTCACTTTAATATTTTTACATAGATGCACAATTCACTTTCACATCATCACAGCGCTGGTTCATATTTTCACATTGTATAGGGGCTTGGGTTTTTCCCTTGAACTCCCCAAGGGTTTTTTCATCCAAAGCTAGAGACCTTTGTTTGAGTGGGGGTGTTGGAGCTATATATGGCTCACTCTACTGAACTTGGTCTCACCTATATATTTGTATCTTTTCCTCAATATGAATCAGTCTTTGGGAGCGTATATGGTGTGTCTCTTGTCTCGTCTCTCTCTCTTTCTCTCTACATCTCAACATAACCTTTCTATCACCCAAGTGTGGTAGATTGGTTATGCCAATTCCCTCTTCTATAATAGGTAAATAACGTAAGTAAACCTAAATCTAATCTAATATAATGTAAATCTAAATCTAACGTAAATAAACCTAAATCTAATCAAACGTAAATCTAACTAAAAATAAACCTAAGTCTAATGTAATTTAACTTAAATAAACCTAAATCTAATTTAACGTAAGTCTATATCTAACCTAATCTTTAACGTCTTTTGGGATAGTTTCCTACGACGTTAAAACTCTCTTCTTCTTGTGTGTGTGTGTGTGTGTGGGTGTGTGTGTGCCAATAAAAAGAGAAAAATGGTATAACCTTTCTATCACCCAAGTGTGGTAGATTGGTTATGCCATTTTCCTCTTGAATAACAGGTCTTGAGTTCAACTCCTCGTCGCGCGGCGGCTAGATTTTTAGGTCTCTCTAATTAGTTTCCTACGACGTTAAATTAAACTCTCTTCTTCTCGGGTGTGTGTGTGGGTGTGTGTGCACGCCAATAAAAAAAGGAGAAAAATGGCATAACTTTTCTATCACCGAAGTGTGATAGATTGGTTATGCCATTTCCCTCATGAATAACAGGTCTTGAGTTCAACTCCTGTCGACTAGATCTTTAAGGTCTCTTGGGATAGTTTCCTACGATGTTAAGACTCTCTTCTTCTTCTTCTTTTCTCTCTCTCTCTCTCTCTCTCTCTCTCTCTGTTTTATATATATATATATATATATATATATATATATATATATATATATATATATATATATATATATATATATATATATATATATATATATATATATATATATATATCTTTTCCTCTCTCAATGTGTGTGTGCATTCTTTGTTTATGCATATGTGTGTGTGTGTTTTTGGTGTATGCATGCTCTCTCTCTCTTTTCCTCTCTCAATGTGTATGCATTCTTTGTCTATGCATGTGTATGTGCATTTTTTGTTTTTGCTTGTGCTCTCTCTCTCTCTCTCTCTCTCTCTCTCTCTCTCTCTCTCTCTCTCTCTCTCAAAAACACAATGTGTGTGTGTGTGTGTGTGTGTGTGAGAGAGAGAGAGAGAGAGAGGGAGAGGGAGAGAGAAAGAGGGGAAGGGAAAATGAGAGTGAGGAGAGGGAAGGAGCATACCTGGCTCTCCTTCCTCTCCTCGTGTGTGTGTGTGTGTGTGTGTGTGTGTGTGTGTGTGTGTGTGTGTGTGGAGAAGAAAGAGAGAGAGAGGGAGAGCGTTACCTTGCTTGCTTGAGCGCCGTTGAAAACTCAGATATGAGATCTGAGTTTTTGGACACTCTTGGATTTTTTTTTTAGCCCTGGCGACGCTCATAGCGACGCCGTGGTTTTTCATGTTTGAGCGTCGCACTACGAGCGTCGCTACTATTAAGTACCTCTTGTAGTGTCAAGAGGTAAAAGCTCCTTTTCTTGATATGTATTTGATCAAAGCACGTGAAGTTGATGCCAGGCTAGACTAGGTAGAACAAGTGCCAACCAGGTCTCAAAAGATACAGAAAGGCATATTCAGAGTGCCACCCAGCTTGCTTGCTCAAGAGAACAAGGTGATAAAGGACTTCAAAGAAGAAATGTTGGTTCCAAAACCAGCAACGAGGAAGGTAGCAGTGGTCCAAGAATTGGCAAGTTCAAAAGAGGAGTCCGACAGCTCTTATAGCTCCAGCCGCAGTTTGGACACAGATAGCATGTGGGAGACAGAATCCATCTCTTCTAGGTATGAAAGTTATGATGTTTTTCATGTAGATGAAGTGGAGCAAGATGCATATGATTTGTCTGCCAGTCATTTGAAGGTAAAAGAGGGGCATAGTGCAAGTGTGGAGATTCCTTGTGTAAACAGGCTAGTCGAGCAGCCTTACCAATTGTCTTGTGATGGTGAGTCCCTATTGGAGGAAGAGGTATGGTTTGATTGTGCATCCGACCTAATTGAAGAGAAGGTTTTTGAGGATGACTTGCAGGAGCTAGGAACAGAAGCTCTAGTAGGTCAAGTTGATTTATCTATGCAGGGGGTGGGGCAACCTTGCCTTGATGGGCATGTCGAGGTGCACTTTGAAGTTTCAGAGTTTGTATGTAGCCGTGGAGAGATAGCTCCGGAAGATGACTCTATGGAAACTGATACAGGTGCAGCCTATAAGAGTGAGGCTCTATGCAAAGAGGAAGGTGCCTCCAACTTGTTGGTGATGAGTTATTTGAAGAGTAGGTTGAAGCTCGAGGAGGTCATGTTCTTGGGTACGAAAAGGTGGTCTTGGAGCCATTTACAAAGGGTTTGGATACAGGTTTGCAAAGGGATCGGGCTGGTTTGGCTATGCAGCAGGTGGAGGCAAATGGCAGGGTCTTGCTATTTTATGTGATGCTATGGATACATGCGTTATTGGAGATTTCTTTACAAGTATTTTTGTATTAGTTGCAAGGTTTTTTTGAAGTGGACTCTACTATGGAGGGTTCTGTATAGCAAATGACATGATAGCTGCTTATGGTACGAGTGCTTCAAGTGGTAGAAAGTATTCTTATGGTTAGCACGATGGCTTGTGGATACAAGGTGACAAAGCTCCATGCTATGAAGAGCTGTTAGGGTGGCCTGTTTATTAGGGTGGCCTGTTTACTAGCCTACAAGTGCAAAGGACGGCTTGGATATACATGCATTACAAGTGGATGGCCACAGCCAGTGCTTTACGTTTGATCCAGGTGGACTATACATCATGCTTGGGGAAGCTTAGAGATTTCCATTTGATCCTGGCGGGTGATGCAGTAGCAGATGATTTTCTCTCTATATCTATCCTATCTATATAGCGCTATATCATTTTTCTTATGCAGTCTATGTAGCTATTTTATATCATTCTCTCTACACAGACTTCTTTTACCTAAATAATAATGTGGTTGAGCATGAATGCTCAATGAGGGGTTGGGCAGTGATGGTGCACCTAGAATTCATTGACCCATGGAAGTGTCAGCAAAACAGGTATAGGGCATTACGCAGGTTGATGGTCGCAGACTTTGGCAAGTGCTAGATGCAGCCTGGACCAAGTGCTACATGATGTGTATGCTAAATGTGCCTCTAAGTTGGTCGAATGTTGTTCCGAAGCTTTGCCAGGTTGGGAGGCTTCAAAGTGTTAAAGCCCGATGGAAATCATCGTGAAGTGTTGTTGTGATATGTATGGCAAAGCGACCTTGTGCTCGACGAATGCAAATTTTTTGGATACTCGAAGAACACTATCTGCACAATCTTTTCTCAAGTGTTCCGATGGCTTATTGCGGTTCAAAGTGGAAGGAAGCGGAGGAGCATGCGTGTTTTCGGTCGTTCCAATGGTCGGGGCAAGCAAGGGTGGTGGGAAAACAGCCCAAGTCGAAGAGTTAGATTTAAAAGAAAAAAATTGTAAGGTGGACATGCTTGAGAAGCGCCATCTGCATGGGGGAAGGAGGCGGGCCTGGAAAGCGAGTAGGGCCGAGAAGGGAAAGAGGAGTGCAAGTGGCAGGTTGCATGAAGGAAAGAGAGGCCGGACGGGTGGGACGAAGGATCTGCAAGACACGGGGCTGCATACGAGAAGAAGAAGAACCGCTGTTGGGGGTCTTAGACCCGCAGGTTCCTCAATAACTAAGGTGGCGGGCTGGCAGGGGCCGAGAGCAAGCAAGGTGAGCCACCAGAGGGGTGGATTTGAACCCTACAGGCGAGTCATTGGCTGGTGGACATCAGAGAGGAGCAAGGGGAGGTCGTAAACCAAAGCAGGCCGCGTCAGCTGGAGTAGTTAATTACGACCAGGAGGAGGAGGGGCTTCCTTTGAAAGGCTTGGAGGAGTTACACCATCCGGGAGGCATGGAGGACCATTTCCATGAGCACGACAGGCGCAAAGAGAAGGGTTATAAGGTATTGCAACCAGGGTCGAGAGCATGAGAGGGAGGAACTTCACCAGAAGCGTAGCTTGGAAGTTGGTGTGATGCGCCATTGATGCCTGAGGATCGAAAGCAAAGAAAGGTGAAAGGGAGGCAGGCCTGCGCTAGCCGAGGAATGCCTTCAGCGCTGTAGGACGCTAATGTAGGTTGATGACGGCCGCGAGCACTTCTCAGAGTATTGGAGAACCTGCTGAGTGCAACTTGATCACTATAACATACGCGCGATATTATCACCCACATTACCGGAAAAAAACAAACAAATTTGTAATATAAAATTTCCCGTATGCGGAAAAGAATGCAGTAAAGCTCGCGCTAATGGTCTAGCGATAAAATACGCGATAATGCCTGAGGCTATATTTTCGCGAGTATTACCGCGGGCTTTACTTCAAGAATACCCGCAACCTTTACCGCGTAGACGTTATCGCGATCATTACCACAAATAGGTTTATTATAAAAAAACAGATGACCGTTTGGATGATCCTTTGCAGGACCATCCAAAAGGTCATCTTTTTAAAAAAAAAATAAAATATAAAATTATTATTAATTACAACAAAATATCACAATTGGACAATACATTGAGCCAAAAAAAGATTGATAATTTCATTTACATAAGTGGAATTACAATTAGAGGAGGTATTGAGCCAAAAAATGATAGGTATTGCATTTACATAAAGGGCAAAAAAAGCCCGCGTGTACAAAATAGAGGATGGTCATGTGGGATAGGGCAAGCGGGGCCCGCGTATACAAAATAGAGGATGCTCATGGGAGAGATGGCGGTATTTCGCGTGGAACTCCTTGACTCTGCAAAACCAGAAAAAGAAACAATTAACACTTTGTTATTTAATTTGATATAAAATCAACAATTTTGATAATTTAAATAAGATTAAACTTACATGTTGCAGACTTCTGCACGCATTTTCGAACTCCTCTCGAGAGACCATTTGATTTTCAAACAACCAACACCAAGTTTGATACTCGGTATGGTTCTCTCGATATCTCTGCACATCTCTGGGTCGGGCGACTCATGGTAATGTTATACTGACAAAAAATAGCAACCAATTAATTAAATGAAAAACATTAGATTTTTTACAATAAAACTAATATTTTTACTTACATATTTTTCTTTCCAAGCCGTTTTTCCTCTCGAACCATAATGCGTAGGAGTCTGATGGGATCTGGCCTCAACTTGACGCGTATACATCCTCGCACCCATTGCCCTTTTCTCTTCCATAGCTGTCTCCCACTCCACATCATGGACATTTCCTGGCCGATAGCTGTGCTCTTCAGACTCCATTGTCTTCTTTGCAGCTCTCCTCACACTACATTTTTTGTTCTTGAGAAATGTTTTGACATGCTCTTGCAACCATTGCCTTCAGAATTGTTGCCCCTCAAAGTTGGAGAAATGCATGTGCGTGGTTGTCTCTATATATGTGAGTTTGTAGGGATCCTGCTGATCAATTTGAGAAAACAATTGATATATGTGGAGTGGATTAATTGGTTGACGTGTGTGCGGAATCTCCTGCCTTGCGCTGTCTCGAGATCCACCATACCTCCTCTATGAACCTGGTAGTATAACCCGCGAGCATTTGGTGCAGGCATGTCATGGTCCTCATCTTCTACTGGATCAGGGAGCGGTGACTGTAGAGGAGAATTTGTAGTACTCCCCTCCACCCCCAAAAAAAAAAAACAACAACTAGCTCCGCTCCCTCGTCAAGATCGACCGGCGCTAGCGCGTGAGCTGCCCTGGCGCTGACTGCCAGAAGAGCGCCAACGTGAATCTGGGGTAGAAGGTGGGATAGGTGGACGCCTGTGGTGTCGCACCCAACGGCATCGGACCCTGGGGCGTCGCACCTTGTGAAGGAAAAGATGAACCTGGAGCTGTAGGTGAAAAACTCTGCAGGTATGGAGTGCCACCAGTCGGAGTAGAGACCTCAGATAATCCAAAAGCTTCTACTTGCGCTGGCAAATAGCGTTGGGTAAGGGTCTGTTGTGAACCTAGCCACTCAGCCCAAAGAGGCAATGCCCTCTCTGCATATGGATCAGTTATAGGTACGACAACGGACCCATCAAGAGCGTCCCGAAACCAGCCGAACCCTGATGATGACTGCTGAGGCGACGACTATGAATGATAGGCAGAGAGAGCGTCGGGATATGACATCCCGTCTGCCATGAAATCCTCAATGTTGTGAAAGCGTGGTGTGGAAGAAGAAGACATGGTTTGCATTTATTACAACAAAGATTAAACTAGGTAATAAAAATTCGAATATATGATTAAAAATTTACACATTGATTTTTTTCAAACATTGGATTCTCTATAGTATCCAATGTTGAAAGAATCCAATGTGGAAAGAATCCAAGGTGTGTCTAAAACCTATAAAAGAGTCTTGCAAAGCCTTGAGTGCTAATAAGATATTAGTATGTGTATTGACTAATAAGAGATTATTGTGTTTATGATTAGTGTGACCGATTGCGCGATCACTTGGATGGCCATTGGGGCCTAATACGTCACCTACGACTTAATCATGGAGGCATGTTTATGTTTTTGTGTTGATTACTATTTAATTTAACATAATTAGTGTGTGTAATTGACATGTACGCACACTAATTAGTGTGTAACATGAACATACACTAAGTAGTGTGTGCATTGGCCAATCACACACTAATTAGTGTGTGCATTAGCTTGTGTGATTGACTTGGGCACACACTAACTAGTGTGTGTTAATATACACTAATTAGTGTGTGCATTGGCTTGTGTAATTGACTTGTGGACACACTAATTAGTGTGTGTTAACACACACTAATTAGTGTGTGCATTGGCTTGTGCACACACTAATTAATGTGTGTTAGCATACACTAATTAGTGTGTGCATTGGCTTGTGTAATTGGCTTGTGCACATACTAATTAGTGTGTGTTAATATACATTAATTAGTGTGTGCATTGGCTTGTGTAATTGGACCAATTACACACTAATTAGTGTGTGCATTGACATACACTAATCACATTGGCCAATGCACACATTCATTAGTGTGTGTTGACACACTAATTAGTGTGTGTTAAGTTTAGGTTTTGCAAGTAACAAATTTAACAAGTTTATATTTTGCAAGTAACTAATAATTAACAAATTTAGGTTTTGGTGTGTCTTTACTTACACTAATTAGTGTGTGCATTAGAATAATGCACACACTAATTAGTTTATGCACATACTAATGCATAACTTACACTAACATATGCATGTGTGTGCGTATGCGTATTTGCATGCGTGTTTATTTATGCATCATGCGTATGTGTATTTGCATGCGTGTTTATTTATGAATCATGTGTATGTGTATTTGCATGCGTGTTAACTTGTGCGTGTGTATGCATGTATGTGTGTATGCGTGTGTATAAGTGTATGCATGTGTGTATGCGTATGTATGTATGTGTGTATGAATGTGTGTGTATGTGTGTGAAAAAATCAAGAAACATAACAATAAAACTTACATGGAATTGAAGAGATTGTTAAGAGAGGGTACGAGAGTGGAAGAGTAGAGATGGTGGAGAGTAGAAGAGTAGAGATAGAGGAAGACCTCAAGGTTGTGAGGTTCGTGCTCTCCGCTTCTATGAAGAAGACAATGAAATTCAAAATTTAGGGTTTTGAACTTCGCGGGGCACGCGGGTGCCCCTATTTATAAAAAAATTTGAAAATTGATTTTCCGCTCCTATTACCGCGTACATTACCGCTAGCTTTACCGCGTGCATTACCGCAAATATTACCGCGACGCAATTTCGGCCCATCCACAGAGATGGCCACGTTCTGACATTATTACTATTGATTTCCAAAATCTATCGGTACTATGTTTTTTATAAAATGTATATAAAATGAAAGTATTCCTAGTACTTTGAAAATGACATTTCTACCTAAAAGTTTTGATTACCATGCATGTTAATTTTTTTTCTCTTTTTACTGATATTTTATTAACCTTTTTTTGTAATTTGATTTTAATTAGTGTATGTAATTTATTAATGTAGGTTTCTTGGGATGATTTTGGCCTGTCCACTGAACCGGATAGATCATGGTGGTTGGCCGAGCGATTACCATGTCCATGCGTGCGGTGCAAATGCGCCATTGCTCGACTTCGACGGATATGCTTGAGTCATGTAGAAGATTATGGACTGTGGGACGATCCTCGCAAGCATGCACGGATGGAAACAAACGATCCTCGAATTGTAGCGGCTATTGATGTCACCCCTCATTGGCGTGTGGTTGGTGGACGAGAGGAAAGGAGGGTGGAAGAGCGCATGCGCCAAAAATCCATTAGAGAGGGAGGAAGCACATCAAATCAGCCAACTACTGCTCCCTCTACGAGTGACCACATCCCATCTCCTTACGTGGATGCAGAAGATGACCATTTGCATAGAATGATTGAGGATCTCCTTGCACGAGAGAAGGAGCATGAACCAGAGTGTGCATGCGAAGAAGCTTTCGAAAGAACGAGGAGTGAGCTACTTGATTCGGCACACACCGCACTATATGATAGATGCTCTTACGCCATTTTAAGGGCATCTCTCGAAGTCCTGAACCTTCAGGCGATGTTTGTATGGAGCAATGCTAGTGTCGACGCACTTTTGAGGTATGTATACAGATTGTGAAGGATACTTGTGGAGCGCATAAATTAGCTTTTAATGTACTTTCTTCTTGTGATAGGTTGCTAGGAAAGATGCTGCCAGCTGGCAATCACATGCCAGAGAATAGACGAAAAGCACGCGAAGTGGTGACTGGATTAGGGATGGATTATGATCGCATTCATGCTTGTGTGAAAGATTGTGTGCTCTTTCGTAATGAGCATGCCGATTGTGACACATGTCCATCGTGCGGGGAGCTTAGGTTCAAAGAAGGAATGCAGAGCAACAGATTTCCACGTAAAGTTTTGAGGCATTTTCCACTCATCCCTCGCATCCAACACATGTTTAGATTGAAGGGTACGAGCGAGCTTTTGAGTTGGCATGCAAAAAATCGCTCCACAGATGGTATTATGATCGAGAGTGCCAGCTGACTCACCAGCGTGGAAGCACATAGAGGACACATGGCCAGAGTTTAGGGATGAGCCTCGTCACTTGAGGATTGGGTTAGCTAGTGATGGAGTGAATCCATTTGGGCACCGCTCTACTTCATGGAGAACTTGGCCGGTGGTCAATATTCCTCCTTGGGAGGCAACAAAAAAGGGAAACATTTTACTATCACTTCTCATTCCAGGAGGGCACAAGGTAAAAAACATGGATATATATCTGCAGTCACTCAAAGGTGCTTTCACAAAAACCAAAAAGGGTGGCTCCACTCAATTGTATGGATTGAAATCCCATGATTTGCATAAAATCCTTCAAGTAAGAGTAGAACAGTTTGTGGTGTCTATGTGTCCTTATATATAGGTTGAGATTCACTAAGATGTTTTATTGTTTGTAGTTTGTACTTCCCATAACTATTAGTGGTTATGGAGACACTAAGTTGAAGGCTGCAATATTCAAAGTGGGTGAGATTGTGAGGTAATGGGTTTTTTTCAAGTACTATATCATGTTGTGCCTGCATGAACAATGGAATTTTTTCATCTGCTATATTATTTATGTCTTGTAGATTTGTGAGCTCCAAGGAGATAGAAGTAGAATCCATACCAATAGCCCATCAACTAGCAGTAGAGGCAGTGTGTGCTATTGAGGATGCATTCCCACATACAATCATTGTTAGCCAAGTACACCTATTGCTTCACCTTGTTGAGGAGATTGCCATTTGTGGGGTGGTTCACTCTAGATGGATGTTCTTCTTGGAGAGATTCTTGAAGACTTTAAAGGATTTTGTTAGATTGAGGTCACAACCGGAGGTATGCAAAATCAATACAATGTAGATAGCATTTATACCCTATGGAGTTACTAATAAAAATATGTGGTTTTAATGTTTTCAGGCGAGCATGGCAGAAGGTTGGGTGGTGCAAGAAGCATTTGTGTATGTCTCACAGTATCTCATCACAGTGGATCCATCCACTACAAGAGGCTCTTCACATTAGCGACGCTCACACAGCGACGCTCAAAAAAAAAAATTCCCGGCGTCGCTATGAGCGTCGCAAATTTACAAAGAAATTTGCGACGCTCATAGCGACGCTTATAGCGACGCTCATAGCGACGCCAGCTGGGGTAAAAAAAATAACCGAGCGCGCCCAAAAACTCAGATCTCAGATCTGAGTTTTTCGGCGCCCTCAAGCAAAGAGCAGGTAACGCTCTCCCTCACTCACTCTCTCTCTCTCTCTCTCTCTTTTTCTTTTACACACACACACACACACACACACACACACACACACACACACACGAGGAGAGGAAGGAGAGCCAGGTATGCTCCTTCCCTCTCCTCATTCTCATGTTCCCTTCCCCTCTTTCTCTCTCCCTCGCTCTCTCTCTCACACACACACACATAGTGTTTTTGAGAGAGAGAGAGAGAGAGAGAGAGAGAGAGAGAGAGAGAGAGAGAGAGAGAGAGAGTGCAAAAACGCACACACATACATAAACAAAGAATGCACACACATTGAGAGAGAAAAAGAGAGAGAGAGCATGCATAAACAAAAAACGCACGCATTGAGAGAGGAAAAGAGAGAGAGAACATGCATAAACAAAAAACGCACACATTGAGAGAGGAAAAGAGAAAGAAAACATGCATACGATCCAAAAAAACGCACACACATTGAGAGAGAAAGAAAGAGAAACTAAGGGAGCGTCGTAGGAAACTAATTAAAATTAAAAGACCTAAAGATCTAGCCGACGAGGAGTTGAACTGAAGACCTATTATTCAAGAGAGAAATGGCATAATCAATCTATCATACTTGGCATGGGTGATAGAAAGGTTATACCATTTATCTCTTTTTATTGGCACACACATCCACACACGCGCACACACACAGGAAGAAGAGAGTTATAACGTCGTAGGAAACTATCTTAAAAGACGTTAAAGATTAGGTTATATGTAGACTTACATTAAATTAGATTTAGGTTTATTTTTAACTAGATTTACGTTTATTTAAGCTAGATTTAGATTTACGTTATATTAGATTAGATGCGGGTCTCCATAGACTGCGATGCCTGCATGAAGCGGGTGAAGAAAGCCCTCAATGGAATATAGGGTATTGCTGCCTTCACTCATGGTGGGCTCCGTCGATCCAAAAGTACTGGTGAAATGTCTTCAGAAGATAGGGAAGAAGGTGGATCTTCAGGGCGGCAAGAGTCACTACATCCCCGACACAATGACCATCTAGACAACCTCTAGTCATTAGACTTACGTTAAATTAGATTTAGCTTTATTTTTAGTTAGATTTACGTTTATTTAGATTTACGCTTATTTACGTTAGATCGAGTCCACGCAAGAATTACTTACGGTTTAGGGTTTAGAGTTAGACGAACAGTGAAAAGATCTACTGTGAAAAGATGTTAAGATGAAGTGAAGTGCTACAGCTAGAGAAGAGGCAAAGGGATTTTGTCCACTACATGCAGTATCATGTAGACGTGGGTGTCTAGATTTCTTGTACCCACAAATATAGGTATTGACCAATAAAGACGAGATTATAACCCGGTGGTTCTGATCTCCGTGCACCTCTAGACCGAGGTGTGCGGGGATTGGACATGACTAGAGAATGTGAGGTAAAGAGAGAGAGAGAGAGAGAGAGAGAGAGAGAGAGAGAGAGAGAGAGAGAGAGAGAGAGAGAGAGATAAGACGAAGAATGCCAATAGAATATTAAATTTGTTGTCTAGGTTATAAGTTTTTTATCCTCATTATGAGTAGCGACGAGGATGTGGGACCGTCCAACCGAAACACCTATCTCTCAACGAGGGTCTTATGTCCTTGTAATCAATGCAAGCATGCTGTGCGACGGACAAGACGTGTTTCTTTGCAGCACGTTCGCGAATTTGGCGAGTTCGATCCATCTATTATAGATCGAGTTGTTGCCAATTATAACTCGTCGGACTCTGACGCTGGCCAACAAGCAGCAATCTTGCAACCCAATAGACGTATTCGCAGGCGCTTTGGTCAAGCAGCATATGTGAGGCCACAAGATGTAGCCTCTGACAGCTCGGGGGATGATCATGCAGAGCACATTCCCAACGAGACAATGTTTGAGCCCGAGATTGATGAAATGATCGAGACGATCATGGATTCAGAAAGGCTTATCTATGATGATATGAAAAGTGAAGCCGATACATCATTGTATAATGGAGCACGTATGTCTAGATTGAAAGCACTCCTGGTTCTTCTCAACATGCAGGCAAAGTTTGGATGGAGTGACACTAGCGTCACAGCGCTTTTCAGGTGATCTATTACAATTAGTTTACTTTAATAGAACTCTAAATGTATAATGATCTGATAGATTTTTACACGACTGTATCATATTTTTATGTTGTGTAGATTGCTGAAAGAGCACATTCTACCAGCTGACAATGTGATGCCAGATTCCCGAGATGAAGCAAGAAAGATTTTGCGAAACTTGGGGATGGATTACAATTCTATCCACGCTTGTCCTAATGACTGCATTCTTTTCAGAGGGGAATACACAGACATGGAGAAGTGTCCGAAATGTGATTCCGAAAGATATCGAGTAGATCTCCACGGGACAAAAATTCCACAAAAGGTTTTGCGACATTTTCCTTTGCTTCCTCGCATCAAGCATTTCTTCGAATGTAAGTCCATGGCCGCCCTAGCATCATGGCATGAGGAGAATAAATCTTCGGATGGTGTGCTACGAATTCCTGCAGATTGCGCAGCCTGGAAACATATAGATGGAACATGGTCGGATTTTGCCAGGGAAGCTCGAAATTTGCGCTTAGGCCTGGCTATGGATGGCGTAAATCCATTTGGTCAAAGATCAACATCTTACAGTGTATGGCCCGTTGTCATCGTCAACTACAACATTCCCCCGTGGTTGACTACGAAGAAGGGGCACCTATGGCTAAGCTTGATTGTGCCAGGGCGATATAAAGTGGGGAATATGGATGTGTATCTTCGTCCACTATTGGAAGAGCTACAACAATTGTGGATTGGCATAGAGGTGGTGGATATGAGCCGACACACAGGACGACGGAATGCTTTGATCAGAGGTATTCTAATGTGGACCATGCATGACTATCCCGGGCTAACAGAATGCTCAGGTGATCTATTGACACTCCTCTCTCAGACACTGTAAATCTTGTTTTTCCCCATAGTTGATCTATTATCATGTGTATACATGCAGGGCTTCAAACAAGCGGATACAGAGCATGTGTCACATGTGGACCTAGACTGAATGCACGTAGGGCACCCTCACTGAAGAAGCAAATCTACGAAGGTCATCAAGCGTATCTTCCGGAGAATCATGTGTTACGCGACGGCTTTTTGGGAAGAGAGCCACCAAGGATATCTGCACAAGCATGGTTAGAGCAGAAGGAGATGTGCGATGACGGATTGCCTCCAGGGATGAAGAGACTATCTCTATGGTACGAGTTACCATACTGGCCCCGACTCGTGATCAATCACTTGCTCGATCCAATGCACATATTCAAGAATGTGGGTAATCTACTATGGGACCATTTGACCGGCAAGAAAGATACTTTGGGAGCCAGAGTTGACCTTAGAAATGTGGATCGTATGGAGCAATATTGGCCGCAAACAGCGTCTGATGGATCGATAAAACTTCCTAAAGCACCATGGATTTTCACAGGAGCCCAAGAACGCAAAGTAAAAGAGGCCATTCGATCTTTGCGGACCCCCACTGGCGTAATGCACTCGCTCCGAACGTGTTTTACTAAAGAAGGAAAGCTTACCGGTTTGAAGTCACACGATTGGCATAAAATGTGTCAGGTACGTTCATAGTGGACTTTAATATCATTGCATAAAATGTGGACTTTAATATCATTGCTGCACATACTTTACAGTTTATTTTACCGGTTGCCATTGAGGGATGTTTGTCTCTCGACATCCGTAACACAATCTACAAACTTGCAAAGCTGGTGCAATGGATCTCACAAAAGGAGATCGACGTAGACTCCATACCATTCGCCAAACTAAATGCTGCGGAGCTTGTGTGCATGTTTGAGAAACATTTTCCTACTACAATGCTAACCATTCAGGTGCATCTTCTTATTCACATAGTTGATGAGGTGGAAATAGCTGGCACAGTTCATTCCAGATGGATGTTCTTCTTAGAGCGTTTCATGAAAACGCTTAAGGGATATGTGCGTCAAAAGGCACGTCCGGAGGGTAGCATGGCAGAAGGTTGGTTGGTATCAGAGTCCCTAGTGTACATTGGAGAGTGGCTAGACGGATTTGATAAATCCCGGGACACGCTATGGCGAACCATAGATGATGAGCGCATATCTGGGATTGTCATGTGCAATCTCGGTGTTGAGAAGAAGATGACGGAAGATCTAGAGGCTAAAATCAACCGATTTTGCATGCTTCACAATCCAGTGATGCAAAAGTGGATTTCACAATATGAGGATGCAAAGCAAGAGCGACAAAGGGCACGAATCGAGTGGAGACGGGGAAGACGACCACCGATGCACTATCCAGCGGTTCTGGAGAGCCTACCAACCTTCATGAGCTTAAGATGGTTGCACAACCAATTGAAAAGCGCACAACAATGCGGTGACGAAGTGACTGAAGAAGAGTGGGAGTACTCTCGGGGTTGCGCGACCAAGGTAAGTTTGCAATGTACGACTAGCAAGTGACTTTATTTATAAACGTTTGAACGGCCACTCATAATCTTTGTTCGTTGTAGTATAAGTCATACACAGCAGCATGGTGTAAAGGTCGACATTTTAGGGTGGAACGAATAGACAAAAAGCGTTTTACTCAAGATTGTGGAATCATGGCAAAATTTGAACAGTCTAGTCGACGACGTTCCTCTGATGCAGATCCCGTGGTGGCGGAACTCACTTACTTCGGCACGCTGCAAGAGATTTTGAGGATCGATTACAGAGGATTTTTTGTCGACTTGTTCGACGTGCAATGGTTCAAGATAATCATGGAGGGTCGAAACGCTACTGTGCGTAGAGGAGAGTCTGGTTTTCTTGAGGTGGATTCTACTAAGAAATGGACTGACCTAAGAGACACTTTCGTACTACCCGAGCATTGTGAACAAGTAAGTATATAAATAGTTAACATCCCCCTTTTACAAGTTATGTGCTTGAAAGCTCTCATGTAAGTTATGTGGCTCTGGCAGGTAGTATTTCATCCTACAAAGTCTACATCAAACTGGTGGTACGTCATAGAGGTAGCCCCTCGTAGTGCAAGGACGTATGAAGGCTACCATGTGCCAATCACAACGACATCAATGGAGGAGATCAGAGAAGATGCTCAATCAGAAGCCGCTGCGGTGGTGCCAGACGAGCATCAAGATGCTACTACTCTATATGGGGTGCATGCAGAGGAGCTACAAAATGAAACAGAGGATATGTGTTTAAACGGAGAGCTCTATATAGATATAGGAAGTTATGCTGAGTTATGCGAGGATGAGAGAGAGATCTCTTAAAGCCACAAATATTGTATTTGAACAATTTTGCTCCGTGCTGTAAAAGCTCTAGCTCTCTAAGTAGCTTCCATGGTGTGTAACGCTCTTTTCTACTGCGCTCACATCTTTTGATTGAAAATTCTGAGTTTTCGACTTGCCTCTTCTACCACTCGATTCATTGCGTCATTGTATTTATATGCGTCATTACGTCATTGTATTTAATGGTCTTTGCGTCATTGTCTACTCTATTCATTCAATATTAAGTTTAAATATTCGTGTGTTTAATGCAGGTATGGATGATGAGGAGTTTCTTTCTTCTTTGTCACCGCAGCAGAGACAGTGGTACGTGGAGCGTCATCGCTCTGGCGCATCATCGCGCGTTCCTACACCATCCGCATCTCCCTCTCTTTCGGAGCATTCGGCGCGCTCCGAAGCTTCGGCGTCGACGAGACGAGTGTCACACTCGTCTAGACACCGGCGCTCTAGTGGTGGCGGTGGCGGTTGTTGTGGGGATTCCGCCACCGATGCCTCCACACCGCCTCGTGTTCGACGAGGCTCTTTACCCTCCCCTTCTTTGCCCGCCCCCACACCAGCCACAGCATCGCCATCTACGCCAGGTTTTGCACGGCTGACTATTCCTAGAAGCTACACACCTCTACCTACTCCGCCAGGAGCCACCCCACTCGACACTCCTCGCTTCGGGGCCCAGACGCCGGTGGAGACACCTGACGTCCGTACCCCCATCGACACGCCGCTAGAGACCCCTGCCGGGACACCCAGGTTCACGCGTCACCGGCCAGAGGGCTTGCCTTACTCCGTCGACATCAGCGGCGGCATCATCATGGATGATGACGGCAAGAAGGTGATCTCGCGCATGCGTGGTCTTTGCTCTCAGCTGTTTAGACACTATATACTAAACAAATGGAGTGAAGTACCAAGTGATTTAAAAAACAGAGTCATCAGCATACTTCATGATGAGTTTCCCGTTCCAACACGGGATCAACGCTTCAATGAAGACCTGATGAAGATTCGAATGCGCGAATACTGCAAACACAAGCGTTCCGAAGTGCAAAAAGCAATCAAGAATGGGTGGAATAGGCCAGATTGGCTGGCCAAAGAAGATTGGAAGAATGCGAAGAAAGCAGCGCGCGAGAATCCCGACAAGTGGAAGCAACAAAAGGATGCAGCCAGAGCGCGAGTAGAGGCAGGGAGCTCGCACCACTTGGGGAGCGGTGGATGGGCATCATTTGAGGCCGATTTTGTAAGTCTTTTCACATTGCTCTTTATGCATGTTCGATAGTTTAGGGTTTATGATTTTTTTAGTTCTAACATAATGAAATCTTTGTATGTTTTGACAGTGGTCGATGACAGGACGTGATCCCACACCGTACGAGCGCGAGTACGCAGGCAGGAAGGGCTTAAACGCCCTGATGGACATTCTCAGTTCTCGCGGCGGCATGGTTAGTATTAGGGTTTACTCTTTTTTATTTTTTGTATTGTTTTATAAATGTCGTTATATGTTTATATTTACTGAAAACTGTCTTATTGTCTTTTTTTGCAGAATCCGACAGATACGCCGCTTGGACGCGATGCGAGGTCTGATTAGACGACGTCAGTTTAGCCGTAGCTAGATAGCATTAGTTTAGGGTTTCTCATAGCTTATGTATCATGAGACGGATTTTATACATCTTTTTGAACCATGTATATTATTACATTTGTCACCGCAATTCCTTTTGCCAATCAATTCTTTATGCCTATGATGTTGTACAATTGTCATTATTACATTTGCCAATCAATTCAGTTTGTCTATGATGTGTACAATTGTCAATTTTGCAAACAATGCGTCTTGTGGGTGACTATTTTGGGTCTATTATTTACCTTTGCACTTTTTTTAAAAAGTGAATCAAGTACAATATGGTTGATGGGTGGCAGGGCATTCAATGCCCTGCCACCAAAAAAATATTCTCTCAGGCGTCGCTATAAGCGTCGCTATTTATGGCTCTGTAGCGTCGCTATATGCGTCGCTATACTCTTCTGTGAGAGCGTCGCTATGAGCGTCGCTATAGGCGTCGCTATGAGCGTCGCTATGAGCGTCGCTATATAGCGACGCCTATAGCGACGCAGATAGCGACGCTCTCGTAGCGACGCTTTTAGCGACGGTTATAGCGACGCCGGGGGTTATAAAAACCCAGTGTATTTCCGTCGCTAAGAGCGTCACAAGAGCACACAACCTCTTGTAGTGATCATTGCCTCGTCTGTGGAGTGAGGAAGAGGATCTTAGGAAGCACTCAACCATTGCCAGTGGAAAAGGCTCACTCTTGGTCATGGATAGAGAGTTTCATGCCATAGTCAACAACTACTGTTTACTCAATGCCACTATCATGACCAAATGGGTCAATATGTACTTGGAAGCCTGTGCAGCTAGAGAAAGGGATAGAGATGCATGGAAGAGGTCCCATGGAGGTAGACGTGCACCTCCTTTTCCTAAAGAGCTTGAAAAATATCATGATTTGATTCAAGTAGAGTGGATCCATAATGCCATGACCAATGCCAAACCACAAGGAGAACAAATAAGCCCTAAAGAATGGGAGTATGCGCGAGGATGCTTGCGCAAGGTGAGTGTGTATATTTTATGTATGCATGTACGAAAATCACTTAATGAAATGCGATGTAACCTCTTATGCATTGTGATTGTAGGGTCTCACTTTCAACTCCATTTGGTCCGAAGGCCGACATTTCCGCACCCGCAAGATAGATGAGCGTCAGACCACTAATGATTGTGGTGTGATGGAAAACGTTGACACAACAACAGATGAGGTCAGATATTGTGGTACTATAGAGAGAATAATCAAAGTGGATTTCAGATCTTTTCACAAATTCCTCTTTGAGTGCCGATGGTTTGCGGGTGAGGTCAAAAGACATGAAAATGGGCTCATTATGGTGGATTCTACCCAATTCCATCGGGGAAAAACTGACAACTTGGTGTATCCTAGTAGTTGTGAGTAGATAATTTAGGCTATGTGCAATTAACTTAAATTAAAAATTTAATATATATATATCATCTTATTCTTTGTGTGACGTATAGGTCTTTTATGTGCCATGTATATATCAAAGAAGACTTTGGTATGTCATTCCAGTTATGCCGCGGGGTAGATCTATCTTTGCAGAGACGGACATTGATCCAGTAATTGATCCCATCATACCATCACCACAAGATGCAGAGGAAGATGTAGTTCAAGTTGAAGAAGGTCAGACAAGCCTTGCAAATAGTCATCGTGATGAGGAGGAAGAGGGAGAAAGAGATGATGATTCTACAGGAGGTGATGGAGAGGAGGAAGAATCTCTAAACTTGTTTATTGATTTGAATACTATGGGTCTAAATATGGATCCTAGTGCTTGTAGAGATCTTATACAAGATGAGAATTAATAAAACTCTCCATTCTTTCACTTGGTGTAGTATATGATTAATTCGCAAATGTTTAGTTATGTGCTTATGAATAGTATTTGTAATGGTTTTGTTGTGAGTTCAATGATTTATGTATAGAATTTTTAGAGTGAAAGAGAGATTAAGTGAAGTGAGCATTCTGGAGAGTGTAGGAGTTGTAGTGTGTAAATACATTTTGAATTGTATTGGATTTAAATGGTAACCCGCGGGAGAGGGAGGGGGAAGCGGATCTATGGCCTTAGCGTTAATGGGCGCTGCAATAATCGTGGAAATACTCGCGGTAATCGGGCGGTAAAATGCCGCATGAACAACAAAAGTGTTTCCCTCTCCTCATTTTGAATTCCTCTCTCTTGTTTTGCGGTAATGGTCCACGGTAAACACCACAATCTCTCATAGTGGATGGAAAGCTGACTCGTCGCGAGAAGGAGGAGCAACTAGGTATTTTGAAGGAGCGCATATACTACAGGAGGTGGGTGGTGGGCTATGCCATCTAAAGGAAGCTCAAAGGCCGATTGCGAACAAGAGGATGAAGAGGGGCTGCCGTGGACTATGTATGCAAATGAAGAGCCATTGTATCAAGTGGAGAAGGCCGCCTGTTGTTGCAGAGAAAGAGGGCTTGATATTGCAGGACGTTCAATACTATAGCCAGGGAGCCGCCAAAGGGCTTTATTTGAAGGAGAGTATTGGAGGTTGGGGTGGCCTTGGCAAGCAAAAGAAAAGGGCCATGAACAAGGCGGTGGGGGCTTCTAAGCAGTGATACAGATGCCAAGTGAGAGGCTGCAAATCAGAGATGGCTTAACACTAGATTGGTAACAGGACACTTTTATGTCCTTGGACACTTTTGTGTCCTGTTAAGTGACCATTTTGCTTGAATTATTTGAAGAGTATGAAAATGAATTTTTAGGTGCTATATATCCACAAATTTGCCTTATGAGCTGAAAAAAACTTAGAATTTTTTTTTTAGTATCGATCTCACCATTAACCTTACTCTTGCACAACATTTTTGAACCTAAACTGTATGAAAAAACGGGTCTTGTTTTTGGCTTGTTTTCAATTTTTGGCAACTATACCACTCTAAACTTCATGTTTGTGAGGTTTAGATGGATAGAGGTTAGGCCTTCATAGTTCTCAACATGTTTTGATGCTTGTAGGGAGAGCTAAATGTTAAAATTGAAAGTTATGACCAATTTACAAGAATTGCATAATCCTGTTTTTTGGCCAAAATTAGCACTTTTATGATTTTTTTGGTGGCTTTCTTGATATCCAAATTCAATTTTGATTGTGTAAGTGTAATGTATAACATAAATTTAGTCTTCCTTGAGTTTTGGGGGACCTAATATGCTATATAGCATAGTATATGATGATGGTTGAGTTTTTTGATTGCTGAAGAATACGATACATTTTAGAGTAGCAAGTATAACTTTCTCAATATTTCTATTTTCTTAG
Organism: Adiantum capillus-veneris; assembly: GCF_014529385.1. Lineage (NCBI taxonomy): Eukaryota > Viridiplantae > Streptophyta > Polypodiopsida > Polypodiales > Pteridaceae > Adiantum > Adiantum capillus-veneris. Next base: position 99,888,093 of record NC_140934.1, read on the forward strand.
GCCAATTGTGTGTATTTTGTAGGTAGTAACCATATCTAATCATAGACTACAAACTTGGCTAGATATTGAGTAGTTTCTATGGGTTTCTAGAGGTCATAATGCTAAACCCAGTTTTTTCATGTTTGTTGTATTTAGCACATTATCATTGCCCCCAAGGTTCCAATTGTAAGAGATCCATTATCCTTTTGAGAGGCTCCATGGCTCCTTTTGAATCCAGAGGCCCAAAGGGAACTAAGAAAACATGTATATAGTATCTGTATTGAGCGTGACTATAGAAACTTTGATGATAGGTCCGCAGAATGGCAAAAATGCAACTTTTTTGTACCTATTTTTTTTGCCCAAAAAAAAATTAGTGAGGTAAAAGCAACCATATGTTTTGGTCACCAACCCATTGAAGTTAACGGGGCATTTTATCTCATGTCCTACAAAAATCTCCACTCTTATTTATATGTAATCAATCGTAAGAAATTGGTGTTTTGGGCAAAATGCACTTGTCCATCAACTTTGGAGGCTTGTAGTGACCAAGGGATGAGAAAACTTACAAGTTTCTCATTTTTTTCATAGGTATTAGTTATTGAACTATAAGCTCATGAAAGGATTTTTCAAAATGAGTGGATCTACTATGGTTTTGGAAATTTTTCCCAAAACCCTGAAAGGACACTTTTATGTCCTGTTAGGTTACCATTCTAGTGTTAAAGGGAGAGAGGGTTCAAGCAAGGGCAAAAGTAGAGGATTTTTTCAAAAAAATTCATTATTGTATACTCTTTAAATGGACTTAATCGCATCGGCATTGTCATGGAATCTATCTATTTGTTGTTCGAGCGAACATTTTCCATCTCTTTGGTTCTCGTACCCATTCGTTTATGGTTGTATATGCGTGTGAGTATGATATGTGCAAAGGATAGCAAAGCCTATGGGCGCCTGATATGTGCGAAATCCCGGTGTGTGTCAAGTGGCTGGGTGTCCCCTATATGTTTGTGGTACCTTCCAATAGTTTTGAGGTGTTTGAAGGGGTCGAGATTTCTTGTCGTGATTGCTTATATGTGAATATATGGTGCTTTGAAGGGCCAAAGGTCAAGATAACTGATTGTATGCTTTGCGACCGGGTGTATATGGTTAGGGTTGGTCGGGTTCGGGCTTGGACAATAGTAGGTTTCAGATTGTACGTGTATCGAGATGTGTGTTAAATAGGGGATTGGGGTGCTGTGAAATCACTGGGCTATAGAAAGGCATTTATATTGTGTGATGGTGGTTTTTCCATTTCCCCCTTTCCAACGTGCAGCAAAACAAACCCATGCAATATGAGGATCATGATGCATTTGGGCGACCAAAGGGGGAATAACATCATAAATTATCTCATGGAATGCTTTATGCAAAAGATATGCATTGTTGATATGAAGTAGAGGTTTCCTAACAAGAGGTGGGTCATAGTGTGGTTACCCAAAGTGCAACAACACCACAACATGAGCATGATCAAATAAAAGCAAAGAATGGTGAATTCTCATTTTTCATAAATCATCAAACTGTTGCAAGTTGAAAACATACCACCGATCTAGTCTTGCATGATAAGCAGAATGAGCATTATGATAAAACGTGTGGCTCAAAACATTGGGTACAAAAGGGTCCAACATATGTGTGGGTGCAACAAGATCTGTCCATGCCTATAATTCCCTACTCAGCATGTGCGAATGTCCTATGGTATTATCTGACACAGTAGGTGGGTGCATTGTTAAAATCAATTATCTGACACAGTAGGTGCATTGTTAAAATCACCACAAAGAAACGCATTTGAAAGCCATGGATAAGAAGACATCTCATGCCACAAAACGGCTCGCTGTCCCGAGGCTGTATGCGCATAGACCCCCCAGATTCATAAATTTTTCCATAGATAGTACATTGAACCACCACCCTACGATCCGCTGGATTATTATAGGTCAGAAGTGGCTGCAGTTTGTGCCTAACCATACTCAAAACACTTGATAAGCTTGACAAACCAGGGTATGCTATTCAATACCCCGCAAAATATGAGCATTAATTGCCCGGCATATTCTTGTTGATTTATGAGCATTGCCCATAATATTCTTTTTGATTATGCTCTTGGAAAACCACAATGTCTGCCTTATATGTATGTACATAGTGCCAAGTTAATCTCCACTTATCAAGGCTACATAACCCACACACATTCTATGAAATTCATTGAACAGAATTATGCATTCAAGATCTATGTACAGAAACAAAGGAAGGAAGGGACTAAGTCGATGTGCTCATAAGCACATAACCATCAGCAGCCCGCGACTCAACCACAACATTCTATATGCGTGTCTTAGAGGAAGCAAAGCCTGCAGGTGTTGGAGAGGTCCCATGAAGAACCTCTAAATCTCTGTAAGAGTGCACCACCTTATTCCATGCATCTGGAAGAGTACAGCTATCATTTTTACAAGAAAGATCACGTCAAGAGGCACCTAATTGCGAGAAAAGAGTTGCAAGAGTATTTTAACAGTCTTCTTGAGGGTAACCCAAGGAGATCCTTCACCGGAATCCACATTTTTTCCCTTATTCTTTGTGTCATGGGAAGATACAAACTTTCCTTTACCCGGAAGATTTGAGGAGGTAGCAAGTTTGACCTTGCCTTTATCCAAAGGTGGATCATCAGGCAACGTAAAAGCCAAATTAGTGATGTATCTAGGGTTAGGGGTTTCTTTCTCATTAGAAACCACAAGCTGAGGGTCGAAGGAGGAGGTTGCAAAATAGGCTGATCAGGACATTCCGATTGCATATGTCCAAATTTTCCAGAGCAAAAACATAAATTTGCAAATTTTCCCCATTTGATCTTAAAAGGGCCATTTCCAATGAGCGGGTCCCCCAAGTTGACAGTGATACCTTCATGGGTGGGAGCATTTGTATCCCAAAGCACACAAAAGCGATTTGTATTGGCATCAAGCTTGGGAGGACAAATCACTTTTTCCAAATGAGAGGCGAGCATAGGAAGAAAGTGTCAACAGGTGCATGGAAAGTCAAGGATTTCCACCCATACAGGGCACTTATGATGGATGAGGCTTTGATAGTCCTTGGTAAGAGCCCATTGCAATACATGTGTCATTTGAGTACCAAAAAAAAAGACATAACTCAAGCAACATATTATGGGCATCCGTGTCTGCAAAAAAAACTCCATAGAATCCCTTGGTACCAAAGTAAACGCCTCGACCTACCTGGCGGTTACGAAGGAAGTTTATCCACTGACGCACATCCTGCGCAGTAGGTATCTTGCCTGGAAAGAACAAAATAACTGCATTTAAAGCATATTGCGCCACCGGGTCCATGAGAGCTTCAACAAGAATGAGCACTTCAGTAGTGGGTTCGTGCCTCTTGCAAGCATTCCGTGCACCTTCAAAATCTTCTAATAAACAGGCTTGAAGTTCACCCATTTTCGAAGACTCAGTTGCCATCTGTTTCCTTCGTTTGTAGGAGCTGATAAAAGGCATATTTGAATCCGGCATCCATTGAGAACCTTGCGAGTTATATACTCACACTTACTCTCTCTCTCTCTCTCTCTCACACACACACACACTCTCTCTCTCTCTCTCTCTCTCTCTCTCTCTCTCTCTCTCTCTCTCTCTCTCTCTCTCTTATTTTTGTTTTTTCTATGTATTAAATTTAAGAGATCTGGTATTGAAAAAACCAAAAAAACACTGCTCCTGCTCTATGAACTTTTTGGAAAAGCTCCGCTATACACAGTTTCTTAGAGAACCCACCTGTTGCACACACTTTTATGAAAATCCCTTGCTACAGACAACATTAACAGAAATCCTAGTCGCACACCCACTTTTCTTGACCTGTTGTACACATTTTTTAATGACGCATGACCTGTTGCACACGCGTGTGCACACACACACACACAACTATGCATAGAGTGCCAAGGTAGGATGCAACAATAGCTTGCATGTGAAAGAGAAAAGAATATGTGAGCTAAAGATGCACATGATCAAAGGAGCTAGCAAAGTATGCACTCACATAGGATCTGTTTCCATGGGGTGCACCTTTCTGGCAGAGTGTCCCTCAAGCAGCACCACCTTCCTCACTACCATCGTCTATGGTGGATCCCTATAATGGATTATGGCCTTGTTAGTGCACCCTTGTGGCTCCCAAATGGTATGAAGAAAATACATGGGGTCCGCAGAGAGCACTTTGCTCCCTTCCAAATGCCATATTGTAAAGAGGTAGAAGACACGCTTATGTTAATCATGTGCTTCCTTCTTTTAAGTTCTAAAGAAAACTCTATGTAAATGTATGGCACACAATTGTATCCAAGGGAGGATCTTGGCAAGCACCTAAGTTGAGAGCGAGATCTGATTGTGGGGGAGTAGAGTGAGCAGGGCGAACGTCGCTCACGTGTCAAGCACGAGGGGCCCCCACAACGGAGAGGAGGGCGTGTGGACAAGCAATGGCGATATGGCAGGAGAGGGGGGGACGTTCTCTTTAGTAAAAGGCCGCAAAATATGGGGTCTGGGCCCTCTCATGGTATTTAAAACTCGTCAGCATCGACAATATGATTTTAGAGCAGGCAAGGCACGGTCAAGGCTGGTTTAAGCGCAGGTCAACCCACGTTGTCCCGAAGTGGTATGCATGTATATAAAGCTCGAGGTAGCGAAGTCAGGCCTTGTAAATCTATATATGGGAGGCGCTCCTACTAATTCAAACGGCTGGCCGTAGAGAGAGAGAGAGAGAGAGAGAGAGAGAGAGAGAGAGAGAGAGAGATGGAGATGGCTCGGCAGCTCTTCCTCCTCACTCTAGCCAAGCACGCCCTGCTCAGCATTATCTTAGCAGCAAGCCTCTTATCCTTGTCTTGGTGGCTGGTGTCCTCGGAGCCAATGAAAGATCCTCGCTACTTCGACAGGCTTCAAGAGAGCAGTCCATCTCGCTTTTTTCGAGTTGATGGAGAATATGGTAAATATACATGCATGATCAGCATCCTCAGCAGGTTACCTGCTAAATTTGAAGATTAATTTGGGCGGGCGCCGTGCAGGTTTGGTAATTCTGTATCAGACTATGCCTGTGGTTGTGATGGCGCTGCTGAGCTTTGCAGTGATCGAACTCAGGAAAAAGATCAAGTAGGCCCCAATCCATTTTTAACTGAAAAACTCAATTCCTATGAAACAAGTTTGAATCGAAGATGGATAGCTACTACATTAGCTACAAAAGGTGCCTTGGAGAGGTTCCCATAGCTGATCCTTTAATTATATTTGCTATAGCTGAAAGTTCACTGTGGCCTACATAATGCTATTGAGAGAAATTTAATAGTAGGAGGGTTTTTTGCCATAGGAAAAATGAAAATGTGACACTAGCATTTAATTTAATTTTTTGTCACAATAGAGTATTACACTTTTTGAAAACAAGTGTAACAATGACTTATTTAGATTGCAATATATTCCAAAAGCATAAAAAATAATGACTAAACCAATATTCAATGGCCCTGTTTAATAAGAGAGGTACACAAATGCACCTCTCACAAAGACCTAAAAGAAAGTTTTTTGCCATGTGGCACCAATTTGCAAGCTTTATCCAATGGTCGACAATTGTACCAAAAATCCAATGCTTTACAAAAGACTCTTGATGCAGTAGTCCAGAATTAATTCTCTAATATTTGCTATAGCTTCTTCAGACCTTAGTGTAATAGAAGAACGATCCTTTAATATTTTCCATAGCTTCTTTAGACCTTAGTCTATAAGAATCTAACTTATTAATAAATTTACTTGAGAGTAGGGCCAATAGGACAAGCTTGCTGATCATTACTATCGAACGTTTTGTTATCCATATTTATCTAATGCGGACCATCAAGTATGTCTATGTAATACGGCAATGCAGGTCTCTTCAACACTGTATGAATGTGGGCAACAATACTGAAGCTAAGCAATATGCAAAGGCCAGTAGGCGGCCTCGTCCCAACTTTTCCACATACCCACTTATAGTGCACACTGGTTGGTGGAACCCCTTTGGTGTGCTGACGGCTACAGAGGCTCTCATACTAGTGGGCATGCTCTTTGTGGTGTTCTACAGCTTTGGCCGGCTCACTCGCTTCGAGTTCAATCAAGTGGAGGAAAAATATAATGCTGATCCCCAACTCAGCCTTCACATACCTATGTGAGTATATGCATACAAATACACATATATCCATGGGTATGTGTGTATGCATACATCCATGCAGTACTCTGTGACTAGCACTCACTAACTCATACAACCTTCAGCCTACATGCACATTAATTACTTTAAATAAGGCACATATATCATAACTAAAAGACTCACATATCATACAAGCAATCTTTGAGCAAGCTTATGTTATAATTGGACAATCTTTATGAAGCTACTAACACAAGAAGTTTTGGACAAATTCTCACAATAATTCCCACATTGTGACTTCCCTCAACATCATGAGCTTCTGTGAGGGAGGCTTTGCATACCTAGCTAGGTACAATTGGGGGCGGCGGATTGCCGGTTCGGTGGGGGGGGCCAACGGTCCCGTGCCCCCAATCGTACCTAGCTAGGTATGCAGTGCCTTTCGAGCAAAAGCTCATGATGTTATGCATCGTACGAAAATCACTGAAAAAGACTCCGTTTTCCTACATGAGAAATTAATTTTCTAAATCTTCTTGTGTATAATGTGCATGTGAAAATTGTAGGAATGTAAGCAAGTTGAAGAGAGCAACCCAAAACTTGGGTCGAGCCTCACTCTTGCCATTTGCCTTGCTTTGGATCCCTGTCTCACGAGGATCACCACTTCTACGATTATTGAAGTTGCCTTTTGAGCATGCCGTAAAGTATCACATTTGGTTGGCAACATTGACCCTCACACTTCTAAGTGGACATTCTGTGTGCTGCATTATATACTATTACCAAATGAATACCCCCTCCAAGGTAATGACAAATTTGCAAACTCATTAGTTATCAAATTGCATCCACATGGCTCTAAGATGATATTTTCCTGAATTTGTGTAGATACTCAATTGGGTGACAGAAAGGGAGAAGTCTTCTTTTGTTGCTGGAGTGGTGGCTTGGATTATAGGATTACTAATGTGGGGAACCTCCCTCCCCTATGTCAGAAGGAGATGGTATGAGGTCTTCTTTGGAGTGCATCAATTGTACATTGTTTTCTTCCTGTTTTGGCTCTACCATGCCTTGTGGACCATCCATTTCTTTATTGTGCCTGCCCTCCTCTTTGTGGTTGATCGTTTGCTTCGCATGGTGCAATCTAGACAATCTGTCGATGTGCTCTCTGCTACAGTGCTTGATTCTGGTGCTGTTAAACTTCACATGGCAATCACCAACCTTCAAAGCACTCGAGGTACTATGTTGACATAAAGAGTGACTAAGTTGCAATCATAAGAAGATTTAGAAATTTTCTCATGTAGGAAAATGGAGTCTTTCTCAGTGTTTTTCATACAATGCATAACATCATGAGCTTCTGCTCGAGAGGCACTGCATACCTAGCTAGGTACGATCGGGGACTCGGGACCACTGGCTCCCCCACTAGGCCGGCGGTTCCCTGCCCCCAATCGTACCTAGCTAGGTATGCGGCACCTCCCTCACAGAAACTCATGATGTTGAGGTAAGTCACAATGTGGGAAATATTATGAGAATTTTTTCAAAACTTCTTGTGAATATCAAAGTATAAGTGAGCTATAACAAATATATACACAGCGGAAAATCTCTCTCTCTCTCTCTCTCTCTCTCTCTCTCTCTCTCTCTCTCTCTCTCTCTCTCTCCAGGCTATGCGCGCGCACGTGCGCACACACACAGACACACACAAGATAATTAATAATAGTACAAGGTGTATGATAATATTGGTTCTTTCTAATATCCTTCTAAAAGACTATGATCAATTAGGTGCCAATATAAGCTTAACATTGCCAAATTTTTAGCTTAGCTATTTTTTCCTAGTACTTATGAAAGTACTGTTTTTCTGACCCTGATATCTTATTTCTTGGGATGTAGGTTACCATGCATTGAGTAGTTGGTATCTTAGATTTCCAAGTCTCTCAAGATTGATGAAGCTTCAATGGCACTTTTTCAGTGTCACCTCCACACCGCTAGATGAGAAGCATGAGCTATCCTTTGTTATCAAACCTTTGGGAAAGTGGACTAAGAGTCTACAAAGCCAAATCCTTCAATCTTCAAAGGCCAATGCCACCACAGGTGGTAGATGCCCCTTCTCTTTCAAGGCTGGAATTGAAGGGCCCTATGGAGACGAGACAGACTTTTACTTACGGTAATGTGCTTATATGATGAGGTTTTTTGCCATGTTTCTCACTCTCACACATTCTTCTACTATCATGATAGGCTGATTGACCCAGTATTGCTAACCCTATTTGCACATTTTTGATACTGAAATACATTTTGATAGAGATGCCATGACCCTCATGATTTAGAAATTTTCTCATGTAGGAAAACAGAGTCTTTCTCAATGTTTTTTCATACAATGCAGAACATCATGAGCTTCTGCTCGAGAGGCACCGCATACCTAGCTAGGTACGATTGGGGGCAGGGGACCACCGCCCCCCCCCACCGAGCCGGCGGTCCCCTGCCCCCAATCGTACCTAGCTAGGTATGTGGAGCCTCCCTCGCAGAAGCTCACGATGTTGAGGTAAGTCACAATGTGGGAAATATTGTGAGAATTTGTCCAAAACTTCGAGTGACCAACTGTTGACATTGTCTGATGAGATGTTATAGCTAAGACTATAATGACAATCATACTAAGTGAGAACATAATGAAATGAAAGTGGTCCTAAGATAAATGAATGAGAAATTATAAAATGGGATGCACACATGTAAAAAAACTAGAGGGATAAGTTGTTTGCTCCTTGCTAGGAAAAGATAGCTCATAGGTTATTCAAAAGATCTAGTAATGCAAGCCTACATTTCTTTGTTCTAAGGCATAAGAGGGCGGTATAATTTTTGAAGATGAGATTCCAAGGCAATTCTAGGGATAGCAATGTGGTGGAAAAGGTATCGTTGTTTTAAACTTGCATTAGACAACTTATTGTAGATAATTTTTCTTTTGTACTGGATCCCCCCCCCCCCCCCTCTCTCTCTCTCTCTCTCTCTCTCTCTCTCTTTTCCTCTTTTCTGGGAGTGCTAGACCCTGCCCCCAACCGCACCTAGCTAGGCACGCGGCCCTCATTATGGTGCCGCAATGTGTATTGTTGGGAATTGTCTAACACTTTGTGTGAACTATCTTCGAATGCAGCTACAACACACTAGTTCTTGTGGGAGGGGGTATTGGTATCACCCCTTTACTCGCAGTATTGTGCGACATTCTGCATAGGCAAAGGAGGTCGAAATTGGAAGTAGGGAAGAAGAGCATTGTGGTACCGAGCACCATACTTGTGTATCATTGTGTAAGGAAGGCAGAGGAGCTATCGGTACTGAACAGCATGGACCCCAAGGAGATATCACCGGGGTATGAGAAGAGGGGATTGAGGATAAGGGTAAGTGTGTTTGTGACCAGCGCTTCATCGATAGACCACTACAATATCGTCGATGATGAGGAAGTAGGCATGCAGGTTATAAACCCATATCCGCAAGCTGCCTGTAATGATGTCAAACAAAGAACGCTCGATCTCACAACAGCAACCCGAATTAAAGCGGCCAATTGCACGCTGCCCGTCACCATTTATCCATGCAAAACCACGGCCGCATCCAATATCAAAGGCGTGTCAAGTGTGGGTAGTAAAGGTGCCTCAGCATGGGTTGCCGCCACCATGCTTGCCTCCATCACTGGCTTCTACCTACTGTGGGGCCTCTCCAACCTCTTCATCGTCAAGCACCTTCATCGTGACTTCCCCACCAACTTCGACCGTGCCCACCTCCTGCTTGCCTCCATCATCCTTGCCACTCTCCTCTTTGGCGGCCCCCTTGTCCTCATCTGGTGGTGTCTCTCTTCTTCTTCTAAAAGTGCTCCAGCTCCATCGACCAGCTTAACTATGTTGCAGCAAGAAATCAGGGTTGCGGACGATAATGCCAATCGGCCCTCTTCAGCTAGCTCCTATAACGATAATATTCAGCAAGAACAACTCCAACCTAACAATATGCAGGATACCCTGCACTCTCAAGTAAACGAAGTAGGAGACAACAACAACATAGTCCTCTTTAACCGGGACGAGGAAAACAATATAGAGCCTACAGCTTCTCCTTGGAAAGGGACTCTGCACCTTGGTGTTCGACCAGCATGGAGAGGTACCTCTCTCTCTCTCTCAATATGATATGAATTTCCTGGAATAACCTACGTCTTTTCTTGACATGCTAAGACAAGAAGTTTTGGACAAATTCTCACAGTAATTCCCACATTGTGACTTATCTCAACATCATGAGATTCTGTGAGGGAGGCACGGCATACCTAGCTAGGTACGGTTGGGGGCAAGGGACCGCCGGCGCTGTGGGGGGGCTGGCGGTTCCCTGCCCCCAATCGTACCTAGCTAGGTACGCAGTGCGTCCCAAGCAGAAACTCATGATGTTATGCATTGTATAGAAAACACTGGAAGAAACTCCGTTTCTTTACATGAGAAAATTTCTAAATCCTCTTGTGAGTAGAGTACAAATTTATGGGTGCCTGTTTAAGTTAATAAAAGGGTCTCTTTATTTAAGGACGTCATTTGACTTCCCTTCCAATTACTTATGATCAAAATCTTTTATTTTTTATTCAAATGTATTTTTAAACAAACCCATCAATTTGTGGTTTCTTATAAATACATTCTTTTAAAGAAAAAGGAACTCTTCTAAAACCCACATTATTTCAAGTGACTTACATGCTTTAATGGTGTTATTTGCAGAAATATTTGATGGCCTTACAAAGGAATATCATGGCCAAAACATCGGTGTGCTAGTTTCAGGCTCCGAGAACATGCAAGCAGATGTTGCAAAAGAGTGCCAAAGGCACACACCACTTTTTGACACGTCTCTCTCCTCAAATGTCTTCCATTACCATAGTGTGAGCTTTGAGCTTTAAATGATAAAGACTTTAGTGGCACTAATGATCACCTAAGCTCAATAGTCATTCACTCAAAATTAAAGGAACCAGCTTAGTTCATACTTTCTAAAGCAACAAAGAATTTGAAGGATTGTAAAGTGTAAACTATTGTCATCTTCACTTGCACATACTAGTACTACTCCCTTGATGATACCTTGTAACCAAACGTGTACCAGCCATAAGAATCTCAAACACCTTCATAAGCTCACCATATAGGTAACCACGAGTTCATACGAGCTTAGCCCAAATATCATAAACAAACTACAAATGTTGCACATTTTGTTTAGCCCTTCGACAATCTTCCGAACGTGCCACATTCCTTTTAGTTAGCACTTTGGCAAGTTTTGTGGTGCAACATTCCATAAGATTTTGGCTTTACATATTAAAATTAAGATGTTCTCCTCATCTTGTCTCACATGCTAACAATCTATAGATACTATCTCGCTGGCATTTATGAAACTAGATTACTCTTCCTAATTTGGTCAAGTAATCTCGAAATTAACTTCGATCTAGCAAAGTTGCATTGGAGAGAAGCCCTTAAGACATGCTTAGATTAGCACACAGGTGCACATATGTCACACACAGTACATACACGTGCCCCCCCCCCCCCCCCCCCCCCCCGAAAAAAAAACAAAGACAAACACACACACACACACACACACACACACACACACCCCACAAGTATTTTGTAATGAGGAATTGGCTTTGCACATTTTTAAAACACTAGGATGGTAACTAGGTAGGAGATAAAAGGGTCCTTCTAATGTTTTGAAATAGAATAAATTACTCTTATTAGGCTTGTAAATTTGTAATTTGCTAGAATCTTTTATGGAGCTTAAAGGTGAAACTCATCTTCTTATTCTAGATTAATTTATTAAATTAGAATATGTGTAATTTTTTTTTCTCAAAATAAAATCCCGAAGTGGATGTAACAATGCATTTTGCAAATTATAGCAAATTGTCAAGGTCAAACCCCTATTGTGTACACCAAAGCAGTTTGTTTGACCCCAAGAAATCTTTTTGCAAAAAATCTGATGAAATTTTTATGGAAAAATATATGAATAAAAGTTTTATTTAGAATTGATAATTTCATATGAAGAAATGACATTTTTGTAATTTTGCAAACATATTATTGATGTTTTTATAGCTCGGCTCAAAGTTGGCATTAGAAATATGTTTTTATGGTAGAAATTGGTACTTTATGAAAGAATTAAAAGTATAGAAGAGGGCAATACTAAGAGAATCAAAGATACTAGTGGACATTTTCAAAAATTGGATACAATTAATTTAAAAAAAATTGATACAATAATCTCTTCAAAATTGGGCCGCATGGAACTGATTTTGAATCATGGTTCTCATGGTGGAGTTTTGATATGATAAATATTTTTATCATGGTTCCCATGGTCAAATTCACATGTTTAAGAGAATATGTTCTCATCTGAAATCAGCCTAGTTTTGAGTAAAACAAAAATTTACCACAAAATTTGTACTTGGTAAGAGCCCCATTATATTTTATTCAACAAAAATTTCTTTCAAACATCCTAAAATGTTCTAAGGAATTTTGAATAAAATCTTTTTTTATAAAAGGCTTCAAGAATAAAGTCTCAAAGCTTAAAACTCAAATTTTCCTCTCTAGACTAGAGAAAGATAATGCCCAAATCTAAGCTTGAAATACAATGTGAATGGTCATGCCAAGAGACATAAGATGTTTTTGAACTATTCAAGAGCCAAGAAGATTATATCTATGAGATCAAAAGATAATTTAAATATGATTGTCACTCCTTGATATAGAGAGAGATAATATACGGAAAAGCTTTGTTTTAAACTATGGAAATAGCAAGAATGGCCATGCCAAAGCTTGGAGAGGACAGAGGACATTAGACTTGGAAACATTGATAAGAGATTACAAAGAATCTTCAAGGGATATGCATATTTTGTTATGCTTTTTGAATGTTTTATGCAAATTATGATTGAAACATCTTTAGAATAAATTTTCTTATTAAAACAAAAACCTAGTTATAAAAAGAAAAAAATAATTATAAAAAAGCATGTTTTTCGAAGAGGACAATTTCATGAGGAAGAATGTACTCTCACTCATGAAACATGAATACATTAAGTGCTTCCTTTTTTAGGTTCATTAGTTTGTATGGATTTCAGGTAATTATAACTTGTTTATTGACATGAGTTTTTTAGCCAATTTCATTGACGCTTTTCTCTGCAATACTTTGATACAAGCCTCCTCCTAATATTCTTCAATGACCTCTTGGCATCTAGTTTTGTGTTCTTTTGCAGCATGGATTCTCTCTAAAAGGTCATTGATTAGTGGAAAATTGTATTTACATAAGTAACAACTACTTATACTATAAGAGGAGTTATCTATAACCGTTAGCATTGCCGCGGAAAAACAAAGGAAAAAGGAGAGAGAAAAATTTGTGGGAGCGGCAATAACCGCGGCTATGGACGCGATAGTGGTTCTTCAGTAATAAACGCATAATAGTCACGACAATATATCCGCTGCTATTACCGCGACAATTGCCGCTTCTATTACCACGCTTATTGCCGCTACATGCCCATTCAAAAATAAAGGTGCTCATTTGGGTCACCCAATTTTGGGTGCCCAAATGAGCACCTTTATTTTTGAATTGCATAAAACAATAAAACATCAATTGATTTTTGGAAGAGTATAGAAAAAACATACTTTGATGGTGTTATTTGCAAAAATATTTGATGATCTTATGAAGGAATATCATGGCCAAAACATTGGTGTGCTAGTTTCACGCTTCGAGAACATGCAAGCAGATGTCGCAAAAGAGTGCCAAAGCCACACACCACTTTTTGACACGTCTCTCTCCTCAAATGTCTTCCATTACCATAGTGTGAGGTTTGAGCTTTAAACGATAGAGACTGGAGTGGCACACATCACCTAAGCTCAATAGTCACTGATCACTCTAAATTAAAGCAACCAGCCTAGTTCATACTTTCTAAAGCAACAAAGAATCTGAAGGATTGTAAAGCGTAAACTATTGTCATCTTCACTTGCACATACTAGTACTAGTCCCTTGATGATACCATGTAACCAACGAGAATCCCAAGTCCAAACGTGTACCAGACATAAGAATCTCAAACACCTTCACAAGCTCACCACATAGGTAACCACGAGTTCATACGAGCTTAGCCCCAATATCATAAACAAACTACAAATGTTGCACATTTTGTCTAGCCCTTTAACAATCTTCCGAACGTGACACATTCCTTTCAGTTAGCACTTTGGCATGTTTTGTGCTGCAACATTCCATAAAATTAAGGGAACTCATTCATCTTTGACAATATTTTGGCTTTACATATTGAAATTAAGATGTTCTCCTCATCTTGTCTCACATGCTAACAATCTATAAATACTATCACTTTTTCATTTATTAAATTAGATTACTCTTCCTCATTTGATCAAGTAATCTCGAAATAGATTACTTGAATTAGATTACTCTTCCTCATTTATTAAATTAGATTACTCTTCCTCATTTGCTCCAGTCTGCAGCTGGCATAGTCATTTTCAATGAGCAACACGAAAGGGTATTTTCCATCGGGCAATTATTACACTCCCATTCCAACAACGAAGCATAATATGCAGCTCTAATTCTTGGGTTCGGACAGTGTATTTCACAAGGAATTCAGCGCTTAAATGTGTTTGGCCATGCTTTGCTTTTGATAAGGCAGATAAACGGCACTTGGGATTGTAAAAATCAGGTCTTACTTAGTCAACTACGCCAAGTTAAGGATCTTTTAAAGAAGTTTGAAGAAGTGAAATTATTTCATGTCCCTAGAGCAGAAAATCGAGAGGCAGATGCTCTAGCCAAAGAAAGAATACAAGACGTTCCCGTAGGAGAAATCAAACTAAAACTACCCCTCTTTCAAGGTAGTGATGCTATGCCTGATATCCCAGACTTTTTTTTTCGCCGGAATATTATGGCCGGACGGAGGCCGGAAAGTGGAAGAATAATGAAAACTTTTTTAAGAATATTTTGATTTATGTTTTGCTCGTGAGTCATCCTGATCCAAGGTGCTCCAGCTCTCCGCTAGTAAGAGACCAAGACGCCACTCCAATTAGTCTTCATCGGTTTCTCAATTGAACACTAATTTTTTATTGGCACAAGGGCTATGAGCCACACAGGCTAAGAGCCATTGTCAGACCTAGGGTAAGACCCAATGCTAGTATTTCTTGGGTGACTGTTCTCCAACTTGAACAGACCTATCCCATGGAGTTCCCATTGATGTTAATGGACAAACAAGAGTCTTGCCATTACAGATCTTTTGGGTGTTTTGTAAGCACTACATGTTTCTAGTGCGACGCTCAGGTTGAGTTTTTGATACTCTTGAAATCACATCAGCTGATCTATACCATGGAGTCTAGAGGCAGCAAACAGTTCACACAGCATAGATGTTGATATGAGTTAGGTATCTCACTTGGGTGGATTTCTTGCTCTAGCACTACGGGTGTCTATGGCATCACAGTTTTGGGGTACGACCCAGCAGGAGCTTGCTACGTCACCCCATAGGCATTGAGGATCACATTTTGATCTATTCTCATTATACTTTCAACGACAGAATTCCACAATCTATCACGCGATAGCAGTAAAATTCAACTTTTCAACTTTTCAAGTTGATTCACATCATTCTGTACACGGTTAATTATGTTGGTTACCATTACCTGCTAGTCGAGCAGTTTCTACAAAGGGTCTTACCAAGTGGTTTGACTATGTCGATTTTACCCAACGAGTTTGGATTACGAAGCAACACCCAAGGTTTCCAGTACAATATTTCTTGGTTTTTCCGCAGAGCTGGGAGACAAACTCCCCTCCTACAGGTAAGTGACCATTAAGTTGAAATCTCCAGGTACACATCTATTGATATGGTGTTACTCCATTTTTTAGTATGCTTTTCTTGGTTCCTTCAAGCCGTATAAATCTACTTGAATATTTCTGAGTCATGCATGGGGCATGTCGGAACAAAGTATTTTGGGCCGTAGTGTCCAATGTACATTATCCTGTTATGAATCCACTTGTAGGATTCAATTTGGCACATGTTGTCACGTGGAATAAAACATGGTCTAGGGCTCAAGGAGTTCGGTTTATCTAGTGTGGAGCAATGAATGAGGGTTCCTCTCACTCTTGTCGCAGAGTGTTTAGAGTCACCTCCACACACAAGTACATCTTGTACTTGTAGGATGTTCTTTTTTCAGACATCCTTAGTTGAGACATATTCCACATGTGGCGAATATGAGTCTCTATGACTAACACTCACACCCACTATTTCAAGTATGTGTCACGACAAAGTCACTAAGTGCTGGTCTGATCAATTTTTTAGACCATTTTCAGTACGACGTATCTGGAGCAATTTGAATGGCCAGAAATTATCGGATACTTAGAAGGACTTTTCAAGGTACAAGTACTGCTAAACAACATTACAGATGGTTGTTTATACATATAGCAAATGAAAAAGTTTCATTGTTTGTACCTAGAAGTGATCACTGTTTCACCTTCTATTATGGTTCAGACATTTCAGCAAGGCTTGCAAAATATTGCAACTGAAAGCTGTATTTAGTTTTTTTTTCCGAACTATTTATATTCCTTTTTAAAATGTGTGCTAGGCGCATCACATTTGTCATAAGTATTGGCAAGGATCACCATGGATATACAGGTGAGGATCTGTTTTTTGCTAGATGTATGCACACTAGGTGTTATGGGCCTTAGTGTTTAGCAAAGGCTGATTTGGAATGGCATGCATATTCCTCAAGTTGTTGCTTATGACGCATTTTTTCACTCTATGTCCAGTATCTCAATGAGTTTACTTTTCGGTCTACCAATCACCAATAAAGGTCATGGCTCGGTTTGGATGCTTGTAGATTTTTCAAGTTAACCACAATGGTTATTCATGCAATTGTTGATTCCTCAGCAATGTGGTACGATATTGTGATCCCCGCTTACCAGCCATCTGGAAAGACTGGCTGTAAACCATGGGGGAAACACACCTCAGTACTATCACTTATCCAAGGGGATATACAGATTACAAAGTGTAATCTTGATACACCTCAGTATTGTCACTTATCCAAGGGGATATGCAATTTACAAAGTGTAATCTCGTACTAATGGATATGCAAGTGCGTCCGTTAGCACCACGCGATCCAATTAGTAAGCATTTATTGCTCTAGTTGGAGGTTGCTTATAAACTTGAAGCATGATTGCGACTAGGTGTAGTCTCTTCATGTATAAAGCAAGTTCTCAACCTTGAACACTAGTGATGGTGGGGTTATGTACTGCTGAAATTGGAAAACAAGT
Organism: Adiantum capillus-veneris; assembly: GCF_014529385.1. Classification (NCBI taxonomy): domain Eukaryota; kingdom Viridiplantae; phylum Streptophyta; class Polypodiopsida; order Polypodiales; family Pteridaceae; genus Adiantum; species Adiantum capillus-veneris. The sequence continues at coordinate 99,905,442 of NC_140934.1, forward strand.
CAAGGACTTAAACTTAGTTGATGAGTATGTTAGCAAGTTACTCTTTAGGGTACATATTTGTGTGATAACTCGTTTTGAATACTCATGTGTGTTCTAAATGGAGTCTACACACAATGATACGATAGGAATCGGTAACACAAGCTGGCTGCAAATGGACAACAATGTGGAAAATCAAGATGTTTCATTGAACCTCTACGGAACCGTGTTCTGATCAACCAAACAGCTGGATCCATGAAGGATGCCACTTGGGAAAACATTAGTGTTCTTAAGAAGAAGTTTTGTTTTTGAGGACGAAAACTCTTCTTAAGGGGGGAGTAATGTCAGGACACCGGCAAGGCCGGACTAGACAAGGGCAAGGCCGGGCTAGGCAGTGTGGAAAGGGAGTCCAAATAGGGCAAAGGGCCAGGGGCCATGCTATATAGTGGGTGGTTGGGTGGTGGACTCCTAGGTTCTAGTTCCCATTGTCTAACACAAAGATACTAGTGGACATTTTAAAAAATTGGATACAATGATCATAGTTCTCATGGTGGAATTTTGATATGATAAATATTTTTATCATGGTTCCCATGGTCAAATTCACATGTTTAAGAGAATATGTTATTATCTTGAAATTAGCTTAGTTTTGAGTAAAATAAAAATTTGCCACAAAATTTGTATGTGGTAAGAGCCCCACTATATTTTGTTCAACAGAAATTTCTTTAAAGCATTGTAAAATGTTCTAAGGAATTTAGAATAAAATCTTTTTTTTATAAAAAGCATCAAGAATAAAATCTCAAAGCTTAAAACACAAATTTTCCTCTCTAGACTAGAGAAAGATAATGCCCAAAATCTAAGCTTGAAATATAAAGGGAATGGTCACGCCAAGAGACATAAGGTGTTTTTGGAACATTCAAGAGCCAAGAAGATCATATCTATGCGATCAGGTTAAGAGGAACAACCTCTCCATCAATGATTATGCTTTGAAGATCAAGAGTATCATTGAGGCTCTTGGATCTATTAAAGTCTCAGTGGAAGACGATGACATTGTCCGTGCATGCTTGGATGGTCTAGGAGATGAGTATGTACATTTTAGGTCTTCCATGAATACAAGAGACGACATCCCCGTGTTCCAAGATTTGATTTCTATGCTTATTCTTGAGGAGAAGAACCTTGACACATCTTCTTCTCATGGCAGAAATAATTCTGAACAGGCCTTCTATTCTAACTCCAACAGAGGTAGAGGTAGAGGTCGTGGTCGAGGCCCAAGGGGTTGCAGGGGCCAATTTCTGGAAGGTCAATCAAATCAAAACAATACAGGTGGCAGGGGAAACCAGTCTCAAGGCAGGGGGAGTCAAAGAGGTCGTGGTGCAGGATAAAGCAGGCAGCAACATACTCCAGATAGTAGAGAATGTTGGACTTGTGGTGAAAGAGGTCACATGTCACGTGACTGTCCAAAGGGAAAAGCAAGTAGAAAGAGAGAACAGGGCAACTATGCATCTACTAGCAGAGATGCAGATGACAGAAAAAACGAGCGCATTTTTGTTATGCAGCATGTAATGAATACAATGACTGCAGAGAATTCCACCCAAGATGATGTTTGGTATGTGGATTCAGGTGCCTCTAATCACATGACGTCTCGTGGAGAGTGGTTTAGAGATATGCGCAAACCAGATGTGTCAGGCTATGTGCAGACAGGAGATGACACAGCTCACCCCATTGCTCATGTAGGGGACATACCTCTAAATACGAAGAGTGGGAAATCAAAGTACTTAGCAGATGTACTTCATGTCCCAAACATTACAAAGAATCTTGTTTCTGTTGGACAAATGGTTGAGCAGGGTTTGCAGGTTCGCTTCAATCCAAATGGCTGTTATATAGAAGATTTCCAGAATGGCTGTAAGCTGATCACAGAGGGCAAATGTGTGGGCAGAATGTTTACGCTGAATGTAGACATGCCTGAGGTAAAAGCTGCATTATTTGCACAGGGCACAGGTGTTGTGGCTGATGTTGACATTTGGCACAAACGCATTGGCCATGTCAATGAGCAGAGATTGCGCAGCATGCAATCAAAACAGATTGTAAAAGGTTTGCCCAAATTCAAGGTGGATGGTATGCATAAAGTGTGTGTAGCATGCCAGTTTGGAAAACAGTCAAAGGGCTCATTTCCACATGAGCGCAATGTATGTAAAAAGCCACTTGAGGTGGTGCACACAGATGTTTGGGGTCCAACCGATACTGCAATTATACATGGTTGCAGGCATTATGTCTCTTTCATTGATGACCATACAAGGAAAGTATGGGTCTACTTCATGCGTAACAAAAGTGAAGTGTTTGGTCACTTTCAAGACTTCAAAGTCATGTTTGAGAAGGAGACAGATATGCAAATCAAGACATTGAGGTCAAATGGAGGGGGAGAGTACTTCTCCAATGATTTTTCAAATTTTCTGCGAATGCATGGTATACACAGGCAGTTTACATGCAGATATACTCCACAGCAGAATGGGGTTGCAGAAAGGAAAAACAGGCACATTGCAGAGGTTGCACGTGCATTGATGAATGAGAAGAACATGCCTCATCATTTCTGGGCTGAAGCTGTAAATACAGCTGTGTACATTATGAACAGGACACCTACAGCTGCGGTGCATGATGTAACACTTGAGGAAAAGTTTACAGGTACAAAGGCTGATTTGGCACACTTGAAAGTGTTTGGCTGCATAGCTTACGTGCATGTACCAGATGAGTTGCGTAGGAAATTGGATCCTAAAGCAGAGAAATGTATTCTTGTGGGATATTCCCTTGAACAAAAGGGGTACAGGTGCTACAATCCTACTACACGAGAATTACGAGTGAGCAGAGATGTAGTCTTTGATGAGATGAGCAGCTGGTACAGCAATGCACATGGCACTATTGGGGCTGATGTAAAAGATGATGTGGTTGTACAAAATGTGAGGCCACAGTCACAGGTTTTGAGTGGACCACAAGAGTCCTCTTCTCGTGGCTCTGTTGAGAAACCATGGAATGGTAGACTACGTACGCAGGTTACTCCACCAACAGGTACAGGGAATGTATCACGAAAAGGAAAGGAAAAGGTTGATGAACCTCCCTTTATGGTTGATGCATCATCAGGTTTTTCACATGTAGACATGGATTCAGATGGTTCTGAACAAAGTCTTGATGAGGAATTTGGAATTCCGGCTGTTAGGACACCTGGTGTAAGGAAAGTACAAGAAGATGCTAGAGGGCAAAGGAGTGACCCAGGACCGCGCAGATCTAATAGAGTCAGAAATCCAGTTCAGAAATTGACTTATGATGGGTATCTAGCGCATCACCAAGCCTACATGGCTAAGGTGATACAGGATGTGGAGCCCACATGTTTTGAGGATGCAGTTGGAAATGTGCATTGGGATGATGCAATGAATGAAGAGATGGCTGCATTGGAAGCAAATGACACATGGGAGTTGGTGCCATTGCCAAGTGGCAAGAAAGCTATTGGCTGCAAATGGGTGTATAAAACCAAGCATAAGGCTGATGGTAACATTGAGCGTCACAAGGCAAGGCTGGTCGCAAAGGGTTATGCACAGACGTATGGCATAGACTATGAGGAGACCTTTGCTCCAGTGGCAAAGATGACGACAGTGAGAGCTGTCATAGCAGTGGCTGCATCTAGAGGATGGATTATGCATCAAATGGATATAAAGAATGCCTTCTTGAATGGTGAGTTGCAAGAGGAAGTGTATATGGATCAGCCACCTGGTTATGTCGATCTAGGTTACCCAGATTATGTATGCAGACTTCTCAAAGCTTTGTATGGTTTGAAGCAGGGCTCTAGAGCATGGTATGTCAGGATTGCCAAGTATCTTGTCAGTATTGGTTTTAGGAGAGCTCATGCTGATCATTCACTCTATGTACGTGAGAGTGATGTGGGGATTGTGGTCATTACCATATATGTAGATGACCTTATTATTGTTGGTGACAATGCTATAGAGATTGACCATGTGAAGGGTCTTCTCAAACAAGAGTTTGAAATGAAATATTTAGGCGAGTTGCGCTACTTTCTTGGCATTGAAGTGATCAGGACTCCAGAGGGTGTATGGCTATCACAGAGACAGTATGCTTTGGACATGTTGTCAAAGTATGGTATGCCTGATTGTAAGCCAATTTCTATTCCCTTGGATGTGAATGCAAAGCTGAGTGCAGAGAAGGGTGATGTTGTTGAGGATGTCAACATGTACAGGAAGATTGTGGGTAGTCTAATCTACTTGACTATCACAAGGCCAGACTTGAGCTACACAGTAGGCTTGGAGAGTCAGTTCATGCAACTTTCGAGGAAGCCACATTTGGATGGAGTACGACGCACACTTAGGTATGTGCAAGGTACTCTTGACTACGCATTGTTCTATGCAGCAGATGCACCATTAGCATTGTATGGGTATACAGATGCAGATTGGGCAGGTAGCATTGTTGATAGGAGATCTACGAGTTGCTTCATGTTCTCTTTTGGGAGTGCTGCTGTTACTTGGAGCAGCAAAAAGCAGCCTACGGTTGCTTTATCGAGCACAGAGGCCGAGTACAGAGGTGCAGCAGTTGCGGTGTGCGAGGTAGCTTGGCTACGCACATTACTTGAGGACTTGGGAGTGCAGGTGGACCAGCAGATTTTCATCCATTGTGACAACCTCAGCAGCATGCAGTTGGCTAGGAACCCAGTGTTCCATGCCAGGACCAAACACATAGAGGTCCATTACCACTACGTTCGAGAGCGAGTGTTGGCGGGCGACATCGACTTGGTCTACATCAGCACAGAGGAGCAGATAGCGGATATCTTTACCAAGGCCCTCGGAGCTGAGAAGCTTCGACGTTTCCGGACTATGCTTGGACTCTGCGACATGCAGAGCTCGAGGGGGAGTGTTGAGATGTCAAGCTCTACACCTTGAGCTGGCATCCACTACGGGTCTTGGCCGCTTACGACATTTACTCACTGGCGCGTTAGGTGACCGACACGAAGGATCTCTGCCAGTGATTCTACAGCTGGACTACACTTATAGTGCCAGCCTAGTACGCTTCTAGCGAGTTCACACTTAGTGACCACATGTACATATGTGCTACTTTTCAGCTTTAGCACTTAGTCATTTTGTACTCTCTTTTCTGTGAAGAAGAAGAAGAAGCTTTCCATCTCTGTGTGCTTTGTGCTTTGTGCTTGTCTTGTGTAGCTCTCTTGCATCCTCATTCTTTACAGGTGTGGACTCGTTAATGCAAGCATCCATGGTAGCAATTTGAATTTGACTCCAGTCAAATGCCTTGACAAGTGTTCAAGAAAGGTTCAAGTACGTAATCAACATCCTTTAATTCCCAATCCAAGATTTGTACAATGCTTTCGTTCTAAACTACCATTTTTTGAAGCCCCACACATCCAAATAGGAGTGCCTTTATTCAACCATGATGGTAATTTAGTTTTAGTTGATGTTTCAGAGTCAAAATCTTCAATAGGTGTTTTTAGTATATCCTTGTAAGAGTGAGCCTTCAAATTTACTTGTAAGTGATTCTACTTATTCTAGATACAAGTAGTCATTTCCTCAATCTTGGATCAATTGTGTCTCCCTCATGAAAGGTCATCCCAAAATGATTTTGTAATTGATTTTCTTTCCAAAATCTACAATGACAAAAGTGTGTTGGTAGTCAATTCCTTATGAGATGACTATCACATTTTTAAGTAGTCCCATTGGTCATTAGACGTGATTGCCTACCAATTGTACGTTCATTCTCGTTTACCTGATTGATGGTCTACCCCAGGCTTCCCATATTGCTTTAGTGGATATGACAATGCCAACTCATTGTCTAGTATAGCCATGGTTTCTACATCATTATATTATGTAGGAAGAGTTGTGTTTTCTTCATTCTCTTCACACTAGTTTCCTACTTTGTTCATCAAAACAGATTTGACATGTTTGCTACGTATTTTTCTAATCGCACCTCTTTGCCCTTTTTCTTTGTTAGTCATGTGATTCCCACTTTCTCTTTAAGGTATCCTACAGATCTTTCCATAGATGTGGTCTGATCTTCAATAGTTCTTTCAATGTTATGGTGCACTAAATGAGGACTGAAACTTAAGTGGGAGAATGCGCAAGGTGAAGTGAAAGAGAAGAAAGATAAGTCAAAAATCGAAGTAGATCTAGTTATCTTCGGTCCCTGAAAGTGAAAAGACTTTTTCTTGGATATTCTCCAAGCTCAACAGTTTGTTATAAAGATATTTTGTATATGTTGAAAATAGTCGGTAAATATAGTGATATTGTTTCTCTCTTTTTTTTTAAAGTGAGTGAGTGAGAGAGAGAGAGAGAGAGAGAGAGAGAGAGAGAGAGAGAGAGAGAGAGAGAGAGAGAGAGAGAGAGAGAGAGATCTAAGCATCTTCTATCACTTATTAGCGCTCTTCCTAGTGGACATACATGGTAGCTCTTGGTTTGGCAAGTCTCTATCATCTGCAAAAAATGCGATGTCCATACGATGCAACCCTTTCCCTCATCTAACTAGCAAGATTTCCTTACCACCTTGTCTTAAGCAGACACAAACTCAAAAGAGATTGAAATTGTTTGCAAACAAATTATGGCCTTCTAGACATCTGCTAGAGTTTTCCAAACAATAATCCAAAATGGAAAGGAGTCGAATCTTCCATCTTTGTGAACTAATCTGTTCAATTGATCTATATTTAAATTTCCAAAAAAACATATTTTTGCTAGCAATGGTGACACATGTATAAGGACGACTCGATTTGTATAATCATGATTGGGGAGAGATGGTGCTAACATTTAGTGTTTGGGTTTAGAGAAAGCTCTCTCTCTCTCTCTCTCTCTCTCTCTCTCTGTGATCATATCTCTTTTTAGAAAAGAAATATATATATATACGTGAGAAAATCACTTGATAACTTTGCTCGGTTTTGAGCTTGCTCGGATAAGTTCGCTCGATGTTTGGTAGAACTCCACCCCTGTGTGTGTGATAGGAAGCAGGGTTCCTACAGGTGGTCTAGTGCAGTCCCGTTGCGCTCGCGTCCTGTTTTCGAGTGTGTGGAGGAGTGAATGAGAGCTTTCTCTCTTCATTTTTTCACTTGGGAGAGTCTATGAAAGTTCTGAGGTTTCCATGGATGTGTGTGTGCAAGGAATTGAGGGAAGAAGGTGCAGCTTTCTGCAAGACTATGTGACCCTGTATCGGTGCCATTAGGGATGGCGCTACTCCAAAGAGTCCAACAGAGTGGAGTTTGGTGAAGGCTTTGCAATGGTTTGAGAGTGGCCTTTTGTGGCTGTAGTTTTTGGGTTTTTTATGGTTTTTCTTGTATATTTTGGTCACCATCAAGCGTGATTTCAAGTGTTGATCACCTCGACTCACCTTGTAGTGTCTCTGGGCAGGCAAGGGCTTGTAGGTCAAGATGTTTGGAGTTTGAATTGAGCTTGTGGGTAGAATTTTCAGGGAGCTTTTGAGTGGTGATGAGTGAGGTGAGGAATTTAAGTAAATTCCTTGTATTGTGTTGAGTTGTCTAGGTGTGTGAGTGTGCGCACGGCATCTTTTGCTCCATCAATGTCTTCGGTTACCGTCGTCCACTTCCTTCTTTTGTTGCTTACTGAGCTTGACTCCTTCAACAACTCCCCTTACCCAGTCTTTATGTGATCCAAAAGCGAGAGAAAGAGTGGCTTTCCCTTCCTTGCTTAGATCCGAGAGCCTTCTTCCTTGCTTGTGTCCGAGAGCGAGAGAGAGAATGGCTTCTTCCTTGCTTATGAGAGAGAGAGAGAGAGAGAGAGAGAGAGAGAGAGAGAGAGAGAGAGAGAGAGAGTGGCTTCTTCCTCTTCTCCGACTCCTTGCTCCCCTCTTTTGCATGTGCCTCCCCCTCCCTTAATTTTCTTTCTCTTTCCCACTTAATACCCTCATTTTGCCTATTGGGTGGCCATTGGTTCCATAGTGGGAGGACACTTGCTTAAATACAAAAAACTTGGGCGGCCATTCGGCCCGTATGCTCCATAATGCACCACATTTGGTATGCGCATCGACCAAAGTATTGTTAAGCACATTATCCTCCTGCAACAGTCCTTCACTAACAATATCATTGTGAGTTTTGTTGCCCGTAACAAGATCTTGCATATCGGGCATATCTTGATTTCGATGTACTGCATACGATGACATTCATTGTCGCCGAATTCAAGCATTAACTTCTTTCAGCTCCAGACTCCGATTTTGGAAATCTATAAATCCCTTTAGTCTTCACTCATCATATAGTCTCCATACAAACCCTTGCTAGGCTGTAAAATTCCCAGATGGCATACTGATCAGGGCGATCGATCTAGCAAAAAATTGGCCCCAAGGGAAACTTAAACTGGTAATAACTTCGCAAAACCAAATCTCCGATTGCTGATCTGAAAAGACCGACATGCTCCACAAAGTGAGCACTTCAAGTCCATGCGTTCACTTCATTTCTGAACCCTCAGTTGCACTTGCCCGATCCGGTACAGATTTGCAATTGACTCAAACTTCAAACTGCCTTAACTTCTTCACCGTAGCTATAATCGACAAGCCATAAAGATATGCCGATAGAGCACTTCAAGCACTATAGTTCTATATCATAAACACCCATATGTGCTCACTTCAAGAATACTCTTTTTTAGCATAATTCAGGAATATGTTGGCCCTTTAAAGCCGCATCTAGCATACATTAATCATAAAACTAGCTTGTTAGCAAGCCTTGAACACTGATCATTAATTAGGTAAGCTGCACGACCACGGTATGACATGTATGTATGTGGTTATTTCTATGTCTACAATAAGATAGAGTGAGGCTTGGCAACCCCAGAAATCCCATTTGGCACCATTGCTGGGGATGAGGTGACCTAAACTAGAGAAAACATCATGCATGGATATCTTTGTTCATGGTTGAGGAGTCTCGTCTTCAACTATGTAGAGGTATCTTGGGAGTAGTAGTACTTGTTGAGGACCTTTAAAGGAAAAAATTAGTTTGTTCTTGAGTGGTTGATGAGTTGTACTAAGTCATAGTTTGAAAGTTAACAGTTAAGGAGCACACTAATTCATACAAAACCAAGGAAAAAATTTAGCTTTGGGTCATCTGAGGGTTATGTTGCCAAGGTGAAGTATAAGAAGTTTTGTGAAGGCTCAACAAGTTTTGATCTCATTTGATTTGGAAATTGATGCTAGATCTACTTCCATCGTTGACAAGCTTGTAAGTGAAAATAAGTACACAAAAACTAATCCAAAATTGTTGAAACTTGTTTTGATAGACTTTAAAATACCTTGTAGTAGTTGTGGCAACTATCTAAAGTTGAAACTCTTACAAATCTGGGCACTGAGATAATAATCGCAATTTTCTTTTTTGGTCTTCAAAATTATAAAAATTTCATCAATTGAGCATACCACATGTGAAACCATTGTGTCATTTGGAGCTATTTAATGCCGATTGTACCATTACAAAAAGGGAGCTAGAAACTTGAAAATTTCTTCAAACCTTGTGAAACATTTCTAATGACATATACATAGTGTGTACAACTAGTGTTGGTCAAGAAACTTTGAAAACAATCTTTGTTTTCTGGCAAGATAATAAGAGTAACTTTTTCAGGTAATCCAAATATCATGAAACTTGTCGAGTTAACTATTCGTTGTGTGTACAATTAGTGTGGATCAAGAAACTTTGAAGAAAATATTCATTTTGAGTCAAAAGATAATAAGCATTTTTTTGGGCAAGATAAAATGGTCTTTTCAAGTGGTCCAAACCTCATGAAACTTGTTAAGTGGCCTACTCATAATAATGTGTACAACTAGTGTTTGTCAAAAAACTTGGAAAAAACATGGAGCTTTCATCTACGATAATAATAGAGTGTATGTACCAAATTTCAAGCAATTTGAAGTAGTTTTGATTGAGATTGAAAATTATTTTCTATCAAAGTCTACAAATCACTAAAATAGGTGAAAAATTCTGCAATACTTGTCCAAATTTATTGAAAATTCATCCAGATCTCTTTGACCATAATACATATTCTTAGTTAGTGGGGATCATCAAAAGTGCAAAATGATGTTTTTTTGTGCCAATAGATAATAATCACGCTTATTACTAGCTAGAGAGTTTTTTTTTTGAAACTTTTTGGTTGCCAAGGGTAGAAAACCTACCACATATACAACTGAAGAAATTTAGAGTGATTTTGACATTGTTTGGTACTTGAAACTAAGTTTTTAGGAATTCAATGTTACAGATTGGTCCTTTGGCTACATTTGCAAAGTGATACTAAAAATTCTGACGAGGAAATATTGTACAAACTTGGAACTAAAAGACGGACTTGGAGACTATTTGATTTCAAATGACTAGTCGAGATCAAGCTTAAACTAAGAGGTAGTTCAAGAAAGGAGAATTGTGCCAACTAAAATGGATTGGCATTGGTTCTAAAGTCCAAGTATTCAATTTCATCGATTATTATTGGTCTTTATGTATCTTAGATCAGGCATGTTCTAGAACATCGAGGTTTTAACTAAGAAAATAAGAGTAGAGTGTCAAGGGAGGAGAGTATTAACCAAGGGAGACCTTTAGAGACCATAGTTGAACAAGTGTTAGACACTTACTACGATTCCACTTCATAGTGTCTTCCTTTTCAACTAATTCAAGTGCTAGGACATAACTACAGTTATCGATATACTGACATATTACAAGACCAGTACTCATGGAGATGTAAATAATTTGAATCCTAATGAGGAGTACATGGTTAGGGTCGATGACCATAGTGTTTAATTTGAAGAGGAGGCTAGAGCAAGTAAATAGGAGACCTTCTACATGGACCAAAGCAAAGTGTAATATTTAAAGATTGTGAATCTAAATATTGTCAACAAGTGGGAAATGGAAGTAGATACAGTGATTCCAAACATGACCACCAAAGAAGGACCACTTTTGTAAGAGTTATAAAGGTTATAATTAGGTTGATGTTAAAAACATAATGCATATACCAAATGATAACCGAAGGCTAGGAGTCTATTGTTGGGAGGATAATAATGTGACAATTTTTTTTTGGATAGCTCATGCAAAGACAATAATTAACGCCCTTAAAGATTATGTATATTTGCAAGATCAGTAAAAAACATGCAATAAATTTTCCCGTACATCTCCCTAGGGATTGTTTTAATAATATCTTTTTCGTGATGACCCCGTGAGAAGTCAAACAAACCAAATATCAAGGCTACTCAATCAAGGATATGATCAAACAAATGGGACCTAAATTAGATAAAAAAATTGGACGAACTGAGAGATATTTTAATAATAGCTTTTTCATGATGACCCAGAGAGAAGTCAAACAAACCAAATATCAAGCCGACTTGATCAAGGATATTATCATAGAAATGAGACCTAAATTAGATCAAAAATTTTGTACCAACTGAGAGATATTGTGGTAGTATGGACAATTAATGGGGTAGTGTAGGCCAAGGAACCCACCTCAATGACAAGAAAAATTGGGTGAAAACCATTGCAGATAGAGGAAGATCAAGTGATAAAGAGAGCTAAATGAGTCTCCACTACCAAGCATGCATCTAGTTTGAAGGCCTAGATGGAGGATCTTTGGATAGGAGACTGAGTGTCAAGAATAATAAGAGAGTCAGAGCAGCTGATTTTCAAAAATGGATCAAGAAATACAATAGATTAGGGGATCTATATTACCATCTAGCAATATTCATGCAAGTGCTAAAAGTGCAAATAATTTTGTACTTCCATACTCAGTTTGAAGGATTTGCAATGACCATAGAAAGAAGGCTTTGACTTGGTTTCAAACATACCTCTTGGATCCATTATAGACTTACCGATATTGGCTAGGAGATTTGTTGTTTCTTGCTTAAAAATGGGAATCAAGCATAGTATGGTAGCATAGATATATAGCTTTAAAAAAAAATAAGGAGAGTTTTTGAGGGAGTGTGTGAGTAGAATGAGGTAATACATTGGGTAGCTGTCAATTCCAATGAAGAAGAGGCTTCTATCATTGTTCCTTGAAGGTCAATTCAAGAAGAAGTTGCACGCTATGCTTTATGGTAATAAACATACTACCTTGGAAGCATGCATCATGGATAGACTTGGAGAATACACATTTTTTTAGTGAAGAGACCACTGTGAAAGATACATAGAGCAAGCATACTACATCTATTATGCTAGCAATACCCACTATGGCAACTTCTATGAATTTCATAGAGGACATGATCAAACAAATGAATGACATGATAAGCAACATGCAAAAGATGCCAACGAGAGGGCTAGGACAAGGTCCATCACAAGGGAAACCCATGTGACCAATGAGGCCACCTAAATGGTGTGCTATGGTGGGAAATGGGAAAAACCATAAGACCAGCAAGTGTTAATATCGACTAAAGTATGATGACAAAAATGTCCAATACGTGCCTATGAGACCGCAAGGACAACCAATATTTTGATGGCTATGGAGAGACCTAAACTCGTGCTAGGTTAGCAACCACCACTACCAAGAAAAATGTAGTACCAATCAAGTATCTGCATTCTGAGGGACAAGTGGAGGAGTAGGCCATAGTACCGGTTACTCCTTATTACAATAAATCTAGTTGATCAGCTATGGTAGCAAAGGAACAATGGTACAATCAAGCACAAACTTCCATGGTGGAACCAAGTTATCAGGCACCTCCAAAGCCATCGCATGTGTACTTCATTGCAAATCAAGGGGCTAGACCACCCATGATAAAACCAATGCCTTGACATGTTATGAGTGGGGATTTTCATAATAGCGGATCAGATGATCATTGGAAAAATGATTGTCCTAAATGTGATAAGAATGTTAAGCTAGTTTAGGCTTATTGCATGTATTGTGGTAGAAAAGAGGGACATTATCTTGAGAATTGTTTGAGCAACTAGGCCAACAAACAAAGGAAAAGTGACAGTCAGCACAATAAACATCATGCCAGCGCTCCTCTAATAATGAGCATATGGATCCAATTATAGTAGTGACAAGAGTACAAGCCACGAAGAACAAAACAAATAGTGCTAGTGAAACTAATAGTAGAGAAAAATCCTCGAAAAACTCCAAAAAATGGAGATGACAATGCTATGAGCTTAGGAAACAAAAGCAATGAAGAGAAATTGAATAGAAAGCTCAAAGGTTCCTCAAGGAAAGAACAAAGTATATTTTGACTAAGTTTAGGGAATCAAAACCAAAATCAGGAGGCTCAATGCTAGTGGATAAAATCAATAAACCCATCAATGCAACCTTGGAATTCTACCAATCGGGTATGAAAGCGGATCAAACAATGAAAACCAAATGGAAAAATTACCCGACTCTTGATATGGAAGCACCAAATCTAGAATCCTACCCAAACATACTGAGAATCGTGCAAATGGTAGTCAAAGAATAGAAACCAAGACTAAAAATACTTAGAAATACAATGAAAGATATGACAAGACCAAAACCAATGAAGATAAATGACACTAAAGAATTGAGGAACTCTTTAGGTTCAAATAAAGGTAGTGGAATCATAGTGCCAGATAGTGAAGATGGGTTGAAAGGAATCCCCTTAGTGGGTAAAGAGTGGCTTGATCATTGGTGGGAAAATTAAGAGAGGTGAACAATGGAAGCTTGACTATGAAATCGGCTCCAATCGAGGAAGTATGGTTAGACCATCCACCTATGGAATTGGATGGGAAAACTCTATATAGATATTGGGGATCAAAATAGTCAAGCTTTCTAAAGCCCAAACACTCAAAACCTTGCCCTCATACTTGAGAAAAAATGAAGTAAAGTCCTTGGTATATAAGACCACAAAATTCAAAGTAGAATTTAGATATGGAAAACCTTTAGACAATCATTTCAACATGTGTTGGCAAGGCCGTCCAGTCCCTGAGTAGTTGTCTCACCGCCAGTGTCTGCAAGGTCGACAATGCCCTTATCTGCCTTGATGCCAGGGACTACTCCACAAACGGCTTGCCACTTGCTATTTTCTGATAGAGGGTTTCCTCAAAGAGAATGACACCACAAAGGTACTGGAGGGCATCCGGGGCAGTAAAAAAAAGTCTCCCTGAGAGCTCCACATGTATACTTGCCAAACGCTTCCCGATAGTCCATGTGCTCTCATCGGCTACCAGGATGCCCTTTTCTAGGGGTCGTAATGTACTTGGCAGTGGCAATAATCTCAGCTGCGTATTTACCCTCAAACGCGGCCATGGCGGCTAGTAGGGTAGATACTAGAGGTCTCTCTCTCTCTCTCTCTCTCTCTCTCTTTTGAATAACACATCTTGAGTTCAACTCCTCGTCAGCTAGATCTTTAAGGTCTCTTTGGATAGTTTCCTACGATGTTAAAACTCTCTTCTTCTTCTTCTTCTTTCTCTCTCAAAAAACTCAACTCTCTCAAAGAGCGCGTGCCGGCGCACGCTCATTGAGAGAGTTGAGTTTTTTGAGTTTTTTGAGAGAGAGAGAGAGAGAGAGAATTAAGAATTGGAACCAACTATTGGTGACGAGCTTACGAGCCTGCATCTACCTATAGTAATTCCCTGCTCATGCCATGCCTAGCTCAATCCTCACTACGAGCAGGTGAAGTAGCAAAGCGATGAGTGGATAGAGGCGGTGGCTCAACCGCTCTCCGCTGCAGCCTGTCGTGCCGTCTGTGATAGTCTTCTGCTGCGTCTCGTCTGCCGCTTCCTTCTGCAAGCTCTCTTGAGGCTGCGCCTTCTGCAGGCCATCAAAATGATCACGTGGCTCATGATTGCTGAGGACGACGACGACCAGCCTAAGCTTCTTGGCTCCGACTTCAGTGCCACCACCCACCGTGCAGGCCTAGTCATGGCCATCTTGAGTGGCACACAAGATGCAGGCCCCGATGGCTATATTAGGGACCGCTGTCTTTCGAAGAGGTTGGCGGCCCTTGCAGAGTTGTGGCAGGACATGTCCCAAGTAATGAGCCCTAGTCTTCGCTCTCGCTTCACTGGTTGGCTTCGCTTCAGTTACCTGCAACGTTATATTTCTAAGGGGGGCGGCTTTAGAGTAGAAAATCTTGCCACAATTGAGCACAATGGGAGATGGCAGCAACTGAAGCACAAGAGCAAGTGGAGAAGAAGACGTGAGAGCTGATGCAGCACCTGCAGAAGCACAAGCCAACGTCGAGTCAGGTGGTAGGGTTTGTGACGCTCCTTGTGGGGGCGAGCGTGGTGGTGGTGGTGGTGGCAGTGATTGCCCCGCTGCTCCTGCTGTTAAGCCCAGTGCTAGTGCCCGTAGGCTTCTTGATGGCGCTGTGCACGGCAGGCGCCCTCATAGCCGGAGGGGTAGCCATAGCGGCTGTTTTTGTGGTGTTGTGGGTAGACACCCTGACATTTCTCAGCAGCTGGACAACGCCCGATTTCGCATCCAGGACGTGGCTAATGGGATGGACGGATTTGCCCTTCATCCCTCCTCTCACAGTGACAGCGCTGGCACCGAGGCTGCCCCTGGAGCTTAAGACTACCACAGTTCTCTTTTCCTATTCCACTAGGCGGCTTGCAATGTTCCTAATCAAGGTCCTGCCCTATAAAGATGTAAAACAAAATACTATAAGAAATTTTCAATTTTCAAAAAAATTTGAACTATTTTCTCAAAAAAGAGAGAGATAGAGAGACAGACAGAGAAAAACCCTTGCGCTCTTTGATAGAGTTTAGTTTTTTAAGAGAGAGAGAGAGAGAGAGAGAGAGAGAGAGGAAGTAGAAGCAGTTGCGGCATAAGCAATCATGATGGTCAAGCGTCGTAATGGTGGATGTAACAAGGACGGAAGAGGCCACACCAACCCCATCAGGTGCTCTAGCTATGGGTGATGTGTGCCCAAGGACAAGGCTATCAAACGATTTCTTGTAAGGACCATTGTTGAACAAGCTGTTGTGCGAGATGTGCAGGATGCGTTTATGATGGGTACGCACTTCCCAAGCTTTACGCCAAAATGCAATATTGCGTTTCATGTGCCATTCACTCTCACATTGTCCATGTGAGATCCCGCATAGCAAGAAGTGTTCGGGAGCCACCATAGAGGTTTAGACGCAACGAGGATATGCAGAACCAAAATCAGAGTACCAGTGTTCCTGTTGTTAGAAACTGAAGAGGTGTCTAATTAGTGCATAAGCCAGGAGAGGAAGAAGGCTCATGAATATTGACTTCTATCGTAGAACTCTTAGAAGATGCATGCTACGAGCATTGCCATTGTGGTTGAAGCCATCATTTGGATGGACGTTGAGGGACTTTTGAGTCTTTTGGACAGGCTTGTATTTGATGTTTTGGACATGTCTTTTCACACAGAGAGAGAGAGAGAGAGAGAGAGAGAGAGAGAGAGAGAGAGAGAGAGAGAGAGAGAGAGAGAGAGTCTAACTTGCTTCTGAGACTCAGAGAGTGCATGACAGAGAGAAGCCCTGCCGAGTGAGCAAGAGACAGGACACTAAAAATTCATTAAGCTCGGCCACTGAGAGTGATTGACCAGTGCTTGAAAAAAACGTTTTTCCAAAAACTTGTCAAACCTACATGTTAGAAACAATAGAGGTAAACTGACTAAATCTGAAGGTTTTTACATAATTTACATTAATTTTTTTCAAATTTTGGAGTTTTTCTCACCTTTAACTATAAAACTTTAGAGGTAAATCTCAAAATTTGTAGGTGGGGTTACACTAGACCTAGGTTTCTGTTACACTAAACCTATGTTTTTTCTTAGCACTATGAGTGACTTATAGAGGCGGCACTGAATCTGAGAGAGTGAGAGAGAGAGAGAGAGAGAGAGAGAGAGAGAGAGAGAGAGAGAGAGAGAGAGAGAGAGAGAGAGAGAGAGTAATTGGCTAGATTGGTTGAGAGCATGAATACCCCTTCCATGCAGCGCTCGTTGCCTAGTGGCGGAATCAGACCCAGTTTTGTCGAACTCTAGAAGAAGGTGGAGGTAGGGATTGTTGAAATATCAATTTTTGACGCACGACTAGAAAGACTAGTTTTTGAGAAAAGATTCCTCGGCTATGATCCCACAATTGTGGAAGAAGAACCTCATTCTCTCTCTCTCTCTCTCTCTCTCTCTCTCTCTCTCTCACACACACACACACACACACACACACACACACACACACACACACACACACACACATCCAAACTCTTCACCTTTGTTCTCGCCGAAAGATAGGGCCGAGGTGATTGCAAGGGCATTGCATAAGAGGTGATTGCCAAGATGTTTCATGCAAGTGATGATTATCGTTCATGTCGAGAATACCTTATGATCTTCATCACCTCTCCCACCCTTCGCCACAAAGTCCTTGTGATTGGGGCCTCCTCTTTTGCAACTCACCATGAAAACTCTAAAAGAGTCCGTAGTCCATCAAAAATATTCTTTTCATGATACATGTGATGTGAAGGATATTTTTCTTTTTCTCTTTGTTTCTCAAGTGTCATGATTATAGGCTGAAAGATCTTTTTTGTGAGCCCTCTGCGAGCTGGACAAAATGGATTCACTCACCCAAAAACATTTATCTCCAATTTCAATAAGTTTGCAGGAGGATAATGTGCTTAACAATGCTTTGGTCAATGCGCATACCAAATGTGGTGCATTATGGAGCATACGGGCCGAATGGCCGCCCAAGGTTTTTTTATTTAAGCAAGTGGCCTCCCACTTTGGAACCGATGGCCACCCAATAGGAAAAATGAGGGCATTAAGTGGGAAAGAGAAAGAAAATGAAGGGAGGAGGATTCTATCTATGGGGGGGCACATGCAAAAGAGGGGAGCAAGGATTCGGAGAAGAGGAAGAAGCCTCTCTCTCTCTCTCTCTCCCTCTCTCTCTCTCTCTCTCTCTCTCTCTCTCTCTCTCTCTCTGGAACATAAGCAAGGAAGAAGCCATTCTCTCTCTCGCTCTCGGACACAAGCAAGGAAGAAGGTCTCAGATCTAAGCAAGGAAGGGAAGCCACTCTTTCTCTCGCTTTTGGATCACATCAAGACTCGGTAAGGGGAGTTTTTGAAGGAGTCAAGCTTAGTAAGCAACAAAAGAAGGAAGTGGAGGACGGTAATCGAAGACGTAAAGTGAACGTCGATCGATTCTGGAACTCTGACACAAAATAATTTTTGTTCATCGGCAACAACAGCTTGGGTTTAGTTAATTTTTTCGATGAGTGACGAACCCATTAATGGCCCAGAAAAAATTGTAAGGGGAGTTTAAACACCTAAACCATCATTTGAATTAAGTAATAGGTAACGTTAATGGCACTGCTTCAATAATTGTGCATAAGTTTCGTTAGTGTTATCAGTTTTCAAGTAGGTTTTGTGCGTCGTTAGCATTACCAGGTAAGTAATACTACCTTATTGTGCTGGCGGAAATTCTTGGCTCTCAATTTTCCCATAGCCAGCATCCTGCACTGACCTGGCTCACGTTCCGAACCTATATCCCCCGACAACCTGTTGATTCGATGTGAAACCGAGCCAGGGTGAAAAAATAGTTGAAGAGTATGTGTACACCGCAAGAGGCAACCATGCAGCAAATGATGCAGCAGTTTGTAGCGTACATGTAGCCGGAACAAGCTGTCGAATAGCAAGATAATCTGCAAGAGCAGATTCATAAAGCTCGGCAAACTGTTACAGATAAGTTGCAGTAGTTTGAAGGCCGAAATATTTTGAAATTTTGATGTTTTTCTGAGCAGTGTATGGAAGATAATGGAATTGAAGACGAGAACTCAGTGGAAGGGTTTCATCTGATTTCAGTGCCGGAACTTAGGGTTCGTATTAAAGAAATTCAGGCGGCTCAAGGACCAAATTGACAAGACTTCAAGAAGGTGTTGCAAGAGGAATATTTGCTCGATGATTCTCAGAGGGTGACCAAACAGGTTTTTATGAACCGGGTGTAGAAGAAGAGTAGAAAATTATCTACAAAAGAGTTGTTACAAGAATTTGAGAAGAAGTTTGATCAGTTGTCATCAACAGAACAACGTTTCTTGAAGGATTAGAAGGTGGAATTGTTTATTCAAGCTGCTAATCGACAACTTCAAAAGAATTTGGTGCAATTATTGGAGGACCTGGTAGGAGAACAAGGATTGACATCTGATTCGAAAATAGTCACTGAAGCGGTGAATATAATTGTGAAATGATAGAAGCGAGTTGGCAAGCAGATCGTGGTTGAGGTAATAGATGACATTGAAGATGAGATTAAAGAGAAATCACCCTCGACAGTACCCAAGGTTGAGGGGCCTGTTCTTGACGATCTGGTAAAAGGTATTCAAGAGATAAATTTAAATTTCAAAACTGTTTAATTTGTGTAAAGACGTCTACTTCCAAACCTAAGCAGTAGCAACCACCATGTAAAAAATGGGATAATCGATGTATGTGGTGCGATAGTGAAGACCATAGGTATGTGAAAGAGTGTGATGAGTTTGATGAAGCTTACAAGAAGAATGTGATTTTCTGGAAAGACACGAAGATTCATCTCAGGGGAACAGGACAGATTCTTCACTTAAACTTTGGTAGGGGCATGCATGAAGAAGCTAGTGGAAGAAATACAACATAATGTTGCTCTTGTGAAAGCAGCTACATATGGGCTACAGGTTTTTGGTAAGAGAGATGATGAAGGTACGGGTGCAAAGGGCCAACTGTGGCCGTATGCTTTAAAGACAACAAAAGCAGGTAAGGTAACGTATGGGAAGTTATGACAGGTACGAAATTCAATTCGGGAAACTATTGTTCATATTGGCTCCAACCTACCCATACGATCTACCAAATCTACTTCTTGTTTAACTTCCCTACAAGCACTTGCCATAATATTATGTATTGAGAAACCCTCCTTCCCCCTCCACAACATTATACGCGCGCGCACACACACAATTTTACTTGTCCAAGCATCTACCATGTCTTGAATATTGATGGCCACAAGCCGTGATTCAGAGGAGGGAGCATAACCTTGGATAATCAAGGAGTTAATATAAGGGTGGATGATTAAAGTCTCCATAAGGAACACTCTAGACATTTAGAGACAATGATAGAGAGATTGTTATATGTAATTTGATGCTAAATGTTTCTATTATGATTTAATTTCTATGTATTTTGTGGGGTTTTTCTCTTTTTTATTGCTCGAAAAGGTTTTCTTGGAGTTTGAAATTCCTCATCCTATAGCCAACCATGGCTAGGCACAATGGGCGACAATGTGGCAGCAAGATTTTTCTTATAATTTGACAGTAGCATCTATGCACTTTCTTTCTCTTTTGTGATGCAACATTATGAAATAACTAATGCATTCAATTTGCATCCATTAACTCTAATGGGACAACAGGTGAAGATAAAGGCTACTGAACTTGCTAGTGGTGAACAAATCTTCCTTCTCAATCATGGCAATGTCAATTCCGGAAGGTTCACATTGCTATTGAAAGCACACAAGGCATTGCAATGAAGGACACACTAGTAATAGTCAAATGGCCCCTTTAGAGTAGTTGGTATACTACATGCAATGCCTTCTTCACAAAGCAACCTACAAATGGCACTCAAGCAAGCAAAGGATATCATTCAAGTTCAAGAGCTACCTATGCATCATGATGGACATGTCGCATCTGAGTTACCATCTTTTGATCTATTTGTGCACGAACTTATGAAAATTGCAACATGTGAATTTACCATGGAGAATAACTTTGCACAAATAGAGTTTTGGAATATGCTCAGCAAGATGGTTTAGAAGCAAGGATATGACTATGTATCACTGTGTGTGTGAACACATTAAAGGAAGAGCATGGCTCTTTTGTTTGAGACTATTTTAATGTGTGTGAACACATTAAAGGAAGAGTATGACTCTTTTGTTTGAGACTATTTGAGATGCAACATGGTTACTTTGCTACACTATATATACTTTCTAGAGTAACTATTGAGATCTTGATCTAATCTTTTTCATTGTTTATGCTCGCTCGGTTTCTTGTTCGCTCCAAAGTACTCGCTCGAGGATTGGGATTCCTCAGAGAGGTGAAAGTGTTGATATTTCTCTTCAAAAGTTCCCTCTCAGCCTCGACCATTACGGCACCGTGAGTGATGTGGAAATTTGAAGCCATTTCACACCTTTTTTGACCATTTTTGACTTTTCTAGGCCCGGTTTTAGCCAATTATGACCCTCGACAGGCATTTTTCGCAGGAAAAACCCCAAAGGGACGGACTCCAAAATTCACCAAATTTTGTACGCTTGGTACTTAATACCCAAATCACTTTTCCACATCCCCACATTTTATTTTTGACCACTTAAAGGGCGGTGCACGCATCACCGCAGATCAGGCATCGTATATAGACAGTTACTGCATGTCCCAAACTTCTTGAGTGGGATGAGATTACCCACACTTTTTTCTTGCATTATTTACATTCTAGAAAGCTCAAACACATTCTCTAGAGCCAAAATAAGCCACCTAGAACCATATCCAAGGCCCCGATACCCTATCCGGGCATGTACATGTGCTCGACTGTTGGCATGCGAACCTGACTATTCACAATGTGTACACTTTGCATCTTTTTTAGAACTTGAAACCACTTTGCAAAGCTCCCAAATTCATGTATTTTCATCCTTTTTGTACATATGACAATGCATATAAATGCTACGTTGTACACGCCAAAAGCGGTCTATCATCATTGCCCACCCTCTAGGTAGAGCATTTATGCTCAACCAAGAGACTATTTGCATCTAGAACCACATCCCTCGCAAAATATTTCATTAATCGATAGCCATTTATTCTGTAGTGCAAACGTTCACCAGAGAGTTTTTCCAACTCATATGTGCCATTAGGAAATACATGCCTCACTCTGTATGGACCTAACCATTTGTCCCACAACTTCTTTTGAAAAGTAAAATCCAAGCGAGAATCATACTTTATTACCAGATCTCCCTCTTTGATCTCTTTCTCTGGTAGCCTCTTATTCATTTTCTCCATCCTTGTCTTTGCTTGTTGAAGATAATAATCACTGGCTTTCTCTCTATTCACTCGCAACAACTCTAGAGAAAGAATTCTTTCTTGCATCTTGTCATTATGCTCACCTTGCATGCTGCGCAACAACTTCAAGGAATCCAACTGCACTTGTATGGGCATAAGATCTTCTTTTCTATAAACAAGATCATATGCTGTAAATTGTGTTGACACTCTATACGCAGTTCTCTAAGCCCACAAACACTTTTCCAAGTCCAAGTCCCACTCTTTAGGATGCTCTCTAACATACTTTGATAGCATCTTCACAATTTGACCATTACAGTTCTCAACCATTCCATTGCATTGTGGGTAGTAATGAGAGGAATTCCTATGCTGAATTTTCAATCTCTCCATGAGATCAGCAACAAGTTTTCCCCTAAACCTTGGTCCACGATAAAAAATGATAACCATAGGAGCTCCAAACCTGCAACACACCTTTTCATATAAAAAAGAGGCCACTCTTCCTGCTGTTACTTTTTTTACTGCTCTTGCATCCACCCATTTTGTCAAATAGTCCACAGCCACAAGGATATACCTTTTTCCATTGTTGGTCCTCGTCATGGGACCTACAACATCTACTCCCCATTTTGCAAATGCATCAAAAGACATTATAGCTTTTTGAGGCTGAGCCAAAAGCTTTTGATTTGCAAACACCTGGCATCCATGGCATGACTTGCACAAAAAATAAGCATCTTTCATCATAGAGGGCCAACAGTAACTTGCTCTCCAAACACAAAAGACAACCTGATCCTTGCCTTGATGGCCTGTTTCCTTATGGAAGTGCTCCAAAATCAAGCCTATCTCTTCTTTGTATGGCACTTTTCTCAAAATGCTATCCTTGCCATAAACCATGAGATCCTCACCTACCAATGTGTAGTTTCTTGGTTTTGCAACAGTTCTCTTACGCCGAACCTTTGAAATGCCCTCTAGACATTGCCCTTTACCAATAAATACTTCTACATCTTGCAATGATTCCCTTCCTACATACAAGGCTTCCTTGACCTTTAGAGGAGCTACCAAGGCATCCAACTTGTCCCTAGGCAACTCATCAGCTTCTTTATTCTCCTCACGAGGAACATGCTTAAACTGTATCGTCTCAAACTCATGCAAAAGCTTCTTGATGCCATAAAACCAAGCAACTGATTCATGACTAGCAATGCATCCCCTTTTACAATGACCCTCTTCAATCCAAACTCAACACACTGCTTCAACCCTAGGAAAAGTGTGAGATACTCGGTCTCATTGTTACTTTCAGCGTCATCAAGATCGTAAGCTCTAGAAAAGATAACATCACCTTTTGGGTTCTTAATGAGTACCCCACCACTTGCCTTTTGAAGAACTTTCCTGTATGAACCATCAAACATCATTGTATTTGTTATATCTACTTCATCTTCATGATCATCCTTGTCAACCCTTGGGTAAGATGGAAGCTCCCCCCCTTTATGTACCACTATGCCTACCAAGTGAGCTTTAACAGAATGATCCACTTTGAACTCAAACTCATACTCTTGAAGCTCCAAAGTCCACTTTAAGATGCGCTTACTAGGCTTCAAATGTTGTACTACATCAGGAAAAGATTTGATGTGGTGAGCACATAGAACTTTTGGGGCAACAGATACGTTTTGAACCTTCAACAAGCAAGAACCAAGGAAAAAACCCATTGTTCCATTTTCGTGTAGGAGAACTCACTTACATTCTTCATCTTGCTCTCAAAATATATTGGCTTGAAGTTCCTTCCTTGCTTTTGTAAGAGAACCGACCCAAAAGATACTGACCCCACACTGATAGATACATAGAAAATCAATTGCAAGTCGGGAATACTCATTGTTGGTAAAGCACACAATACCTCCTTGATAACATGAAAAGCCTGTTGCATGTCTTCATTCCACTCAATCCCTTGGACTCTTTGACTCAATTTCTGCAGAGGATACACATACTGACATAGCATCCAGAAAAAACGTGACAAGTACCTGAGCTTATGGACGGATCCATAAGCAATAAAGCCTTAAATTTCTATGGCTCAGCTTCTATTCCATTTTGGGAAACCACATGTCCTAGCAAATGGACTATGGCATGAGCAAACTTACACTTCTTTGGGTTGAGTTGCCCACCCTCTTGTTGAAGCCTTTCAAAACTCAACCTCAACTTCTCCAAATGTGTGACCCTTGAGATATATTACCCAATGTCATCCATGAAAACACGAATGAACTTACCCAAGTAGGGACCAAACACTCCATTCATCCATCCTTGGAAGGTAGCATATGCATTAACCAACCCAAAAGGCATTATTTTGTATGCAAAACAACCCCAAGGAGTAATGAAGGTCGTCTTCAATCGATCTTCAATCGCTATCAAGATATGAAAGAAGCCAGAAAATCCATCCATGATTGAGTAACTTTCATGACCTGCAACCTGATTGAGGATTTCATCTAGGATTTCTTTTTGTGGCAGCATTCAAAGGTTTGAAATCGACACATATCCTAAATCTTCAGTTCTTCTTGGGCACAATAACAATTGGAGAGGCCCATTCGGACTCCTCCACTCGAAAGATGAAATCTACTTCCAAAAGATTTGTCACCTCTTCATGAAGTGCCTTCTCATGAATGACTCCCAACCTCCTAAGCTTTTGAACCTTTGGCTTGGAACCTTCTTTTAGATTGATTCTATGCTCGACTCCTTTAGCTCCTTGCAACTCTTTATACTCAGTGGAGAATAGCTTTGGAAATTCCTTGAACGTGTCTTCATACTCCTTTTTTTCTTTCTCTGTCCAGTCCTCTCCTAGCATGCTCCTTGCGTTTACTTTGGAAGGCTCTACAACTGCTTTTGGACTATCCTTCTCCTCCTTGACCTTCACATCATGCACCAATGCTTCCTTTTCAACACTTATCCCAAAAAGATCAGGACATAATTGCATCAAGCCTTCCTCTACACTTTCTTCTAATGATGTAGATGAAACATCACTATCGTATGACGCGGTTTCTGTTGAATCCGTATCTTGCATCTCCACTAGGGGCTGTGTACGGCTCTCGTGTGTCTTCATTTTGTAGTCTTCCTTTCTCTTTGTCAGGGATGGTGATAAAGCCCGTGCGCCAATCTTGCTTCTCACCCGCTTGCATCACGTATCAATCAACCAAGCACTCAATCCCCAATACTTTTATCTTCACATCCTCAGCTATTCCAAGACACCTTGCCTTTTTGTGGTTGGCCATCCTGATATGGATCGAAGCATTCACTGACATCTTGAATCCATGTTTTTTTCCAAGTATTTTGACAAACACTAGTTGTACACATTATTATGAGTAGGACACTTAACGAGTTTCATGAGGTTTGGACCACTTGAAAAGACCATATTATCTTGCCCAAAAAAATGCTTATTTTCTTTTGAATCAAAATGAATATTTTCTTCAAAGTTTCTTGACCCACACTAATTGTACACACTATGAATAGGTAACTCGTCGACAAGTTTCATGATATTTGGATTACCTGAAAAAGTCACTCTTATTATCTTGCCAGAAAACAAAGATTGTTTTCAAAGTTTCTTGACCAACACTAGTTGTACACACTATGCATATGTCATAATGAATGTTTCGCAAGGTTTGAAGAAATTTTCAAGTTTCTAGCTCCCTTTTTGTAACTATTGTTAGATTTCAGAGAAATATGGTACAATCGGCATTAAATAGCTCCAAATGACATCAATTTGAAACATAAGCTCGATACACAATGGTTTCACACGTCGTATGCTCAACTGATGAAAGTTTTATAATTTTGAACACCAAAAAAAAATATGTGATTATTATCTTAGTGCCCAGATTTGTAAGATTTTCAACTTTAGATAGTTTCCACAACTACTACAAGGTATTTTAAAGTATGTCAACAAGTTTCAACAATTTTGGGTTAGTTTTTGTGTACTTATTTTCACTTACAATCTTATCAACGATGGAAGTAGATCTAGCATCAATTTCCAAATCAAATGAGATCAAAACTTGTTGAGCCTTCACAAAACTTCTTATACTTCACCATGGCAACATAACCCTCAGATGACCCAAAGCTAAATTTTTTCCCGGTTTTTTATTAATTAAGTGCTCCTTAACTCTTAACTTTCAAAATATGTCATAGTACAACTCATCAACCACTCAAAGACAACCTAATCTATGCCTAAAAGGTCCTCGGTAAGTACTACTACTCCCAAGATACCTCTACATAGTTGAAGACAACACTCCTCAACCATGAGGTTTCTAAAAAGTGGTGTGTTTCTCGAGGTAAACCTAGAGGAAGTAATGGACAAAGATATCCATGCATGATGTTTTCTCTAGTTTAGGTCACCTCATCCCCAGCAATGGTGCCAAATGTGAGTTCTGGGGTTTCCAAGCCTCACTCTATCTTATTGTAGAGATAGAAATAACCACATACATACATGTCATACCGTTGTCATGCAGCTTACCTAAGTAATGATCAGTATTCAAGGCTTGCTAACAAGCTAGTTTTATGATTAATGTATGCCAGATGCAGCTTTAAAGGGCGAACATATTCCTTAATGATGCTAAAAAAGAGTATGCTTGAAGTGATCACAAATGGGTGTTTATGATCTAGAACTATAGTGCTTGAAGTGCTCTACCGGCCTATCTTTACGGCTTGTCGATTGGAGCTACTGTGAAGAAGTTAAGGTAGTTTGAAGCTTGAGTCAATTGCAGATCTGTATCAAATTGGGCAAGTGCAACTGAGGGGTCAGAAATGAAGTGAATGCAGGGACTTGAAGTGCTCACTTTGTGGAGCATGTCGGTCTTTTCAGATCAGCAACAATTAGAGATCTGGTTGCCAAGTTATTGCTAGTTTAAGTTTCCCTTGGGGCCAATTTTGTGCCAGGTTGGTCGCCCCGATCAGTATGCCATTTGGGAATTTTACAACCTAGCAAGGGTTTGTATGGAGACTATATGATGAGTGAAGGCTAAATGGATTTATAGATTTCCAAAATCGGAGTCCGGAGCTGAAAGAAGTTAATGCTTGAACTCGGCGACATTGAATGTCATCTTCTGCAGTACATCAAAAGCAAGAGATGCCCGATATGGTTGTTGCAAAGAAGCTCAGGTTAGTTTTAACTAAATCCAGAGGGAATGCCTTATAGCAAATTAAATCACTTATACTTGCATCTTGAGGGCATGTGGCACTATTCAAGATCTTGTTATGGGCATCAAAACTCACAATGATATTGCTAGTGAAGGACTGTTTCAGGAGGATAATGTGCTTAACACTAGGTTGGTAACCTAACAGGACATAAAAGTGTCCTTTTAGGGTTTTGAAAAAACGTCCAAAACCATAGTAGATCCACTCATTTTGTAAAATCCTTTCATGAGGTTATAGTTCAAGGCCCACTACACATGGAAAAGATAAGAAACTTGTAAAATTTCTCATCTTTTGGTCACACCAAGCCTCCAAAGTTGATGGACCAGTGCATTTTCATCAAAACAGTAATTTCTTACGTTTTGTTGCATAAAAATAAGATTAGGGATTTTTGTAGGACTTGAGATAAATTCCCTAGTTAACTTCAATGGGTTGGTGATCAGAACATATGATTGCTTCTCACTCACTATTTTTCGTTTTTCCAAAATAAATAGGTACAAAGAAGTTGAATTTTTACCATACTACAAACCTATCATCAAAGTTTCTATAGCCACGCTCAATACAAATAATATATGCATGTTTTCTTAGTTCCCTATTGCCCTTTATGTTCATAAGGAGCCATGGAGCATGTCAAAAGAATAATACATCTCTTACCAAGGGGAATCTTGGGGACAAAGATGAAGTGCTAAATACAGCAAACATGAAAAAACTGGATTCAACATTATGAGTTGTAGAATCCCATAGAAACTATTCAATATCTAGCGAAATTTGATCCTTATGACTAGATATGGTTACTACCTACAAAATGCATGTAGTTGTCACAAGAAACTAACAATATTGAAAAAGCTATACTTGATATACTAGAATGTTTAGTTTTCTTCTAAAATTGAAAAAATCAACCATCGTTGTATACTATGCAAAATAGGGTATTGGGTGCCCCAAAACTCAAGGAATATTAGCTTTATGTTACAATATGCGACATAGAAAATAAAAAATGCATTTGGATATCATGAAATCCACCAAAAAAATCATAGAAGGGCTAAAATTGGCTAAAAAACAGGATTTGACAATTTTTGTAATTTGGTCATAACTTACGACTTTAATATTTATTTCTCCCTAGAAGCATCAGGACATGTTGAGGACTACTAAAGATAGTTCTCTAGCATTATAGACCTCACAAAAATGAATTCTATAGTGGTATAGTTGCAAAAAGTTGAAAAAAGCCAAAAACAGGACCCGTTTTTTCACACAGTTTAGGTTGTGAAATGTTGTGCAAGGACAAGGTTAAAGATGGAATTGATATTCCAAAAAAATGTCGAGTTTTTTTCAGCTCATGAGACAACTTTCTAGATAGATATCACCTCCAAATACATTTTGAAACTCTTGACATAATTCAAGGAAAATGGTCACTTAACAGGACATAAAAGTGTCCCAATACCAACCTAGTGTTAACAATGCTTTGGTCAATGCGCATACAAAATGTGGTGCATTATGGAGCATACGGGCCGAATGGCCACCCAAGGTTTTTTAATTTAAGCAAGTGGCCTCCCACTTTGGAACCAATGGCCACCCAATAGGAAAAATGAGGGCATTAAGTGGGAAAGAGAAAGAAAATGAAGGGAGGAGGAGTCTATCTATGGGGGGGCACATGCAAAAGAGGGGAGCAAGCAGTTCGAGAAGAGGAATAAGCCTCTCTCTTTCTCTCTCTCTCTCTCTCTCTCTCTCTCTCTCTCTCTCTCTCTCTCTCTCTCTGGAACAGAAGCAAGGAAGAAGCCATTCTCTCTCTCGCTCTCGGACACAAGCAAGGAAGAAGGTCTCGGATTTAAGCAAGGAAGGGAATCCACTCTTTCTCTCGCTTTCGGATCACATCAAGACTCGGTAAGGGGAGTTTTTGAAGGAGTCAAGCTTAGTAAGCAACAAAAGAAGGAAGTGGAGGACGGTAATCAAAGACGTAAAGTGAACATTGATCGATTCTGGAACTCTGACACAAAATAAGTTTTGTTCATCGGCAACGACAGCTTAGGTTTAGTTAATTTTTTTGATGAATGACGAAGCCATTAATGGCCCAAAAAAAATTGTAAGGGGAGTTTAAACACCTAAACCATTATTTGAATTAAGTAATAGGTGTCGTTAATGGCACTGCTTCAATAATTGTGCGTAAGTTTCGTCAGTGTTATCAGTTTTCAAGTAGTTTTTGTGTGTCGTTAGCATTACCAGGTAAGTAATACTACCTTATTGTGCTGGCGGAAATTCTTGGCTCTCAATTTTCCCACAGCCAGCATTCTGCACTGACCTTGCTCACGTTTCGAACCCATATCCCCCGACAACCTGGTGATTCGATGTGAAACCGAGCCAGGGTGGAAAAATAGTTGAAGAGTATGTGTACACCGCAAGAGGCAACCATGCAGCAAATGATGCAACAGTTTGTAGCTTACATGCAGCTGGAACAAGCTGTCGAATACCAAGATAATCTGCAAGAGCAGATTCATAAAGCTCGGCAAACTGTTACAGATTAGTTGCAGTAGTCTGAAGGCCAAGATATTTTGAAATTTTGATGTTTTTCTGAGCAGTGTATGGAAGATAATGGAATTGAAGACGAGAACTCAGTGGAAGGGTTTCATCTGATTTCACTGCCGGAACTTAGGGTTCGTATTAAAGAAATTCAGGCGGCTCAAGGACCAAATTGGCAAGACTTCAAGAAGGTGTTGCAAGAGGAATATTTGCTCGACGATTCTCAGAGGGTAACCAAACAGTTTTTTATGAAGTGGGTGTAGAAGAAGAGTAGAAAATTATCTACACAAGAGTTGTTACAAGAATTTGAGAAGAAGTTTGAATAGTTGTCATCAACAGAACAACGTTTCTTGAAGGATTAGAAGGTGGAATTGTTTATTCAAGCTGCTAATCCACGACTTCAGAAGAATTTGGTGCAATTATTGGAGGACCTGGTAGGAGAATTGGGATTGACATCTGATTCGAAAATAGTCACTGAAGCGGTGAATATAATTGTAAAATGATAGAAGCGAGTTGGCAAGCAGATCGTGGTTGAGGTAATAGATGACATTGAAGATGAGATTAAAGAGAAATCACCCTCGACAGTACCCAAGGTTGAGGGGCCTGTTCTTGACGATCTGGTAAAAGGTATTCAAGAGATAAATTTAAATTTCAAAACTGTTAAATTTGAGCAAAGACGTCTACTTCCAAACCTAAGCAGTAGCAACCACCATGTCAAAATTGGGATAATCGATGTATGTGGTGCGATAGTGAAGACCATAGGTATGTGAAAGAGTGTGATGAGTTTAATGAAGCGTACAAGAAGAATGTGATTTTTTGGAAAGACATGAAGATTCATCTCAAGCAAACAGGACAGATTCTTCACTTAAACTTTGGCAGGGGCATGCATGAAGAAGCTAGTGGAATAAATACAACATAATGTTGCTCTTGTGAAAGCAACTACATATGGGCTGTAGGTTTATGGTAAGGAGCTGATGAAGGTATGGGTGCAAAGGGCCAACTGTGGCCGTATGCTTTAAAGACAACAAAAGCAGGTAAGGTAACGTATGGGAAATTATGACAGGTACAAAATTCAATTCGGGAAACTATTGGGTGGAACAATCAAGTAGATTCACTTTTCGTATATGCATTTATTGCTAAGGCTCAAGCCAATGAAGCTATGATGGAAGAGAAGCGCAAAAGGGATGAAGATTTTGATGGGACATCAAAAAGGGCAACGAGATCCAGCAGCAAGAAAGAGGAAGGGCTATGGAGGAGGCACCAAAGGACAAAAAATCAAGGTAAGCCTAAGGGACCCTCGTATAAGCTTAAATCTGATATTGAATTGGCTATAGATCTGAAGAAGGTTTTTGAAGAGAGTATCCTAAATAGTAAAGTGGAGCTTACATTAGGTGATATTCTCAGAATTTCCAAGCGCGCGTTCCATGAGGAGATCATCGATATTATCAAAAGGAAGCGAAAAATACCAAGTGAACAAGAGCCAGAATTAATTAAGAGCCAAGTGGTTCGATACATTGATGCAGTTCTGATGATTATGAAAAATATTTGGCAGACCTTGAAAAAGAAGAGTTGAGGTCTGGGGTGGTTTCAAACCGGATTCTCCCGAAGGTTAGAAATGTGCATTTTAATGACGGGAAAGATGATCAAACTATACCCAAGAGTCACTTTTCAAGGACTCATTGGGCAAGAGCAATGACTAAAACGGTGGTAAAGTTTGGCGACATTGAGGAGCCGGTCTTAGCCCTTATAGACCATGGTTTACAAATCAATCTTATGGCAAAGAGTTTGCACCAGAAGGGGAAGTGACATATTGATGTGCACCACGGTTGGCGGATACGAGCTGCCAACAAGCTTCCAGGCGATCTTTATGGTGCATGTGCAAACATCAAGGTAACTATTGGGGATGTCTGTGAGGAGAAAAACTTCTTTATACATGAGCATTCCTCCTACCCACTGATTTTGGGACAACCCTATATTTTGGATCTGCGAATGGAAACCAAGGTGCTAGATGATGGCTTGACCTATGCCAAGGTTTGAAGCTGAGATGGTAAGAAAGCGGTTCAATTTTTGACTTTATGTGTTGACCATGCCAGGTACAAAGACTGTTTACGTAATTGTCCAATTCCAAAGATACGCAAAGAGTTCAAAGAGCACATATTTTCTCAAGATTTGAGAAACAATATTTTTCAAGTATTCAAAGTGAATTGCAGAGATGTGATGTTCTTGAACCAGATTATGTGATTTCAGGAATCTTTGAAGAGATTTCTTATGTTGCCACTATGTCAAAACTTGAGGATATCAGGAAATATAGGTTACAAGGTGGAACTGAAGTTGTTAAAGTGCACTCAATGGACATGTAAAAGAGCTGGATATATACGAGGCACTTATGCATATTGAGGATGACTTGGGTAAAAAAGTTGAAGCACAGGTAGAGACGAAGTACAAGACCAGTGTTTACACCTCTATCAGAAGGAAGTGATGGGGTGATCAAAGAAGCTTCTCAACAACCTATGCTCAGGAATCCAAAGAACATTGGGCATAAATTTACTAAGGAGACATTGCAGCGACCGAAGATTGGAGAAGATGGGTTTCTCAACGAAGAGGAAATCAAGTGTTTTCAAGGTATGCTCATAAAACACGGTAAAGATTTTGCTTTTGAGCCAAGTGAGATTGGGTGTGTGGATCCAAGTGTTGTTTCACCTATGGTTATATTCACTGTTCCTCACATGCCATGGAGCTTACGTCCCATTCCAATTCCTAAAGCTCACTTGCCAAAACTTATCAATTTGCTTAATGAGAAGATACAAATGGTAATTTTGGAGCTGTCATGCGTGCCATACTCCAATTGATGGTTCACGGTTCTTAAAAAAATGGTACTTTAAGGTTCATACAGGACATGAAACTGGTTAACAAGGTAACAATCCACAATGTGGGTACTGGCCCGATTGTGGATGAATTTGCTGAGGCCTTTGTAGATAGATCAATGTACTCTATGGGTGATATTTACTCTGGATATGATAAATTTTAGTTAGCTTTGGAGAGTAGGGATCTTACTACGATGCGTACACCTCTCGAGTTGGTAAGGATGTGCACTCTGCCACAGGGTGCTACTGATTCTGTAGCTCATCTGATGAATGGCATGAATAAGATATTAAGAGAATTTATCCCTCATATTTCTGTGCCTTTTATTGATGATCTACCAATTAAATGATGTGAGGAAGGATCAAAAGATGAGGTAAAAGATCAGAGAGGGTGCGGACAGTTTGTTGCTCAACATATTGCTAACTGTTATGCTATTTTTTCCAGGCTTGAAGAAGTTAACTTAACACTTTTAGGGCAAAAATCAGCTTTTGGTGCTAAAGAGGTTCTAATTGTGGGGTATATGTGCAGTCTCGAATTGTGGGGCATATGTGCCGAGTCCAAACTTGAAGCTATCCAAAAGATGAAGGAAACATGCTCTTGAGTTATTACTAAAGTTCGTCGATTTCTGGGTGCATGTGTATTCTACCTTATTTGGTTGCCACATTTTTCTCATGTTGCAGAGGTGCTTTATCAATTGCTAAGGAAAGGAAAGAGGTTTGTTTGGGAAGAAGTCCATACGAAGGCTATCACGAAGCTAAAGAAAATGTTTCTTGAGGATCCTACCTTGAGGAAGGTTGATTACAAATGTGGAAGGACAGTAATCTTAACAATTGACACTAGCCCGACAGGTATTGGGTGGGCTATAGGTCAAGATGATGACGAAGGACTTATATATAGAGTTCGATTTGGAGCAAAGATGCTCAATGCTCATCAACGAGGTTACCCACAGGTTAAGAGAGAACTTTGGGGCGTTGCTACTACTCTAAGGTCTGATAAAGAATATTTTATTGGAGCTTTAGTCGTGTTAGAGTCAGATTTCTTGCCATTGATAGGGATGATTGCAAAATTATCTACTTCGGACATTGCTATGCTGCAATGGATAGCCTATACTAAGACTCTTAACCCTAAATTTTGTCATATTGTAGGTAGAGATAATCATGTTGTAGATATGATATCAAGAGCTAGGTTTGAAGATGAAGAAGAGATCTAACCACAAGTGATGATGTTGGCTTGAAGTTTTATGCGTCTTCTTATCTACATGCAAATTGTGATAATATTGGTCATATTTTTGAGGTATTTTTTGAGGAGTACTATGATGGAGAATGGATTTTGATCGATCACTATCTTAGCACTCTTAAGCATGAAGGGTGGATGGATCAGGAGTATAAAAGGATAATAAAGAAGGCTTACGGCTATTTTCTGAAGGATGGACATTTATGGAGGCAACCAAAGCACCCAAGAGAGGTACCGCAGTGGGTTTTTTGTGATAAAGCAACTCAACTGCTGCAGGTTATCAAATAATTTCATGAAAGTTTATGGGTTGGACACAGAGGAATCTGGGAAACTTTTGTTAAGATTAAGGATCATTACTGGTGGAAAGGTATGGATAAAGACGTGGTTCAGTTTGTGGAGACATGCTTAGTATGCCAACAATATTCTAATCTACGTCATTGAGATGGACTGCATTCCACTTATCCACTGGCCATGCACTACAACTAGGTGGTGGACCTGATTACCATGCCAATAGGTGTTTAGCAGATGTGGTACATTGTTCTTGTGAGAGAAGATCTTACTAATCAGGGGGAAGGCAGAGCTTTGCGTACCAAAACTACCAGTTCTGTATGCAAGTTCTTGCTTGAGGATGTTATTTCCAGGTATGGATGTGTTGGTAGAATTATTGTTGATAGAGGAGAGCTAGATGCAGATTAAGCTATTGTTAAAGCCTTAGCAAAGGCATGTGAGGGACATATTGGTGATTGGCCTAAACTCCTACCATTTGACTTATGGGCTGATCAAATTACACATAGTTTTGTTACAAGTTTTATGCCATTTGAGCTAATGTATGGGCAAAAACCCACTATTCCATGGGAAGAAGGTATGACTATAGAAGATTTTCTTGCTTTGTGCATTTGCCAACTTGAAAGGTGCCAGGAAGATATTAAACAGGCTAAAGTGAAGCTTACGAAAGCAAGATTAAAGAATAAAGCAGCATTTGATGGTACAGAACCTCATGCTTTATTAAATATGGGGATTGGGTCCTTGTATGACAGTAGCCTGGAGAACTAGTACACTGCTATGTGAAAGATGGTTTGGACCATATGTAGTACTTCATGTTTATGATAATGCGATATATAGGCTATGTGAGCTGGATGGCACTGAACTCAATGTGCCTATTGCGAGAAAAAGAGTTAAGTTGTTTAAGAAACGCAAAGGTGAGATTAATATTGAAGATTTCAACACAGATCAACTTGCTAAAGATAATGCTATGTATGCATCAGATGATGAGTCTGATGATGCTTCTTAAGTGCAATTGGCACAGACCGGAGGCTGTGCAGGTTCAAAGGGGATATATGGCGTGTAGATCCACTTCCATGCTAAGAAAGATACAAGGAAGATACACATCAAGCCTAATTGAAGCTTACCTGATTGATGATTAGTGTTCAAGGCTTGCTAACAAGCTAGTTTTACGTTTATTGTATGTCAGATGCGGCTTTAAGGGGCCAACAGATGCCTTAATGATGCTAAAAAAGAGTATACTTGAAGTGAGCATAGATGGGTGTTTATGATCTAGAACTGCAGTGCTTGAAGTGCTCTACCGGCCTGTCTTTAGTCGATTGGATCTATGGTGAAGAGGTTATGGCAGTTTGAAGTTTGAGCCAATTGTAGATATGTACCGGATTGGCCAAGTGCAGATGAGGGATCATAAATGAAGTGAATGCATGGACCTAAAGTGCTCACTTTGTGGAGCATGTCGATCTTTTCAGATCAGCACAATCGAAGATCTGATCGCCAAGTTATTATACTTTAAGTCTTCTCAGGGGCCAGTTTTGTGCCAGTTTGGTCGCCTCGGTCAATGTGCCATATGGGAATTTTACACGCTTCCAAGGGTTTGTATGGAGACTATTTGATGAGTGAAGGATAGAGGGATTTACAGATTGCCAATCAGAGTCTGGACCTGAAAGAAAGTAATGCTTCAATTGAGTGACAATGAATGTCATCTTATGCAGTACATTGAAAGCAAGAATGCCCGATATGGTTGTGGCAAAGATGCTCAGGGTAGTTTTAAGTGAATGCGGAGGGAATGACTTTTGGAAAATGCAGTCACTTATACTTGCAGCTTGAGGACATGTGGCATTATTCAAGACCTTGTTACGGGCCTCAAATATCATCACCTTGTTACGGGCCTCAAAATTCACAATAATATTGTTAGTCAAGGGCTGTTGGAGGAGGATGTGTGCTTAACAATTCTTTGGTTGATGCACATGACAAATGTGGTGCCTTTATGGAGCATAGGGGTTACATGGCCGCCCAAGTTTCTTTTATTTAAGCAAGTGGCCATCCACTATGGAACCAATGGCCGCCCAATAGCAAAAAGGAGGGCACTAAGTGGGAAAGAGAAAGGAAATGAAAGTAGGGGGAGGCTATTTATAGGGGGGCACAGGAGCAAGGAGTCAAAGAGGAGGAAGAATCTCTCTCTCTCTCTCTCTCTCTCGGTCATAAGCGAGGAACAAGGCTATCTTTCTCTCTTGATCTCGGACAGAAGCAAGGAAGAAGTAATTCTCTCTCTCACTCTCGGAGATAAGAAAGGAAGCAGGCTATCTTTATCTCTTCCTCTCGGACATAAGCAAGGAAGCAGGCTATCTTTATCTCTTCCTCTCGGACATAAGCAAGGAAGAAGGCTCTCGGATCTAAGCAAGGAAGGGAAAGCCACTCTTTCTCTTGCTTTCCGATCACAACAAGACTCGGTAAGTGTAGTTGTTGAAGGAGTCGATCTCAGTAAGCAACAAAAGAAAGAAGTCAACGACTATAACCG
Source organism: Adiantum capillus-veneris (assembly GCF_014529385.1). Taxonomy (NCBI): domain Eukaryota; kingdom Viridiplantae; phylum Streptophyta; class Polypodiopsida; order Polypodiales; family Pteridaceae; genus Adiantum; species Adiantum capillus-veneris. The sequence goes on from NC_140934.1 coordinate 99,941,871, forward strand.
AAGACGTAAAGTGAACGACAATCGATTATGGAAATCCAATACAAAAGAATTTTTGTTCACTGGCAACAGATTAAGTTTAGCTAATCTCTTTGATGAATCACAGAGCTATTAACGACCTGGAAAACACTAGAAGGGGAGTCTAAAATCCTAAACCATAATTTGAATTATGTAACAAGTGTTGTTAACAACACTGCTTCAATAATTGTGCGTTAGTCATATTAGTGTTATTAGTTTTCAAGAGGTTTTGTGTGCGTTGTTAGCGTTACCAAGTAAGTTTTAAGTACCTTATTTTTCGGTGCAGCATTTCTTGGCTCTCAATTTTCCCATAGCCAGCAGCCCGCACTGACCTGGCGGACGTTCCAAACCCATATCCCCTGACAACCATGGGATGGAATCAACATAAGTAGTGTATGGAGGCTATAAGAGGTTGTCAATATCTTGTAAAACACACCTAGTACCTATCTAATGCATCATTCAATTGTGTGTCAGATAACAAAGGCTAATCATAAAATTAACAACAAGCAGAACTTGATGACTCACCAAGAAAACAAAGTCCAATCCTCACCAAACTTATATGTCAAGTAGACAGAGCCTAAACACACATATCTAGGAACCCAAGCCCAAGTATCCACCACTTAACAAAAACCACTTATTATCTATAGGCTTTGTTCTAACCTGCTCTATTTTGGTTTGAAATGCTCTCAGTAGCTTATGAATGTTTTCCTATTACCTCTCCTATACTTAAATGCAATTAGAATGCTTAAATATTGAGTTATCAACCCATTAAAAAGAGTATTAGACACATGAAAAAACCTCTTGGAATCATTGCAAGAAACTTATAATGTCACATAGATATTTCAGCTACAAACATGTTGAAGCAAACCCTACTCCAAACAGACAATCCACGAGGGAGGTACGAGAATGAGGAAAAAGAGGGAGAGTACATAATGCTCAGAGACAGAACATATGCTTACTATCCAAAAACATCATAATGGTTGTATACAAATTGGCTTTTATACATCACTTAGGATTTTTAAAGTGTCAAACAGACTCAAATCTAGGGTAGGAAATGATAAATGATCACATATGGGTGATTACAAACTGAAAGCTCAAAGCCCAAACTCTTTATAATTTTTTTAAAAAAATTATAAGTACAAATTTGTACATGATGGGTTTTTATAAAAAAAAATGAAATTATGAGCTCAAAATAAAGTCGCTTTGTTAGCTTTCTGCTAACAATAGGCAATATGAGACAAACTGCAAAATTTTGGGTAGAAAATTATTCACACTGGCCTTAACCAATTGACCAAACTTAACCAAAATTGTACCACAACATCCCCATAGTTATAGAACACATCCCTGAGCCCAAAATTCAAATTCAACCTCAAATATTTCATGTATTGGGCATTCCTCTCATACTTTAGTCTATGATAACACTTGTTGGTCATATGGTTTTTTCCATTTTCCTTGATAGCACACCATTTAGGTGGCCTCATTGATTACATGGGTTTCCCTTCTGGTGGACATTGTCCTACCCCCTCTCGTTGGCATCCCTTGCATGCTGCTTATGATGTCGTTCATTTTTTTGAGCATGTCCTCTATTAAATTCATAGAAGTTTCCATAGTGGGTCGTACTTGTGCTAACATAATAGATGCAGTCTTCTTGCTCTGTGTATCTTTCACAGTGGTCTCTTCACTAAAAAATTGTGTATCCCCGAAGTCTATCACATCCACGATGCATGTTTCCAAGGTAGTATGTTTATTACCATAAAGTATAGCATGCACCTCTTCTTGAGTAGACCTTCAAGGAACAATGATAGAAGCCTCTCCTTCGTTGGAATTGACACCTACCAATGTATTACCTCATTCTACTCACACACTCCGTCACAAACTCTCCTTATTTTTCTTAAAGCTATATATCTATGCTACCATACTACTCTTGATTCCCATTCGTAAGCAATAAATAACAAATCTCTTAGCCAATATCGGTAAGTCTATAATGGATGCAAGAGGTATGTTTGAAACCAAGGGAAAGACTTATTTCTCTGGTCATTCCAAATCCTTCAAATTGGGTGAGGAAGTCAAAAATTATTTGCCATTTAGCACTTGCATGAATCTTGTTAGATGGTATATAGATCCCCTGATCTATTGTATTTCTTGATCCATTTTTGAAAATTAGCTGGTCTGACTCTCTGATTATTCATGGCACTCACTCTCCTAGCTGATGATCCTCCATCTAGGCCTTCAAACTAGATGCTTGGTAGTGGAGACTGATTTAGCCCTTTTTTGGCTCTAGTGTCACTTGATCTTCCTCTATCTGCAATGGTTTTTGTCCTTTCACCCAATTATTATTGGCATTGATCGAGGTGGGTTCCTTGGGTTTCACTACCCCTTTAATTGTCCATACTACCAAAATATCTCTTAGTATCCACTTGACCAAAATTGTACCACGACATCCTCATGGTTATAGAACAGATCCTTGAGCCCATATTCAAATTCAACCTCAATTTTTTCACGTATTGGATATTCCTGTCATACTTTAGTGGATAATAACACTTGCTAGTCTTATTTTTTTTCCAATTTCCCTTGATAGAACATTATTTAGGTGGCGTCATTGGTCACATGGGTTTCCCTTGTGTTGGACCTTGTCCTAGCCCTCTCGTTGGCATCCTTTGCATGCTGCTTATCTTGTCGTTCATTTGTTTGAGCATGTCCTCTATGAAATTCTTATAAGTTTCCATAGTGGTTCCTACCTGTGCTAGCATAATAGATGAAGTCTGCTTGCTCTGTACAATAGTCTTCTCACAAAAAACTTGTGTATCCCCCAAGTCTTATCACATCCATGATGCATGCTTCCAAGGTACTGTGTTTATTACCATAAAGTCTAGCATGCAACTCCTTCTTTAGTAGACCTTCAAGGAACAATGATAAAAGCTTCTCCTTAGTTGGAATTGACATCTACCAATGTATTATCTCATTCTATTCACACACTCCCTCACAAACTCTCCTTGTTTTTGTTTAAAGGTATATATATCTATGCGACTATACTATGCATGATTCCCATTTTTAAGCAAAAAACAACAAATCTCTTAAGCCAATATCGATAAGTCTATAATGAATCCAAGAGGTATGTTTGAAACCAAGTGAAAGCCTTATTTCTATGGTCATTCCAAATCCTTAAAACTGGGTAATATTTGCACTCTTAGCATTTGCATGAATCTTGCTAGATGTTAATATAGATCCCCGGATCTTATGTATTTCTTGATCCATTTTCAAAAATTAGCTGGTCTGAATTTCTGATTATTGTTGACACTCAATCTCCTAGCCAATGATCCTCCATCTAGGCCTTCAACCTAGATGCTTGGTGGTGGAGACTCAGTTAGCCCTCTTTTGGCTCTAGTGTCACTTGAGCTTCCTCTCTCTGCAATGGGTTTTGACCTTTCACCCAATTATTCTCATTAGGAGAAATATGAACCTTGCATGGGCCTTGTAAGGAATCCTAATTTTTAGGGATTAAGGCTAATGTTGTGTGGGGTTTAGGGGGCAAGGGCATTGAAGAAGGTAGTTTTGAGTATGCTTTTCAAGCCTTTTTTTTAGACAAATGTAGGATGTGGACCTAAAGGGTTGCTTTCTCTCTCTAGCTTTTTTTAAAGTGAAGGAAGCATAGGGGTGTGTCCACATCAGCAATTCCGTGGGTCAAAAAGAGTCAAAATTTGACTTTTTTTAAAAAAATTCATTTTTATTTTATTTTTACTTAAAACTCCCTCCCAACATATATACATATCCAAAAATCATTTTTTGACCCATTTTTTAACCCACAAGCTTAGAAAGTCCATTTTTTCAAAAATCTTTTCCCCCAAAAAGTAATAAACATTTTGTTCTCTCATCCTCCTCCCTCCTCCCTCCTCTCTCCCTCTCCCTCTCCTCTCCCTGTCCGCCCCTACCTTCCTCCTCCTCCCCAATCTCTCCCTCCCCTCCCTCCCTCCTTCTCTCCTCTCATCCTACTCGGCCTCTCTACCCTTCCCCCTCTATCTTTTCATCATTTGCTTCCTCACGCAACAGCTTCCATGGTGCTCACGGACATCACAAATGGTTTGCTTTCACCACCACATACTCTGCACACCAAAAGCATACATATTCGCTTACCCACGGCATTTGCACCGAATACCACTAGTGAAGGTGATCAAAGGTCATCACAGGAACGTCGCACCGCTTGTGAGACCAATGTTGACATTTGGGTGGATGGCCATTTGTACCCTTACGATCCTATAAGCCGCTTCCATCCACCGTTTAATAGCCTTTCCACATTTCTTCAATTTCTTGGGAGGGGAGAAGCAGGCTTGTTAGGCTATTGCAAGCGGCTGTGTATGGGTGCAGGTGCTTCTTTGCATATGTGGATGCACGAATGTCAAGATCTTCACCTCAAGACGACGGCATTACAAGAGAGTGTTGCCTCTTCGGAGAGGATAGTTAAAAGTCTTGAACAACAAATGCAAGAAAAGGAGTCCCACATCCAGAAGCTTACCAACACCATCACATACTTGAAAGAAACACCCCTTGGTGCAAGGGAACGCAAACGCCCATATTCATCCATTGAAACTCTTTGACATTCCGGAGGAGCACGCAAACGACGAGTTATAGCCACAAGGTGATTTGGTCTTTACTTGCATGCTGCATTCTTACTTCACACTATTTTCTAACATTTATGTTTATTTGTTGCTAGAAACCTCATCCAGGAGGCATGCGGTGGAACAAGCCAAGATAATCGAGTCAACCTTCTCACTAGTTGTCTCAATACCGAGGACGTTATTTCTATCTTACAATCACCTGGAGGTAAGCACATTAAGGATGCAGTCACCAAGGACCTTATGTGTAAATTAAGAAATGTGGTTAATGATGATGACGTTCAACAAGCTTGTGATGAGGCTGGAATCAGAACCAAAGCCTATCAGGCTATTTTTCAACTCCTAAAGGATGCCCTCAAAGAACATGGCATTGTGGAAAACCTATTTCCCGTTCCTCACAAGGTCAAGCTCGCAAAGAAGGCCACAAACGAAGATGTGTTCTCCCGCATTGGGACATACCTACACATTGAGGACACAATGCCAACTTCCCTTTATGCTTCGTGCGCAACAAAGACAAGGGGAAAATGTAAGAAACAATCCATAAGACCTTCGAATAAGGGCTTTCCTTACACAATGTGTAACAATATTTTCGTGGATCTTAGAAGGCTTCAAGAAGCCATGCTTAGATTTTACGAGTTACCTGAAGAGGGTGACACACTTTACTTTTTTCTTTGGTATTATTCTTTTCATAGAAGCTGAAGTTTAAGGTCTTAGCATGTTAACCCTCACGGCTCACGGACACCCATCACCTACGATGGACGTGTATTATGTATTTGGTAGAGTCAGGTACCGGGCTTGTCGGACCAATAGGGAAAGGTAGAGTGATCGCCGATGAGAGGCGCACTTTAACTTGGACATTCAAGGGATTAGTTGGTTAAGCATGGGCGCCCAAGTGTGAATGGGGTGAGCTCCTATAAAAGCCAACTAAACCTAATTTTTACTCATTCTCTCATTTGTGCAATTGAAGAGTGCTCTTGCTCCATCTCCATCTTCTTCTTCTTCACCTCCTTGTGTGTGTGTGTGTGAGAGAGAGAGAGAGAGGGAGAGTGTGTGTGCGATCGAGCATTACGAAGACACGACGGCGGCGAAGCGGTTGAGCGCGGCACGACTGCAGCTTCTTCTTCATCGCGGCGAAGAATCCACCACGAAGGCGAGCGTAGAGCGGTGAGTGACACACCCTTTGTTTTCTTGAGCTTGCTAGTTTAGGCTTGTTGTGTGCTTGGAGCCGTTTGTGGCTCGCATACGGTGTATTGGCAAGTCCCTTGCTTTGACAGTGCGACAAGGAGCGCACATTTTTGGCGCCGTTGCCGGGGATATGCCCTACACTAAGCTCGGTTAGCACTTTACGCTTCCTTGTGGTGCAATTTCTATCATAGGAAAGGCAGGGAAGGAGTGTGTGAAAGGTTTCTGTTTTTTGCGTTTTCTGCAATTGCTGTCAAGTTTCAATTTCTGCTATTGTCTGAGTTTTTTCAATTTCTGCAATTTCTGCATTTTCAAGTTCGGCGTTTTTAATTTCTGCAATTTTCTGCATTTCTGTCAATTTTCTGCAATTTCTGCGTTTTTCAATTTCTGTATTTTCAATTAAAAACGCGAGCGAGTGGGCGGCGATATTTTTTGAAAATAAAAAACGTGACTCTTAAAACGGACGGGTTGGTTTGTATAGATCGGGATCGGGATCATTTTCCCAAGCCCAAGCCCAAGCCCAGGCCCAGGCCCAGGCCCAGGCCCAGGCCTCAGTCCTCAGTCTTATGATATATACTAGACTCACTCTTATATATATACCCTACTCCCTCAAGAGAGAATGAGAGCATGTGGGACAAGTCCTCCACTCTCCTCCTTTCTCTTCCCACTTGCACCCTTAGACTTTCTAGTTTGGGCCTAGTTCCCTACTGGAAATTGACAGTTTTAGGGATTCCGAGGGCATAGAGTGACCAAACGGAGGGCTGTAAAGCACGGCACGACCCTCTGACCGATACGCTCGTTTCGAGCTATCACACGGCCCATTCCACGACACGCTCTAAAAAATCTAGCAAAAAAACAAACAAAAAACACGCTAAAAACTAGTCACAAGGCCTCCTAGAGCAGCTTTTTGACACCTTAGGGTATCAAAAGCACATGCACTTACGCTCTGGGCGGGTGCTAGAACACGATCATATTGAGAGTGCCTCTGTTCATACGGATACCCATTACCCATCCACGATAAGCTCTAGACCCTCAGCGGGGACACAAGGTAGCACCACCCAAGACCCTAAAATAGCTGCTAGTGATTCCTCCTCCGACTCAGAAATCATGGAAGCATACCCTACCCAAAACACTGAGAGAGAAGGCCATGCACCTCCCGAAGCTCCACAGCCTAATACTAGTATGTTTAGCCGTTTCATGGAAACATTAGGTAGAGCTACTCGCTCGGAACCTGATGCAGATGAAGCACGCGAAGGGGGTGGGGAAGTGGACTCTCCTTTCACATCGCACGTGGACCCCACACCCCCAAAGAGTGTCCATGTGGATATCCTGCCAACTTCTTACCAAGAAGGCCCTGTTGAGCTGCCTCCTTCAGAAGTTCCCTCTAGAGTACCGTTGGTGACAAGTAAAACCACGGGGAGCAACATTGCTTCTACCTCACAAGAAACCATTAACACGTCGAGTCTAGAAGGATTGTTCATTAATGATCATTGGACATACGACCTCCACGCTGAGGTGTTGACGGATCTACACTCTGGCCACGCCTACCATGTAGGATGGATAGAGATTGTACAATCCACCTCTAGTGCCACGAGCATCGAAGATCAACAGAAAATGATCTGTAATGTTATCCATGGCATTATTCAATTAGAAAGGCAAAACCGAGGGGTAAATATACTCTCAACTGGCCCCATGAGATTTCTGGATACGAGCAAGGCTCAACAGCCTACTCTATCACAAATGGAGACTCCTCTAATGAGCCCCATGGACCCATCTTACGTCATTTCACCTGGGGTCTCTATGCAATCTAAGCCTCCGAGCGACAAATTTAGCTTCCCTAACTTGGCTCAACCCTCTATTAAGGAAAACACAGTGCTCACTCCAGGGATAAGCCTAGCAGAGAATGTACCGATGACATCTACGGTTAGCGCAGTGCCACTACCTAGTGTTGTAGTACCTAATATGGGGCCTCGACCGTATGTGCCTCTAGCCCCTTATGCACACATGGCCCCCACACCTCCAATTGTACCACTTGCTTATGCTCCTCGAGTGCCGCTCCCTAGCTCTTATCCGAGTGGACCTATGCCCGGTTATGTTCCATATCCTGCATCATCTACACATATGCCAAGACCAGTACCCGTCCCTCTCCCACATATGATTCCAAGAGTACCTCCACCGGCCCTACCTCCTCACATAGGTGACTTGGCAGCGTTTGCTCAAACCATAGGTCGATCTATCGCGGAAAATATGCGTCACGCATCTGATAGAGAGCCTAGAAGTAAGGCAGTACAAATTGCTAAACTCACGCAAAAATTCAATGGGGACGAAGATGCTAGGAAACACATTGAAGTGTTTGAACAAGTATGTGATTCCTTAGGGGAACGCAACGAACTACATAAGTGCAATGCCTTAAGCTTGACATTAAGTGGGAAGGCTGGAGATTGGTATAGGACCCTAAGGGTGGACGAGAAAACAATCTACCCTACCCTTCGAAGGTTGTTTCTAAAGGAGTACATACGAGAAGGTGTGCTTTGGGGTGTAGCATCTCAGCTACAGAAGGCCGAACGTAAGGAAGGAGAGTCAGTAAGGGACTTCATTAGTCGTCTAAAGCACTTAAACTCTCGCTGCCCTGTAAATGAGCGCTTCAACAATAACCAACTGCTTGATCGATTCATTCGAGGGTTGAGGAATGAAGGAATCTATAATGGACTAGTGATTAGAGGTATCACAACCTGGGAAGATGTCACTGCCAATGCAATCCAATTAGAGGACAACTTGATGATAGCAGGCATGAGGGTGTCTACTGACACGAGATCCACTAGCTCACAAGCCATTGAGTATGAACCCATGAATGCAAAGCCCATTGCCAATGAGCCAAAGGTATTTGAGACATTCTTGACAAACCTCACCAAGGCAATCCAAGAGTCTCTTAAGGATAATCGACCCCCTCAAAATAGTCACATGTATCCAAGAAGGGAGCAACAATGGTGTTCCATTTGCTTAGGTCCACATAGCACTAGTGAGTGCCCTACGTTTAGAGTAAAATTTAATGGAACTTGCAACGCATGTGGTAGGTATGGTCACCAAGCTAAGGATTTTTAATGATCAAACGTATGATGGCAAATAGACCACCTGTAGCCTGGACGGATGCGCCTCGAGCTCCTGTATTGATGCCTACTCCACCTGTTGAGCAACTACCGCAACACATGGTCCCTAGATCTCAAAATGTTGTACAAGCTACACCGTTACCACCTCCTGTGCTAGGACCGCAGCCCCCGCATCCAAGAGTCGCCCCTATGAACCAAGTGGGTTGCGAGCCATCAAATGCTTATGCAGATGGCTGTGAGGAGGAAATAGACACTAGTATTGCCTATGGACTTGATACATTGGAAGAGTGTCCTATATACTACATGGAAGATTGTTGGGGACAAGTCAAGCCGGTTTATCAAGCTGCTGCTCTCGCATCTAGAGGTCAAAATATCAACACCCAGGCTAGGAGGCCACCTCTTCAATGCTACGAGTGTGGTGGACCACATCGAGTAGCGGAGTGCCCTATTAGGCTGCAAAAGAATGCTGCACAGATGCAAATGAATCAAGGGAGCACGTCTTCAATGCCAATACTCACATGTAATCGTTGTGGCATAGATCACTTGATTGCCCAATGCCCCTATAACCCAAATGCGCCTAAAATCACACCCCTAAATTTGGTCGAAATTGCTAGTGTGACGTCGCCAATACCACCCGTCGCACCCGCTTATGCGATTACACGGTCCATGCTTCAAGGGCCAGGCCATATCCTCGAAGAGAGAGATACCGCGTCAGTTATCCAAGCAAAGAAAAAGAAGACACGAAGGAAGAAGTCGCAGAATACGGAAAATTCAAAGCCAAGTTCCAAAACAAACATAGGAACAGGAGATGACCCCGTGTATATGAATGACCTCGAGGATGATTCAGATTCAGTCGAGACAATGGAGACTAGAACCAATACCACAAAAGGAAAGACCGACAAAGAAAACCGTAACATGGAACCAAATGAAAACCGAATGAGAGAAAACCATAAGGAGCCTCTGAAAACACCACAAGTGTTTCCAAATCCAATCCAAGACCCCCAAGATAAACCGCAGGGGCAAAAAGGGAAGAATCGTAAAAAGAAGATTGGGACGTACCCAAACCCAGTAGACGAGATCAAGCAGGTGAAACATCTAAGAGGTTTAGTGGAGGAGACTCAAAGGAAACTAGAACCAGAACCCATGCATATCAAAATTCATGACACAGTGTTTTCCACGCAAGTTCATCCACCCCACATGAACCATAGACCGTTAGCCATATCTAGTATCATCCAAGAAGGGAGTGAGGACGGGACATCAGAAAGTGAGCATACACCCTTCTTGTTGGAAAGGATGTTTAACGAAGGAATACCTGATCCCATTGAGGAATATGAGATTCCATCCTCACCAGTTCCTAGTCAAGGACCTACACCATGCAAAACGCCAATGAATGTTGCCAAACTAGTGGACTTCATGTCTTCTGAGGTCCGAACCACGATCATAGCAAAGCTGTATGGAGATCCTGAGTTATTCCTTGCACTTCGAGCATTCCTTAACGGAGAGCTACGAACGGGATTACCGCAGTTTGCGCAACCAAATAGGCCTGACTCGATTATGATTGATGAGGAAAATCATGTGCAATCACTTGACTTAGATGGACACGAGTCTGTGATCGAGGTACCCATTAACGAATTAGGGCAGTATTTTGAAGGCGACGAGTCTAATGCGACCCTACCCATCACTACCAAGGGATTAACTATAAAGGGAATTCTTGATGGTGGTGCGGGAGTTAGCATCGTTACAAAAGATTGTTGGGAATCCATGGGAAAACCCCGCCTCAGTGTTACTAACATTGTGGTAAAGATGGCAAATGGTACCATAGCCAAACCTATGGGGATGCTCAAGGATCTTAAGATCAAAGTTCTAGGACACAAGGTACGACATACGTTCATTGTAATGGATTTCTCTAAACACCTTATGTCATATGAAATGATTTTAGGACGACCATTCATGAGGGAAGCACAAATGGTTCACGATTGGTCTAAAAATCATGTCTATTTGCAATTCCAAGAATCTGTCCTTAGAGTGGATTTGGTGACTGGTAAGGTACACCCCTTAGGGAGTAAAACCATTATTGATCATTGCTCTGACACCACAGTTCACTCGGCCCCACTACAATATTGTTACACTTGTAAGAAGGATACAGACATTGGCCAAGATTCTTCTTACATGGATGTGTTACCGGGTATGACGGAATCAGACAATGTGGATTGGGTCCACCTAGCATCAACCATAGACACTTGGGGAAATAGGGGGACGACCTGGGTAACACCTGAGGGGGATGAAATGCCTATACCCTTAAATATGCTACAAGCAATGCATATCGCTTCCGACAAGACTCATCCTAATGTAACGAAGAAAACATACAAGTGGGTCCCTAAAGCTTCTTTAGTGACCATAGCTAGTGCTAAAAAACAGAATCCTTGTAAGAAACGTACCACTCGCTCCAAGAAAAGTAAGAAAATGTTGCGATGGATCCCTAAACGACTATTGGAATCCCAAGGATACTATGAAGGAAATGATCAAATCTGGGTGCCAAAACGTAGATTGTGCTCTTACCTATCACCTGACCCAAGTGAGCCCAATCCCGTAGCTCCAAAACGAATCAATGATCGTGGAAAGAAAAAAATCACAGAATGCTACACACCCGCTCCCGAGCTAGTTTGGGTACCAAAGAAAGAACGATTTGTTCCACCTAGCTCAGGAAGGGGGGAGTCCCATGAAGATTCTAGCTCATCATGTAATACATCCATAGAGGTAAAAGCTTCTACACAGTCTCCATCTATAGTAGTGGACCTCAATGAAGCTACAAAAGAATCCACACCTCCCAGTGTTCAAGAATCACCTAATGAACCACTTCAAGTTCGATCCTGGGAGAGTACCTTACCACCGTTGCAACTTGACAAGGCACCTAGGGTAATAGAAAACTACTGGCAAAAATCCTCACCTATTACCAACTGGAATAATTGGTTTCAAAGGGTGACAAGCTCATTTCAAACGGTATGATCTACCCAAGGAAGGGGGGAGTGTTTGCTGACAGTCCTCATTCATTTGTTTCCCTCTCAACCTTTTTCCCTGACCTCTCAATTCCAATCTTAGGGAATGTACATATAAAGCTTTATACTCACAAAAAAAAAAAAAAGAGCAAGAGCAATTAGCAAACGAGTATGCACATTAAAGTCAAAACATTGACTCAGACCTACACATGTCACATCTGGTACAGTGAAACAGAAACCTATGCCATGAAACACCTTTGATCCTCATCACTTGAGTGATGGAGGGTAGGTAAGATTAGTATGATAGGAGTGTTTCTGTTTTAGAGTTGAGAGATTAGCGAAGTTCTCTTTTCCCACTGATGTGCCTCCTGGAGGTATTCCTTTTGTTTCCTAGTGTGTACAGGAGCGTGTTGCTATTGATAGGATTTGGACCTTCATGGAACCTTTCTCTCGTTCACACTTCAAATCAAGCGCGACCATCAACACAAACAGGTGTTTCTTATCCATTAGCATTGCCCTTATCTTTTTTGCATCCATGTTTGTCTGCTTTGATTGTGATTGGTAGCATAATATTCAGCGCATTGGCTTAGTATCAAACATTTAATTCAATGTAATGTTTTGTCATAATCACTTGTCTAGGTTTAAAAATCAAGCAGTCCGACTAAGCTAGTTTGACCAAGCTAGGTATTAGAAATCTTCTCTTAATACCATGGGGAATGCCTTCCTAATAAACAATGGTTACTTAGGTTCTTAATCCGATTTAGGCAGCATTGTATGAAATGTACTAGGGCTTTCTAGTGGGCTTAACCCTAGTGACCTTTAGCTTAAGTATTATAAAGGGAGTTTACTAATGTGATGAGCCTGGGGAGTGTAACAATGTTATATGACCCCCCAAAGTTACAAAATTTAAATGCTGAAAATGAACAAGCAAAAAATCAAAGTGCCACAATGTAAAATTTTAAGCTGGAAGAGAAATCTCAGCTTGATTTGGTACTTCACTCACATGTATTGCCTATGGTACTAGAGCCCTAGAGGTTCCCAGTGTGGGCGCTTTTCCTTGAAAAGCAAAAAACCCAAGGCATACAAAATAAGCACACACATCATAATTGAATCAGTGTGAAAAGACTTTGGGGGGTCAAAGAAAAAGTAATCAGTCAGGCGATGATTTCATGAGAAATTCCTTTTATGGTAGCTTAACTACAAGGTTTTCTAGATATAGCCTCTAGTCAGCCCTTGAACATGAATACTTGGCTCTCGCGATTAAACAACTTAATTGACCACAGAAAATTAAGAAGCTTACCCATGGTATTAATATTCGATCTCTAGTGCTTTTCGACCGTCAAACTAGCGACCCCAGACTTGTTTAATTTTCTACCTTTACATCTGTTTATGCATTTGATTACATTGCAATTTAATGTTCATTGCTAACAAATTGTTTGAAATTCTTTTACCAATCAATTTGTCTACCTAAAACTGCATATGCTTTTTAAGAGAATGCAATTACTGTGCCAATGTTGTTTGATTTTGCAGTGACTGAAGAAGGCTAAGGACATTCATCTCAAATGCTCTTCCACCTCGACGACCCAGCTTCAACTCAATAGCTTCCGAGGACGGAATCTACATCAGGAAGGGGGGCATGTTAACCCTCACGGCTCACGGACACCCATCACCTATGATGGACGCGTATTATGTATTTGGTAGAGTCAGGTACCGGGCTTGTCGGACCAATAGGGAAAGGTAGAGTGATCGCCGATGAGAGGCGCACTTTAACTTGGACATTCAAGGGATTAGTTGGTTAAGCATGGGCGCCCAAGTGTGAATGGGGTGAGCTCCTATAAAAGCCAACTAAACCTAATTTTTACTCATTCTCTCATTTGTGCAATTGAAGAGTGCTCTTGCTCCATCTCCATCTTCTTCTTCTTCACCTCCTTGTGTGTGTGTGTGTGAGAGAGAGAGAGAGAGAGGGAGAGTGTGTGTGCGATCGAGCATTACGAAGGCACGACGGCGGCGAAGCGGTTGAGCGCGGCACGACTGCAGCTTCTTCTTCATCGCGGCGAGGAATCCACCACGAAGGCGAGTGTAGAGCGGTGAGTGACACACCCTTTGTTTTCTTGAGCTTGCTAGTTTAGGCTTGTTGTGTGCTTGGAGCCGTTTGTGGCTCGCATACGGTGTATTGGCAAGTCCCTTGCTTCGACAGTGCGACAAGGAGCGCACATAGCTCTATTTATTTTGTAGTGCTTGGCACAAAAGTCGCTAAGCGAAGGGATTCAGTCGCCACCCTATCTTTTAGCGTGCAATCAGAGAAAGACATTTGGTGGTTGGGTGCTATTGAGGTGCCCAAAGAGACCAATGGAGTACTTTCGTGGATTTTTGAGAGAACGCCATGGATCACAGAAGTAATACACTCCCAAATTGTAGGTCAGAAGTTGGAGATTGAGGGCTTTGGTAGTTATGATGTGGAGTGGCACTTAGGTGGGGATTTGAAGACCATAAAGTGTTTGCTTGGCTGCAAACAAGGGGCTTCTTCTCTCATGCCTTGTCCATTTTGCACTCGAGGGTACAAACCTAATGGACAAAAATCACATAAGAGCACTGCAAATGCCAGTTACATGCTTCCATTGCAAGGGCATGGAGAACAAGGGTTAGATTGTCATGATGTCGGAGATGAAGGTAGAGAATGGGAAGCGTCTATTCTGAGATGTCCCATGCTCAATGCCCCAGACCATGATCAAAAGGACCACACTTGGAATCCAATCTTTCGATTTCCTCTATCGAATGTACATTTTTGTACATTACACTCATTCATGCGTATTTTTGATAGGCTATTGAAGCTCCACATTGACTATGCTTTCACAATGAAACCGTTGGAAAAGTCCCAGGAAGCGATCGAAAGAGTGGAGGTACTCTTGAATTCCATTGGCTGTCACGGTGGAAATGTGTCTATAGTTGCTGCAAAGAACACAGAGGAGGTCCATGAAATTGCTCAACAAGTGTCAATGAGTGGACAAAAAGCTAGACACTTTTTGAAGAAAGTTTCCCAAGGAAAGCCAAGTCGATATGATGCTCAAAGCAGCTCCAACCAGCAGGCAGGTAACCTTTGGGAGCTTTGGAAGGAGTTATGCAAAGCTACTACTGACAATGATTCAAATGGCGAGCTTGCAAACAAGCGCAAGCAAGTTTGGGCCCATTTTGATAAAATGGTCAAGCTTATGAGCCTTAACAGCACAACAGAAGAACAACGGCAATCATTTCAAGAAGCTTTGGTGGATTTTACCAAGGTCTTCACCCTTTCTTGGGGTGAAAATAACATCACACATTACATGGTAAGTCATTCATGGTGTATTCATTACAAGGGATTGTTTTTATTTACTAATGTGGATCGTTTGCTCATGTGAACATCATATCTTGTTTGCGCATGGTGCATTTTTTATGCACAAGTATGGATCGCTTGAAATTTTTAGCACTCAAGGCATGGAGAAGTCCCATTATCGAGCAAGGGGAGTGTACTTCAAAAATACTCGACATGGTGGTGGAATGGTGTAATCCAATTATTTGGAGGAGATGTTCAACTGGTTTTTTCGCACAACATTTGCTCGTAAGCTCACAATGGAGCGTGCGTGACAATCCAAGATTGCTATTGAATTGCGCAAATGGAGTCGTCAAGAGCATAGCAACAAGTGGCAAATGTCGCAAGGTCCCACCAAGCATGCTGCATGGCGGCGATGCAGAGTGCGACAAGGATCAAAGTGGATACTACGCGAGTCACTAAACGTGAACGCAGGGTCCAACTCTTAGTGACATGTTTATTTAAAAAATAATACTTCTTTTAAAAAAATTAGTGTGAACAGGGCCCTTTTTAAATGGGCCCTTATAAATATTGCATGCTCTCATAAATCACTCATTTCTTAAGAACAGGTGAGCTCTTACCAACGAAATGGCACGCACCAAAAAAACCATGAAAGAGCATTCGCCTGCCAACAAAAACACCCTCCAAGGATGTGAGAAGCCGTCATGGCTTAAAGGCACAAGAAAACGGCCACGAGCACTTGGCCGTTCCAGGAACTCTTCTGGTAGTGGGCATGGTGGTAGGGCACGAGAGTCATCAAGGACTGTTGAATCTCCACCTCCTCAAGATATAACACCTAGAAAGAGAATGGAGCAACGTGCCCAGCGCTGGAGAGAAGCAGAGGGCCAGCAAACATCAGAGTCCGATAGGGAGCAGCCGTCGCGCCCCCAATCACAAGCAGGACCATCCAGGACTCGGGTGGTCAATACAGACACCGAATCAGAGAGTGAGCCACCATGGCTGCAAGAAAACATACCGCGCACACACCGGGTGGCCGTTGGGGGGAAGACATTGCCTCATGGCAAGGGAGCTCTCCCCACACGACAAGATCGGCAACCAAGGGAAGAGGAAGAATCAGAACAGGCTGCAGAACCAGCCCCTAAGCATGTAAACAGACGCAAGTCTAAGTTTTCAAGAAGCCTTCACGCCGCCCGCCAGCAAATGTGCAAGTGCCCCCAAGACAACCGCAGCGGCGCCGAAAAATAGCAAGGGCATTTGCAGAAATCCGCCACTACCAGAAGACGACGGAGCTCTTGATTCGACGCACCCCCTTTGCTCGCACTGTGAAGGAAGTGCTTCAAAGCTATGGAAATCAGTATAGGATGCAAGCAATAGTGCTAGAGGCTATTCAAGAAGCTGCACAGGCCCACATCATTTCAATGTTGGAAGATACCAACCTATGTGCCATTCATGCAAAGCGAGTGACAATACAGCCAAAAGATATGCAGCTTGCACGACGATTGTAACGAGACTTCGAGCATTAGCCGAAGTTACTCCTCTTTTTGTATTGCACACCCTTATCTTTGTAATGATTTGACTTTCCAATGACAATATGATCAACAGTTGTGTCTACTCTGTCTATTATCTTTGTAATTTCAAGTTCTGTATGTAATTGTAGTCAATTTCAGTAAATTTGTGCATTTTAAGTAACCTTAGGGGTAGATAAGCCTACAAGGGGCAGAAAAATGCCTGGCCACAAGGGCGCGCAAATGGCCCATCCAAAACTGATGGATGGGCCATTTGTGCGCCCTTGTGGCCAGGCCTTTTTCTGCCCCTTGTAGGCTTATCTACCCCCAAGGGTACTTAAAATAACCAAATTTACTAAAACCTATTGGTTTTGCATCAATATTTTATATGGATCCTTATGGACACCTTTTTTTTGGTCATTTCAAGCTTTGAACTCCTTATAGGATATCAAAACAAATAACATATTGTGAAACCAAGTGTCCAATGTAATTTGACTTTTTGGTGCAAGGGTGTAGTAGGTAGAGCTAAAGCAAGTGATAGTTTGCTGGAAACTTCATTTCATAATTGATTTGAGCTTTTCTAGTGTCCTTGAGTGTGAACATATACTGGAATTGCCATAAAAAGGTTGCATTTAAATGAATGATGCAAAACCAATCCATTGCAATAAATTTGTGCTTTTTAAGTACCCTAGGGGGTAGATTGGCCTATAAGGGGCAAAAAAATGCCTGGCCACAAGGGCGCGCAAATGGCCCATCCAAAACTGATGGATGGGCCATTTGCGCGCCCTTGTGGCCAGGCCTTTTTCTGCCCCTTGTAGGCTTATCTACCCCCAAGGGTACTTAAAATAACCAAATTTACTAAAACCTATTGGTTTTGCATCAATATTTTATATGGATCCTTATGGACACCTTTTTTTGGTCATTTCAAGCTTTGAATTCCTTATAGGATATCAAAACAAATAACATATTGGGAAACCAAGTGTCCAATGTAATTTGACTTTTTGGTGCAAGGGTGTAGTAGGTAGAACTAAAGCAAGTGATAGTTTGCTGGAAACTTCATTTCATAATTGATTTGAGCTTTTCTAGTGTCCTTGAGTGTGAACATATACTGGAATTTCCATAAAAAGGTTGCATTTAAATGAATGATGCAAAACCAATCCATTGCAATAAATTTGTGCTTTTTAAGTACCCTAGGGGGTAGATTGGCCTATAAGGGGCAAAAAAATGCCTGGCCACAAGGGCGCGTAAATGGCCCATCCAAAACTGATGGATGGGCCATTTGCGCGTCCTTGTGGCCAGGCATTTTTTTGCCCCTTATAGGCTAATCTAACCCCCTAGGGTACTTAAAAATCACAATTATACTCAAATTGACTGCAATTACATACCTTGAAATAACAAAGTCAGAAAACAATTCATATCACCAATTGAAACAATTTCAAGATTGACAAATCAGATTGAAAAGAATTTGCAATATAGAGAGACAATTTCAAATATTTTTTATTCCTTCTAGCACGGTGATTTTACATCATGTATCTGAGGAGTTCAGAATTTTTTTGACCATTTCCTGGCGCCTATTTTGCGCGTAAGGCAACTCCCCAGTCAAGAGGGATTGTGCTATGGCATTTGGGTCAGTTGAGCCAATGGAAGCATGTATCCCTATCTGGGCAAGCACTTTACCACGAAAGCCAGTGCCAAACGTTGTGCATACAAGGGATCTACGCACTAGGAACACTTGATGCACAGTTTGAGCAATGGTACTCAAACACAAAAACTTGCTCAAAGCTTTTAACGACCAAGTCATAAAATGGGCTTGGGGAGTAAATTCATTATGGATAATGGCCACATCGCCAGGGGGGAGTTGTTCGAGGTAATGTGAAAGGGAAGCTTGAGGTCCAAAGCCCGTCGGCTTGCCACCCGTCCTTGCAGCAAAATCATCAACCTCCACAACATCCTGTCATAAACCGATGAAGGTTGAGAAAAAAGACAACGAAGGATAAAATAGCAACATGAAAATTAGGATACAGTTTACCTCCTGCTCCTTGTCATCCTCCTCCCTGTTGCCCTTTGCATCCAAGTCAATGGTCCCATGCACCACAGATACAAGCTTTGGATCATTAGATGGGAGATTGCATAATGGCATAGGCATCCTAGCAGCCTCAACCTTGGCTTGCGTGGCTTGGAAATCTTCATCAGCCACGTGCAACTGCTCTGCTGCCAGGACCTCCGCACATACAACTGCAATAGTGTCAGCAACAGAGTCCCCATCTGGCAAGAGCTTGCTTTCTAGGGCATCTGGCATATTGTCTAAGGGACATTTGCTGCTGTTGCATAGCACGCTCAAGCATTCATCCATGCGCAGGCCAAATGCTTTTTCCAAATCATGCAGGAACACAAACTCCTCCCCATCCACTAACACTGAGGAGAAGCGGCTAATTTCTACCTCTGGGATAGCCACATCCGTCAGTGGTAGTGGCACTGGAGTGTCACTAGGGCCAGCCGCAACTATGGATTTCTCAACCACTTCCTCAAGACCCCTAGGGTACTCGAGCTGGTGTGCTTTTCCTTCCGCTGCAGGGTTCATGGGGATAACCTGCTGCTCCTTGGTGTCCTCGATAAAGGACCCAACTTGAAGGTGTGGTAAGCGGAGCTCCTCCAAATCAGGTTCCTCGCTCACCAAGAAGATAAATGTTGCGAGCCGAGAAAGGTACTCCACCCCCAACTTGCGCTTCTTGAGCGCTGACACCCCAGGGGCTTGCTCGTCCAAGTAATGGCCTGCATTGGTTGCAATTTCTTGGAATCGTTGCAACCGCTTGGCGAATGGCGATCACCTTTGTGTATATAGCGCAAAAGATCCCAAGGCACCCAGATCCCTGCATGTGGGGGGATAGATACAGAATATTTTATGATGTGCTCCTCCATGAACGTAGAAATCTCCTCAAATGCATCCATGTGAAGGGCAAATGTGCGTCAAGGTCAGGGAGACGAGTATAAAAGTGTGGTGGAGTCCAACAATCCCTTTGTATTGGTGTCCTAGGAAGAGGATGAAGCGTGACAAAGGGGTGGATGTGGGTACAGATGCAGAGGCTGTGGCAGCATCCATGTTTAGCCTGGGGTGTGGATAGAGAGTGGAGGAGCTCAGGAGTTGCAAAAGTGAAAATAGTGAATGAGTTAGGTGGCCCCCATTTTATAATGTACCATTTTTTTAAGACATTAAAAAAAAAGGCACTTTCACCCAAAAATGATTTCTCATCCCAATGCAAAAAATTATATTCAAAGGCATGATTTGCCGAAGCAAATCATGTTGATTACAGCGGGGATCAATATGAAAATTGCAAGAGTTACAAAGTTATAAGATCGATAGCATAGTTCCATCTATCCCCCAATCCTCCTCGACCTTCAATTTGTCTTCCATTCTCTTCCCAATTTGCGGACATTCATTACAATAAGCATCTAATGATCGACAAACCATGATGTATTGAAAATGTGGTGGAAGGATTCTCACTTTGTGACCTTGTAAACGAAATTGTGCTTGTTGAAGGGCCTCAAAACCCATAATAACCAAATGTTCTCGAACATTACTGAGAGTCCAATGCTTGTTCACTTGGACTGCCTCCAAAGCATCGTTGGGCATCTTCACTGCAATGTCAAAGCTTGCAATAGCGCCATCTACACTCTGTAAGGGAGTCCACACTCCAAGCTTGCACATCCAATGATCATAGTGAAATCGTATGTACAAGGAGGTGAGGGATTTCAAATAGCGCATTCCAATACCTGAAGCTCCAACCTTACAACGGTACCGGTCCCCGTTGTGCATGCCCTCCACAAAACCCCAGTCCTCTTCTAAAAGCCTTCCTAATTCCTCGTAATGCACATCTTTACATACAAGCATTGTGGTAGTCTCCACAAATCCAAACTCTTTAAAAATGTGCACAAAACAATGAATAGGCAAACACCAGCTCAAGCCCACAGACCTAGAAGCTTTAGAGTATTTGAAAGAGTTTTGGACATCCATTATCATCTTTTGCTTGAAATATGCTACCAATCACAAATCTGGGACCGGCCACTCCATACTTAATAAGGAAGTTACTTTGATGGGTTCAAGCGTTCCAAATGCTTGTGTAGAAGTAGGGACAATATAGGAGTGAGAATAGAAGAAAATCCTTCTTTGAACCAGTTTGGTTGGGCAAAGATGCGGGAACATTATTGCTCCAATATCCACATGTATAGCATTGAATGTGCCGGAGAGACTATGTAGTGGCTGCTCCTCCACCAACGTGGATGGAAATATGACTATAAATGCATGACAAATGTTAAGTATGAATCCTTAATAACATTACACTGTGATTTCACACCTAGGTTTGTATTCTCAAAACATGTACTTACAATGTGTTGGAAATCGAGGTGGTTGTTGCAAGTGCATGGTTGACATTGAGAAAACATGTTGCACAATGGCTATGGTCCCCTTGTCTTTGCGGTTCTTGAAGCCAAGGAGCTTTCCTTTCCAATGAAGATCCAAGTTTGCACGAAAGTTTCTTGACCAACACTAGTTCTACACACTATGCATATGTCATTAGGACAGTTGTTTGAAGAAATTTTCAAGTTTCTAGCTCCATTTTTGTAACTATTTTTAGATTTCAGAGAAATATGATACAATCAACATTGAATAGCTCCAAATGACACCAAATTTGAAACATAAGCTTGATACACAATGGTTTCGCATTTGGTATGCTCAACTGATAAAAGTTTTGTAATTTTGAAGACCAAATAAATAATTGTGATTGTTATCTCAATGCCCATATTTGTAAGATTTCCAACTTTAGATAGCTTCCACAACTATTACAAGGTATTTTAAAGCCTTTCAACAAGTTCCAACAACTTTGGATTAGTTTTGATGTACTTACTTTAACTTACAAGATTATCAGAGATGGAAGTAGATCTGGAATCAATTTCCAAATCAAATGAGATCAAAACTTCTTGAGCCTTCAGAAAACTTCTTATACTTCTCCTTGGCAACAAAACCCTTAGTTGACCCAAAGATAAATTCTAGCCTTGGTTCTTTATGAATTAAGTGCTCCTTAACTACTAACTTTTTCAAACTATGACATAGTACAACTCATCAACCACTCAGAAACAACCTAATCTATGCCTAAAAGGTCCTCGGCAAGTACTACTACTTGCAAGATACCTGTACATAGTTGAAGGAGACACTCCTCAACCATGCGGTTTCTAAAAGACGGTGTTTTTCTCCAGGTAAACCTAGAGGCAGTAGTGGAAAAAGATATCCAAGCATGATGTTTTCTCTAGTTTAGGTAACCTCATCCCCAGCAATGGTGCGAAATGTCAGTTTTGGGGTTGCCAAGCCTCACTCTATCTTATTGTAGGGACAAAAATACTAGCATACATAAATGTTATACCGTGGGATGGAATCAACATACATAGTGTATATATGGAGGCTACAAGAAATTGTCAATCTCTTGTAAAACACGCCTAGTCCCTATCTAATGCAACACTCAATTGTATGTCAGACAACAAAGGCTAATCATAACATGAACAACAAGCGAACCTTGATGACTCACCTAGCAAACAAATAGAGCCTAAGCACACATACCTAGGATCCCAAGTCCAAGTTTCCACCACTTACAAAAAACCACTTATTATCTATAGGTTTTTTTTTTAACCTGTTCTATTTTGGCTTGAAATGCACTCAATAGCTTATGAATGTTTCCCTAATACCTTTCTTATACCTAAAATGCAATTAGAATGCTTAAATATTGAGTTATCAACCCATTAAAAAGAGGATTCGATACATCCAAAAACCTCATGGAATCATCGCAAGAAACTTACAATGTTACGTAGAAATTTTAGCTCCAAACACGTTGAAGCAAACCGTACTCCAAACAGACAATCCACGAGGGAGGTATGAGAACGAGGAAAAAGAGGGAGAGTCCACAATGCTCAGAGACAAAACATATGCTTATTATCCAAAAACTTCATAATGGTCGTATAAAAATTGGCTTTTATACGTTAGTTAAGATTTTTAAAATGCAAACAGACTCAAATCTACGGTAGAAAAGGATAAAAGATCACATATGGGTAATTACAAACTGAAAGCTCATAGCCCAAACTCTTTATAATTTAAAAAATAAAATATAAGTACAAATTTGAACATGATGGGTTTTTATATAAAGAATGAAATTATGAGCTCAAAATGAAGTTGCTTTGTTAGCTTGCTGCTACTTACAATAGGCAATACAAGGCAAAGTGCAAAATTTATGGTAGAAAATCATTCACACGGGCTTATCCACTTGACCAAAATTGTACATGACATCCTTATAGTTATAGAACACATCCTTGAGCCCAAATTCAAATTCATGATTAAATGTTTCCGGAATTGGACATTCCTGTCATACTTTGGTGGATAATAACACTTGCTAGTACGTCTTATGGTTTTTCCAATTTCCCTTGATAGCACACCATTTAGGTGGACTCATTGGTCACATGGGTTTCCCTTGTGGTGGACCTTGTCCTAGCCCTCTCATTGGCATCGTTTGCATGTTGCGTATCATGTCATTCATTTGTTTGAGCATGTCCTTTATGAAATTCATAGAAGTTGCGAAAGTGGGTCCTACTTGTGCTAGCATAATAGATGGAGTCTGCTTGCTCTGTGTATCTTTCACAGTGGTCTCTTCACTCAAAAATTGTGTATCCCGCAAGTCTATAACATCCATGATGCATGCTTGCGAGGTAGTATGTTTATTACCATAAAGTATAGCATGCAACTCCTTCCTGAGTAGACCTTCAAGGAACAATGATAGAAGCCTTCCCTTAGTTGGAATTGACATCTACCAATGTAGTTCCTCATTCTACTCACACACTCCCTTACAAACTCTCCTTGTTTTTTTTAAAAGGTATATATATCTATGGGACCATACTATGCCCGATTCCCATTTTTAAGCATGAAACAACAAATCTCTTAAGCGAATATCGGTAAGTCTATAATGGATCCAAGAGGTATGTTTGAAACCAAGTGAAATCCTTCTTTCTATGGTCATTCCAAATCCTTCAAACTAGGTATGGAAGTCAAAAAATATTTGCACTCTTAGCACTTGGATGAATCTTGCTAGATGGTAATATGGATTCCCTAATCTATTGTATTTCTTGATCCATTTTCAAAAATTAGGTGGTCTAACTCTGATTATTCTTGACACTTGCTCTCCTAGCCAATGATCCTCCATCTAGGCCTTCAAACTAGATTCTTGGTAGTGGAGACTCATTTAGCCCTCTTTTGGCTCTAGTGTCACTTGATCTTCCTCTATCTGCAATGGTTTTTGCCCTTTTACCCAATTATTCTTATCATTGAGGCCCATTAACTGTCCATACTGCCTGGTCCAAATTTCTTATCTAATTTAGGTTGCGTTTCTATGACAATATCCGTGATCGAGTAGCCTTCATATTTGGTTTGTTTGACTTCTCTCGGGGTCACCATAAAAAGGCTATTATTAAAATATTTCTAAGTTGGTCCAAATTTTTGATATAATTTAGGTCCCATTTCTATGGTGTATTCTTGATCAAGTAGCCTCGATATTTGGTTTGGTTGGCTTTTGTCGGGGTCATCTCGTGACAAAGATATTATTAAAACAATCCCTAAGGAGATGTACGGGAAGATTTATTGCACGTTTTTTACTGATCTTGAAAATATACATAATCTTTAAGGGCATTAATTCTTGGCTGTGCATGAGCTATCCAAAAAAAATATGTCACATTATTATCCTCCCAACTATACACTCCTAGTGTTCGGTTATCAATTGGCATATGCATTAGATTTTTGACATCAACCTAATCATAACCTTATAATTCTAACAAAAGTGGTCCTTCTTTGGTGGTCGTGTTTGGAACGAGTGTATCTACTTTCTATTTCCCACTTGTTGACAGTATTTAGATTCACAATATTTAAATATTACACTTTTCTTTGGTCCATGTAGAAGGTCTCCTATTTACTGGCTCTAGCCTCCTATTCAAATTCAGCACTATGGTCATCCATCCTAACGATGTACTTCTCATTAGGATCCCAATTCTTCACATCTCCATGAGTATTGGTCTTGTAATATGTGAGTATATATATGGTAACCGTAGTAATGTCCTAGCACTTGAACTAGTGGAAAAGGAAGACACTATGAAGTCGAATCATAGTAAGTGTCTAACACTTCTTCAATTATGGTCTCAAAAGGTCTCCCTTGGTTAATACTCTCCTCCCTTGAGACTCTACTCTTAATTTCTTAGTTAAAACCCCGATTTTCTAGAACATGCCTGATCTAAGATACATAAAGACCAATAATACTCGATGAAATTGAATACTTGGCCTTTAGAACCTATGCCAATCCATTTTAGTTGGCAAATTTTGCCTTTTTTGAACTACCTCTTAGTTTAAGCTTGATCTCAACTAGTCATTTGAAGTCAAATGGTCTCCAAGTCAGTCTTTTAGCTGCATGTTTGTACAATATTTTGTGCTTAAAACTTTTAGTGTCACTTTGAGAATGTAGCCAAAGGACAAATCTGTACATTGAATTCCTAAAAACTTAGTTTCCAGTAGAAAACAATGTTCAAATGACTCCAAATTTCTCAATTTGTCTGTGTGATGAGTTTTCAACCCTTGGCAACCAAAAATTTTCAAAAAATGACCTCTATGGTTAGAAATAAGTGTGGTTATTATCTACTGACACAAAAAAACATCATTTGGCACTTTTGATGATCCCCACTAGCTAGGCATATGTATTATGATGAAAGAGATCTGGATCAATTCTCAATAAATTCGGACAAGTATTGCACAATTTTTCACCTATTTTAGTTATTTGTAGACTTTGATACAAAATAATTGTCAATCTCAATCAAAACTACTTAAATCACTTGAAATGTGGTACATACACTCTATTACGATCATAGGTCAAAGTTCCAAGATTTATTTCAAGTTTTTAGACAAACACTACTTGTACATATTATATGAGTAGGCCATTTAGCAAGTTTCATGAGATTTGGATCACTTGAAAAGACCATTCTTATTATCTTGCCCAAAAAAGGCTTATTATGTTTTGACTCAAAATGAATATTTTTTTCAAAGTTTCTTGACCCACACTAGTTGTACACACTATGAATATGTCACTTGACAAGTTTCATGATATTTGGATAACTTGGAAAAGTCACTCTTATTATCTTGCCAGAAAAACAAAGATTGTTTTCGAAGTTTCTTGACCAACACTAGTTGTACACACTATGCATATGTCATTAGGAAAATTTTACAAGGTTTGAACAAATTTTCAAGTTTCTAGATCCCTTTTTATAACTATTACTAGATTTTAGAGAAATATGGTACAATCAACATCAAATAGCTCCACATGACACCAAATTTGAAACATAAGCTCGATACAAAATGGTTTCTCATGTGGTATGCTCAACTGATGAATGTTTGGTGATTTTAAGGACCAAAAAAATCATTGTGATTAAGATCTCAGTGCCAAGATTTGTAAGATTTCCAACTTTAGATAGTTTCTACAACTATTACAAGGTATTTTAATGCTTTTAAACAAGTTTCAACAACTCAGGATTAGTTTTGATGTACTTACTTTCACTTACAAGATTATCAGAGATGGAAGTAGATATGGAGTCAATTTCCAAATCAAATGAGATCAAAACTTCTTGACCCTTCACAAAACTTCTTATACTTCTGCTTGGCAAGAAAACCCTTAGTTGATCTACAACTTAATTTTTGCCTTGGTTTTTATGAATTAACTACTCCTTGACTGTTAACTTTCAAACTATAACGTAGTCCAACTCATCAACCACTAAAAAACAACCTGTTCTATTCCTAAAAGTTCCTCGGCAAGTACTATTACTCCCAAGATACCTCTACATAGTTGAAGGCGACACTCCTAAACCATGCGGTTTCTAAAAGATGGTGTTTTTCTCTAGGTAAACCTAGAGTAAGTAATGGACAAAGATATCCAAGCATGATTTTTTCTCTACTTTAGGTCACCTCATCCCCAACAATGGTGCCAAATGTGAGTTATGGGGTTTCCAAGCCTCACTCTATCTTATTGTAGAGACATAAATAATAACAGACATGAATGTCATACAGTGGGATGGAATCAACATAAGTAGTGTATATATGTAGGCTACAAGAAATTGTCAATCTCTTGTAACACACACATAGTCCCGATCTAATGAATCACTCAATTGTATGTCAGACAACAAAGGCTAATCATAACATGAATAACAAGCAAACCTTGATGACTCACCAACCAAACAAATAGAGCCTGAACACACATACCTACGATCCCAAGTCGAAGTTTCCACCACTTACAAAAAACCACTTATTATCTATAGGTTTTGTTTAAACTTGTTCTATTTTGGCTTGAAATGCACTCAATAGCTTATGAATGTTTCCCTAATACCTCTCATATACTCAAAACGCAATTAGACTACTTAAATATTGAGCTATCAACCCTTTCAAAAGAGGATTAGATACATGAAAAAACCTCATGAAATCATCGCAAGAAACTTACAATGTTACGTAAAAATTTTAGCTGCCAACACATTGAAGCAAACCGTACTCCAAACCGACAATCCACGAGGGACGTTCGAGAACGAGAAAAAAGAGGGAGAGTACACAATGCTCAGAGACAGAACATATGCTTATTATCCAGAAACTTCATTATGTTCATATAAAAATTGGCTTTTATACATTAGTTAAGATTTTTAAAATGTTAAACAGACTCAAATCTAGGCTAGAAAAGGATAAAAGATCCCATATGGGTAATTACAAAATGAAAGCTCATAGCCCAAACACTTTATAATTTTTTTTTTTAATATATAAGTACAAATTTAAACATGATGGGTTTTTATATAAAAAATGAAATTATGAGCTCAAAATGAAGTCGCTTTGTTAGCTTGTTGCTGCTAACAATAGGCAATACGAAGCAAAGTGTAATGGAATTTGCCTATTCAATTTGAGAATAGCCGAATTTAATGAGAGTACTTTCAAGAAATGATTTTGTGAGCATAGCGGGTAGACATAATTGAAGATAGCAACATAATCATAGCAATTAGTTAACTTGGCATAGACAATACTTTTGCAAGAGAGAGAGTTTAGAGAACATGACAACAATTGAGGACCGGATTTATGTGGAGCCGGTCCCCCCTCCAATAGGCATTTGTATTATGATTTCTCCCTTAAAGAGAGACTTGTTACAATACAGTCTTTGTGTTCCTTGTGACCTAGGTGATGCCATGAAGATGGAAGGCTTCATGCACCACAAAAATAACATAAACTTGAAGAAAGCTTTAACTATCCCAAGCCTCAGTCCCAAGACCTCAAACACCTTCGAAGGTGGAGAGAGCTAGCAGGGAATGAGGGTAGGGAAGAGGAAGAAGAAACATTTCGTAGGAGAAAGAATTAGTTCCTCACTTATCATACTCTTGTTGCTAGCATACATAATAGCATAGTAATGAAGAAGAAGGAGATGGCAAGCTTAAGCATTGAAGCATGGCTCTTGGTTGGATTTGCACTCCATAGCCAAGAGTGTTGGTGTAGGCTCTCAACCTCTACTTGCTTGGAGAGGGAGCTCTTGCACTTTGCATAACACACAATGAGAGTGCTTGTGAGTGTTTGTGGGTGAGTATACCCCCTAGGCACCCCCCTAGCTTGCTTGGGTCGACCCCCCCTTGTAGCTCATGCTTGAAGCTCATTGGACCCCTCCAGGCCTAGCCAATCACAAGGAGGAGCCATTACAAGCAACATGGGTAGCCTTGGGACAAGTGTCCCCCTTTCCCCTTTGAGAGAGAGGACTTGATAAATGCTAAAACAATTAGATAATTCATGTAATTTATCATTGGACCCCTTTGAAGCCTAGCCAATAGGCTTCAAGCAACACATGAAGGTAACATGGGTAGGGACCTGACATGTGTCCTTGCTGCCTCTTCAAGTTGGGCTTCCCTTGTGTGTGTGAGTGGGTGTTCTCTCTCTAGCCCCTAGGAAAAGGGCTCGCCCCCCCTCTTGTAGGAATGCTTTTGACTTTTAGGTGATCAAGCACCTTACTCACCAAGCATGACAAAGCACTTGAACTAGGGGGTGTTCCCACAAGCATCTCAGGCAAGCTTCTCAAGGCACCTCAAGTACTTTAATCATGCAGCAAGTCAAGCACCTCAAGCATGGAGCCAGTCAAGCACCTCAAGCATCTTAATCAAGCACCTCAAGCATGAAAAACACCTCAAGCATGACAAGCACCTCAAGCAGGACAAGCACCTCGAGCTTGGGCCGGGTTCCCCCCACCTCAAGCTCAGCCCTAGCTTACTTAAGGTCAAAGGACTTTTACACACATTTATTGGAGGTCTTCAATGAAGCTAACCATAAGGTCTTATGCTCCATTGGTTAGCCTTGCTCTTTGATAGACCATCTCCCTTTTGGGCCCCTTTACATTGGCCCCGTGTTGAGATAGATCTAAAAGCACATACCTATATCTTAACACTTGTTCCCGTTTATTCTCCCACATTAAGTGATCAATTTAATATGAGAAAATCATTTGGGCTAGTTAGATATTAGATTTTATGACATTACCTCTCTCTTGAAATCATAGTCGTCCTCGACTATGAGTTAGAAGAGATAAAGTCTTAGTCATTAGTCAATCGTACTTAGCGGGTAAAGGATACCTTTTTACCCTACGACATCTTTCCAAGATGGATGACTAATCCATTTGGTGCTTGGGAGACATAGGTGCCGCAAGCATGTCTGCTCTTTAGTCCATTTCATTCTCCCAAAGTAGAGTGACAAATTCTACTTGGTGTTTGAGAGACGTCGTCATCACAAACATGATTCTAAGCATGCATACTAGTTAAATTTGTGCACAATTAAAAAGAGGACTAGTCATTTAAGACAAAAACATGAGTTATTTAAAAGAAATTTGTACATTTGCTTACTCTAATGTAGCATTGTAAGCATTGACAAGGTTCATACTATCCTTAAGTTGTACTCCTTGCATCCATTTAGCATCTTCAAAAGGATAATTTTTGAACTTAATAAGATACCGTCGGATAATCTTACCACGTCGTAGTACCTTGTCTTCATGCCGAAGGATAGCTTCGGGTTGTAGCACCTCTTCTTGGTCTTCAACTTCGGGAGGGTCTTCAATAATTGGTTCAATTGGTGGCTCTCCTTTGTAGGGCTTAAGTAAGCTTACATGAAAGGCATTGTGTATAAGCCAATGGTTGGGCAACTTGAGTTGATAAGCCGTCTCATTGATAGGCTTCAAGATTTGGAAAGGACCATAGTATCTTTTTGCTAGTTTAGCATAATACTTTTGATGGCCCGTAGGGTTTTTGCCCGTCGTTTGCCTTAATCGAGCCTTAGGAAACTTGAGTAAGACCCAATCATTTTCTTTGAACATTAAGGCTCTTCTGTGCTTATCAGCAGCAGCTTTTTGCCTTTGTTGAGAGATGGCTATAGCCTCCCTAATCTTTTGAAAAGATTCTTGTAGGCACGGCTATACTCATCGGCGGCGAAGATCTTCCCATGTACTTTCAGTATCAAGGGACTTTTAGGTCTTCCTTCTATGATCTCAAAAGGTGCTTTGCCCGTAGAAGTATGTACAGTATTATTGTAGGCATACTCTACTAGCGGTAAATACTTTTCCCATTGTGAGCGTTGATCTACTTCGGTAACATAAGTCTTGAGTAGATCGAGTATCGTAAGATTGGCTATCTCACTTTGGCCATCCGTTTGTGGGTGATAGGCCGAAGAGAAATTCAATCTTGTTCCTAGATTTTCAAAGAGACCTTTCCAGAAATTACTGGTCATTCTAGGATCTCTATCTGACACGATGGATGTGGGTAATCCATGGTGTTTGAAAATCTGAGATATGAAAAGAGTTGCCATTTGATGTGCCTTAATAGTCTTTTTGACAGGAATAAAATGTGCTTGCTTGCTAAACCTGTCGACTATTGTCCATATTCCTGTATTCCCATGGATAGACTTGGGTAATCCAAAGATGAAATCCATGGATATACTCTCCCATGGTGAATTTGGAATAGGCAATGGCTGGAGTAATCCAGGTTGCTTCCCTCTGTCATACTTGGTCTTTTGGCATACTACACATTTTGAAACATACTCTTGTATGTCCACTTTCATGGTAGGCCAATAGAAATACGTCTCTACTCCTCGGAGAGTAGGTTGAATACCTCTATGCCCTGCATATGGAGGAGCATGGGATTCATACATAACCTTCTCACGAAGGGAATGGGTAACACATAGCCTATTGCCGTGGAGAAGATAACCATCCTGCAAGGTGAATGGTTCCTCTTTCTTCCCCAAAGCAAGGGCTGACATTATGTCTCTAAAGTCAGGGTCAGTAGCATACTCATCTATCATAGAGGATAGATCATTGTGAGTAGCTATAGACACCGCATTAACTTTTGGTCGTCGTGAAAGTGCATCGGCAACTTGATTGTGCTTACCAGCTATGTGAGCAATATGGAAATTAAATTGCGAAAGATAATTTGCCCACCTCATTTGTTTGTCGGAAAGCTTGGTTTGCGTCATGAAATACTTGAGACTTTGGTGGTCGGTTCGTAGGATAAATGGAGTCCCCAATAGGTAGTGCTTCCATGTGTCTAGGGCATGTAGGACAGCTAAAAGCTCTTTCTCATAAATGCCCAAGACTCGTTCATCACCATTGAGCCTTCGGCTCTCATATGCTATGGCATGCCCTTCTTGAAGCAAAACCGCTCCAAGGCAATCACCACAAGCATCACATTGGACCTCAAATGGCTTTGAGAGATCCGGAAGCACGAGGACTGGTTGGGAAGTAAGCTTCTCTTTGAGTTTTTCAAAAGACTTTTTCTCCTTAGCAGTCCATACAAACTTAACGTTCTTTTTGGTTAAGTCGTGTAGTGGTCCTGCTACTTCAGAGAATTTTGCTATGAAGCGTCTATAGTATGCACACATACCAATAAAGCTTCTTAGCTCATGTAGATTCCTTGGGTTAGGCCATGATTTTATTACCTCTAACTTTGATGGATCCATACGAATACCATCGTGAGACATAATATGGCCTAGATATTGAATCTCTTGAAGGAAGAATTCACTTTTCTTTTGGTTGAGAAAAAGTTTGTTCTCCCTCAAGGCTTGAAAAATCACTTGGAGATGTTGCTTATGTTCCTCCAAAGACTTGGAGTAGATGATGATATCATCGAAGAACACTCCAGTGAATTTTCGATATGGTCTAAAAATTTTCTCCATCAAACGATTGAACGTAGCTGGTGCATTAGTCAAGCCAAAAGGCATGACTAGATATTCATAAAGACCAAATGTTGTGCGAAACGCGGTCTTTAAGATATCCTCATCCACTATCCTTATTTGATGATAGCCACTCTTAAGGTCAATCCTACTGAAGTAGGTAGAGCCTTGTAGCTTATCAAACAGATCTTCTACCCGAGGTACGGGAAATCTGTTTTTGATAGTGATATGGTTTAGTGCTCGATAGTCCACACACATACGGTATGTACCATCTTTTTTTTTTGCACTAAAAGGACTGGAGAACAAAAGGGAGAGGAACTAGGCCTCACCATCCCTTTGTCTACCAGCTCTTGTACTTGCCTCATGATCTCCTCTTGTTGAGCTTGTGAGACTCGATAAGGAGGTTTGTTAGGCGGTGAGCTTCCTGGAAGGAGCTCAATACGATGGTCATCATCCCCTCGTTTTGGAGGTAGGTCCATAGGGATATCATCGATGAACACATCTTGGAATCCTTTTAGAAAAGTAGACAAGTCTAACTCTTCTTGATTCCTATCATTTTCATTTGATGAAACATTATTAGCTTTTAGAGACTCTTTGACATAAATCATGTACGCAGAAACTGAGCTCTTCATTGATTTATCAAAAGAAAGAGGATTTACAAGTGGAATAGTGCGACCACACTCACTAGCATCTATATACATGTTCTTTCCCCTGTAGGTGAAGTAAATTCTCCTTTCGGGGAACTTCATGTTGGCAGCCATGCGATCGAACCATGGTGCCCCTAGGATAACATCCTGATGTTGGAGGGGAGAGATGAAGAAGTCTTCTTTGTCGACATAGCTTTGGACATGAAGCCTCAACTTCCCAATCAAGGGAGTAACGGAGGCTTGTTGTCCCTTGAAAGCTGCATCAGCTGTTACTACATCTCCCATCTCAAAAGCTTGAATGCCCAACTTGGTGGCCAACTCTATTGATATGAAGTTGAGAGTAGAGCCAGGGTCAAACAAGATGAAGGCATCATGCTCTCTTACCTTTCCCCAAGCATAGGAGAGTGATGATCCTTTGCAATGAGCATTCTCTTTTGGAGCTTCGATGGTGGAAGCCCTAGGAGTCTCATTGCGAGTATTCTTCTTGGGGCAAGAACGATAGCCATGTCCTTGCTCCCCACACTTGAAACACTTATGGTCCTTGCGAAAAGCTTCAAGCTCTTCAGGAGAGAGTTTGTTTTTACCTTTGTAAACTCCCTTCTCCTTGGACCGATTGTTGTACGTTGTTGTTGTTGTTGTTGGAAGTGCCTTGGGAATTATTTTGAGCATTGGATTTCCCCTTTGCATCATTTTTATCTTTGTTTTCCATGGGCTTGACATTACGTCTAGCCCCTTGATGGAAATTGATGCGTGAAGCAACCATGGTGTGGTGGATTACTTCGGTAATAGTACCGGGCCGTTGAGAGTTGATATATTCGGCCATCTCTTCAGGTAATCCCGCACAGAATTGCTGTCTTTGCTTGGCAAAGTCTATCTTTTGAAAGATAGTAGCTTTGAGATGTAAATCCCAAAAACTTATCTACATACTTGTTGATAGACTCATGAGAGAGGAGCTTCAAGCCGCGCCACTCGGTAAGAACTTTATCTTTAGTATCGCTTGGAAGAAATTGCTTCATGATGGAAACTCGTAGAGTTTTCCATGTCTTTGGGGCTTCTCCATTGCCACGAAGGCTAGCCCACCATTGACGAGCTGATTTTTGGAAGTGCATAGCTACATGGCGTAGCTTGGAGGACTCTGTGAAGCCCTCGTCCCCAAAGGCCGCATCAAATTGCTGGATGAAGGCCAACACTTTGTCGGTAGCACCAAAGGTGCCATCGTAGGTGAGAAAAGAGATACTCTTTCCTCCCTCCTTGAACTTCTTTAGCTTTTGTGACCTTCGCCATGCAGGAAATGATTTGCGATGTCCTCCCCTCTTGTATTCTCTAGGAGAATAGCCATAACTTTCATCGGAAGAGAAGGAAGGTGAAGAAGAAGGAGAAGAGGGTGACCTCTTCCTAGCCCTTTTCTTCCTTTGTTTCCTCTCTTGCCTTTGAGAGTGATGAGGAGAAGGACTATGGGTTGCTCTTTTCCTCTTGGGAGGAGTAGGTGATCGTCTAGACCGCCTTCTTCGTGGAGCCACATCTTCAGAAGAACTTAGACTTTCATTGCTTTCTTTCTCTTTGGATTCCTCCTCTCGAATGGGAGAGAGTCTTCTTTTGGGGTTCTCTTCAAGAGGCCTCCTAAGCTCTCTCTCCTCTTGGAGAGGAAGGGAAATTCCATAGGCACGAAGTTGTTGAGTAACTTCGGCTTGCAAGGTAGGGTTGCCCATAGCTTGTTGCAACCTAGTCACAAGATAATTCACAAACATGGGAGCATCATCATTAGCACCTTCATGTGCAAAGTCAAAGCTATCAATGTTCATTCTACTCTCTTGATTATTGTCAGCCATGTTAACAAAGTTTTATGTATGTACTTAGTGTATGCTTTGGCAATTCAAAACCTTAGTTGACACTCCTCTTAGCCTTTGAAAATCGGCTCTTAAGTATCTACACCCACGGCTCAAAGTGGTTAATTATAGAGAGTAGAGGAGTAGGTCTAACATAGCAGAGTTGCCAAGGGCTAGCTCCTTTCGGACTTCTTATGGCTCAATAATGGTAAAGCCGTAGGCAAGTCTAAAAAGACTCCATTATTAAGTCCAAAGCTCCCGAGGTGTGCACCATCCCCCACATAGTGGGCTTAACAAAACCGGTATTAGATCCCAGTTCCACTTACTCTATTATAATTAACAACATCAACCATTTATAGGCTACTTAAGGACCTCTCTTCTTAAGCAAGAAAAGAGAAACCAAAAGCTCTGATACCAATGTAATGGAATTTGCCTATTCAATTTGAGAATAGCGGAATTTAATGAGAGTACTTTCAAGAAATGATTTTGTGAGCATAGCGGGTAGACATAATTGAAGATAGCAACATAATCATAGCAATTAGTTAACTTGGCATAGACAATACTTTTGCAAGAGAGAGAGTTTAGAGAACATGACAACAATTGAGGACCGGATTTATGTGGAGCCGGTCCCCCCTCCAATAGGCATTTGTATTATGATTTCTCCCTTAAAGAGAGACTTGTTACAATACAGTCTTTGTGTTCCTTGTGACCTAGGTGATGCCATGAAGATGGAAGGCTTCATGCACCACAAACATAACATAAACTTGAAGAAAGCTTTAACTATCCCAAGCCTCAGTCCCAAGACCTCAAACACCTTCGAAGGTGGAGAGAGCTAGCAGGGAATGAGGGTAGGGAAGAGGAAGAAGAAACATTTCGTAGGAGAAAGAATTAGTTCCTCACTTATCATACTCTTGTTGCTAGCATACATAATAGCATAGTAATGAAGAAGAAGGAGATGGCAAGCTTAAGCATTGAAGCATGGCTCTTGGTTGGATTTGCACTCCATAGCCAAGAGTGTTGGTGTAGGCTCTCAACCTCTACTTGCTTGGAGAGGGAGCTCTTGCACTTTGCATATCACACAATGAGAGTCCTTGTGAGTGTTTGTGGGTGAGTATACCCCCTAGGCACCCCCCTAGCTTGCTTGGGTCGACCCCCCCTTGTAGCTCATGACTGAAGCTCATTGGACCCCTCCAGGCCTAGCCAATCACAAGCAGGAGCCATTACAAGCAACATGGGTAGCCTTGGGACAAGTGTCCCCCTTTCCCCTTTGAGAGAGAGGACTTGATAAATGCTAAAACAATTAGATAATTCATGTAATTTATCATTGGACCCCTTTGAAGCCTAGCCAATAGGCTTCAAGCAACACATGAAGGTAACATGGGTAGGGACCTGACATGTGTCCTTGCTGCCTCTTCAAGTTGGGCTTCCCTTGTGTGTGTGAGTGGGTGTTCTCTCTCTAGCCCCTAGGAAAAGGGCTCGTCCCCCCTCTTGTAGGAATGATTTTGACTTTTAGGTGATCAAGCACCTTACTCACCAAGCATGACAAAGCACTTGAACTAGGGGGTGTTCCCACAAGCATCTCAGGCAAGCTTCTCAAGGCACCTCAAGTACTTTAATCATGCAGCAAGTCAAGCACCTCAAGCATGGAGCCAGTCAAGCACCTCAAGCATCTTAATCAAGCACCTCAAGCATGAAAAACACCTCAAGCATGACAAGCACCTCAAGCAGGACAAGCACCTCGAGCTTGGGCCGGGTTCCCCCCACCTCAAGCTCAGCCCTAGCTTACTTAAGGTCAAAGGACTTTTACACACATTTATTGGAGGTCTTCAATGAAGCTAACCCTAAGGTCTTATGCTCCATTGGTTAGCCTTGCTCTTTGATAGACCATCTCCCTTTTGGGCCCCTTTACATTGGCCCCGTGTTGAGATAGATCTAAAAGCACATACCTATATCTTAACACTTGTTCCCGTTTATTCTCCCACATTAAGTGATCAATTTAATATGAGAAAATCATTTGGGCTAGTTAGATATTAGATTTTATGACAAGGACCAAATCTCTTAAGCCAATATCGGTAAGTCTATAATGGATCCAAGAGGTATGTTTGAAACCAAGTGAAAGCCTTCTTTCTATGATCATTCCAAATGCTTCAAACTAGGTATGGAAGTCAAAAAATATTTTCACTCTTAGCACTTGCATGAATCTCGCAATTTAGATCCCCTAATCTATTGTATTTCTTGATCTATTTTCAGAAATTAGGTGGTGTAGCTTTGATTATTCTTGACACTCGCGCTCCTAGCCAATGATCCTACATCTGGTCCTTCCAACTAGATGCTTGGTAGTGAAGACTCATTTAGCCCTCTTTTGGCTCTAGTGTCACTTGATCTTCCTCTATCTGCAATGGTTTTTCCCCTTTTACCCAATTATTTTTCTCATTGAGGTGGGTTCCTTGGGTTGCACTACCCTCAGTTGGTCCAAATTTTTGATCTAATTTAGGCCGCATTTGTATGATAATATCCTTGATCAAGTAGCCTTGATATTTGGTTTATTTGACTTCTCTCCAGGTCATCATGAAAAAGCTATTATTAAAATATCTCTCAGTTGGTCCAAAATTTTTAACTAATTCAGGTCCCATTTCTATGATCATATCCTTGATCAATTAGCCTTGATATTTGGTTTGGTTGGCTTTTCTCGGGCTCATCATAAAAAAGATATTGTACATATTATTATGCGTAGGCCACTTAACAAGTTTCATGAGATTTGGATCACTTGAAAAGACCACTCTTATTATCTCACCCAAAAAAGGCTAACTATGTTTTGACTCAAAAGTTTCATGAGATTTGGATCACTTGAAAAGACCACTCTTATTATCTTTCCCAAAAAAGGCTAATTATGTTTTGACTCAAAATGAATATTTTTTTCAAAGTTTCTTGACGCACACTAGTTGTACACGCTATGAATAGGTCACTTGACAAGTTTCATGATATTTCGATTACTCGAAAAAGTCACTCTTATTATCTTGCCAAAAAATGAAGATTGTACACACTATGCATATGTCATTAGAAAGGTTGTTTGAAGAAATTTTCATGTTTCTAGCACTATTTTTGTAACTATTTTAAAATTTCAAAGAATTATGGTACAATCGACATTCAATAGCTCAAAATGACACCAAATTTAATACATAAGCTCAATACACAATGGTTTCGCATGTGGTATGCTCAACTGATGAAAGTTTTGTAATTTGGAAGACCAAAAAAATCATTGTGATTATTATCTCAGTGCCCAGATTTGTAAGATTTCCAATTTTAGATAGTTTCCACAACTATTATAAGGTATTTTAAGGCCTTTCAACAATTTTGGATTAGTATTGATGTACTTAGTTTCACTTACAATTTTATCAGAGATGGAAGTAGATCTGGAACCAATTTCCAAATCAAATGAGATCAAAACTTCTCGAGCCTTCACAAAACTTCTTATACTTCCCCTTGGCAACAAAACCCTTAGTTGACCTAGAGCTAAATTTTAGCCTTGTTTTTTTTAAAATTAAGTGCTCCTTGATAGTTTACTTTCAAACTATGACATAGTCCAACTCATCAACAAATTAAAAACAACCTAATCTATGCCTAAAAGGTCCTCGGCAAGCACTACTACTCACAGGATACCTCTACATAGTTGAGGACGACACTCCTCAACCACGCGGTTTCTAAAAGATGGTATTTTTCTCCAGGTACACCTAGAGGAAGTAATGGACAAAGATATCCAAGCATGATGTTTTCTCTAGTTTAGGTCACCTCATCCCCAACAATGGTGCCAAATGGAGTTCTGGGGTTTCCAAGCCTCACTCTATCTTATTGTAGAGATAGAAATAATAACACACATAAATGTCATACCGTGGGATGGAATCAACATAAGTAGTGTATGCAGGCTACAAGAAATTGTCAATCTTCTTTAAAACACACCTAGTCCCTATCTAATGCATCACTCAATTGTATGTCAGACAAAAAAGGCTAGTCATATATCAAGAACAAGCAAACCTTTATGACTCACCAAGCAAACAAATAGAGCCTAAACACACATACCTAGGATCCCAAGTCCACATATTATTTAAAGGCTTTGTTAAAACCTGTTCTATTTTGGCTTGAAGTGCAGTCAATAGCTTATGAATGTTTCCCTAATACCTCTCTTATACTCAAAATGCAATAAGAATGCTTAAATATTGAGTTATCAACCCATTAAAAAGAGGATTAGATACATGCAAGAACCTCATGGAATCATCGCAGCAAACTGACAATGTTACATAGAAATTTTGGTTGCAAACACGTTGAAGCAAACCGTACTCCAAACAGACAATCCACGAGGGAGGTACGAGAATGAGGAAAAAGAGGGAGAGTACACAATGCTGAGAGATAGAACATATGCTTATTATCCAAAAAATTCATAATGGTCGTATAAAAATTTTCTTTTATACATTAGTTAAGATTTGTAAAAGGCTAAACAGACTCAAATCTGGGGTACAGAAGGAGAAAAGATCACATATAGGTAGTTACAAACTGAAATCTCCCAGTCCAAACTCTTTATTATATTTTACAATTATAAGTACAAATTTGGACATGATGGGTTTTTATATAAAAAATAAAATCATGAGCTCAAAATAAAGTCGTTTTGTAAGCTTCCTGCTAACAATAGGCACTACAAGGCAAATTGCAAAATTTTGGTAGAAAATCATTCAAACGGGCTTATCTACTTCACCAAAATTGTACAACGACATCCTTATAGTTAAAGAACACATCCTTGAGCCCAATTCAAATTCAACCTCAAATCTTTCATGTATTGGACATTCCTATCATACTTTAGTGGACAATAACACTTGCTGGTCTTATAGTTTTTCCAATTTCCCTCGATAGCACACCATTTAGGTAGCCTCATTGGTCACATGGGTTTCCCTTATGGTGGACCTTTTCCTAGCCCTCTCGTTGGCATCCTTTGCATGCTGCTTATCATGGCATTCACTTGTTTGGGCATGTCCCCTATAAAATTCATTGAAGTTGCCATAGTGGGTCCTACTTGTGCTAGCATAATAGATACCATCTACTTGCTCTGTGTATCTTTCACAGTGGTCTCTTCACTAAGAAATTGTGTATACCCCAATTCTATCACATCCATGATGCATGCCTCCAAGGTAGTATGTTTATTGCCATAAAGTATAGCATGGAACTCCTCCCTGAGTAGACCTTCAAGGAACAATGATAGAAGCCTCTCCTTAGTTGGAATTGACATCTACCAATGTATTACCTCATTCTACTCACACACTCCCTCACAAACTCTCCTTCTTTTTGTTTGAAGGTATATATCTCTATGCGACCATACTATGCTTGATTCGCATTTTAAAGCAAGAAACAACAAATCTCTTAGCCAATATCCGTAAGTCTATAATGGATCCAATAGGTATGTTGCTTGACCTGTAGTCAATGAACTGCAGTCAATAGCTTATGAATCTTTCCCTAATACGTCTCTTATACCTGAAGTGCAATTAGAATGCCTAAATATTGAGTTATCAACCCATTAAAAAGAGGATTAGATACATGCAAAAACCTCATGGAATCATAGCAAGAAACTTACAATGTTACGTAGAAATTTTAGCTGCAAACACGTTGAAGCAAAGCGTACTCCAAACATACAATCCACGAGGAAGGTACGAGAACGAGGAAAGAGAGGGAGAGTACACAATGGTCAGAGACTGAACATATGCTTATTATCCAGAAACTTCATAATGGTCGTATAAAAATTGGCTTTTATACATCAGTTAAGATTTTTAAAATGTCAAACAGACTCAAATCTAGGGTAGAAAAGGATAAAAGATCACATATGGGTAATTACAAACTGAAAGCTCATAGCCCAAATTTGGACATGATGGGTTTTTATATAAAAACTGAAATTATGAGCTCAAAATGAAGTCGCTTTGTTAGCTTTCTATGAACAATAGGAAATACAAGGCAAGTGCAAAATTTTGGGTAGAAAATCATTCACACGGGCTTATCCACTTCACCAAAATTGTACCACAAGATCCTCATAGTTATAGAATACATCCTTGAGCCCAAATTCAAATTCAGCCTCAAAGTTTTCACATATTGGACATCCCTGTCATACTTTAGTGGATAATAACACTTGCTGGTCTTATGGTTCTTCCAATTTCCCCATTTAGGTGGCCTCATTGGTCACATGGTTTGCCTTGTGGTGGAGCTTGTCCTAGCCCTCTCGTTGGTATCCTTTGCATGTTGCTTATCATGTCGTTCATTTGTTTGAGCATGTCCTCTATGAGATTCATAGAAGTTTCCATAGGGGTCCTACTTGTGCTAGCATAATAGATACCGTCTGCTTGCTCTGTGTATCTTTCACAGTGGTCTCTTCACTAAGAAATTGTGTATCCCCCAAGTCTATCACATCCATGATGCATTCTTCCAAGGTAGTATGTTTATTACCATAAAGTATAGCATGCAACTTCTTCTTGAGTAGACCTTCAAGGAACAATGGTAGAAGTCTCTCCTTAGTTGGAATTGACATCTACCAATGTATTACCTCATTCTACTCACACACTCCCTCACAAACTCTCCTTATTTTTGTTTAAAGGTATATATATCTATGCTACCATACAATGGCCGATTCCCATTTTTAAGCAAGAAACAACAAGTCTCTTAAGCCAATATCGGTAAGTCTATAATGGATCCAAGAGGTATGTTTGAAGCCAAGTGAAAGCCTTCTTTATATGGTTATCCCAAATCCTTCAAACTGTGTATGGAAGTCAAAAAATATTTGCACTCTTAGCACTTGCATGAATCTTGCTAGATGGTAATATAGATTCCCTGATTTATTGTATTTCTTGATCCATTTTCAAAATTTAGCTTGTCTAACTCTGATTATTCTTTACACTCACTCTCCTAGCCAATGATCCTCCATCTAGGCCTTCGAACTAGATGCTTGGTAGTGGAGACTCATTTAGACCTCTTTTGGCTCTAGTGTCACTTGATCTTCCTCTATCTATAATCGTTTTTGCCCTTTGATCACCCAATTGTTCTTGTGATTAAGGAAGATTCCTTGGATTGCACTACCCCATTAATTGTCCATACTGCCAAAATATCTCTCACTTGGTCCATATTTTTTATCTAATTTAGGTGCCATTTCTATGATAATATCCTTGATCGAGTAGCCTTGATATATGGTTTGTTTGACTTCTCTCGCGATCATCATGAAAAAGCTATTATTGAAAGATCTCTCAGTTGGTCCAAATTTTTGATCTAATTTAGGTCCCATTTCTATGATCATATCCTTGATCAAGTGGCCTTGATATTTCTTTTGGCTGACTTCTCTTGGGGTCATCATGGAAAAGATATTATTAAAACAATCCCTAAGGAGATGTATGGGAAGATTTATTGCACGTTTTTTACTGATCTTGAAAATATACATAATCTTTAAGGGCATTAATTCTTGGCTTTGCATGAGCTATCCGAAAAAAATTGTCACATTATTATTCTTCCAACAATAGACTCCTAGTCTTCGGTTATCAATTGGTATATATATTAGATTTTTGACATCAACCTAATCATAACCTTATATCTCTTACCAAAGTGGTCCTTCTTTGGTGGTCATGTTTGGAATCAGTGTATCTACTTCCATTTCCTACTTGTCAATAGTATTTAGATTCACAATCTTTAAATATTACACTTTGCTTTGGTCCATGTAGAAGGTCTCTTTTTTACTGGCTCTAGCCTCCTCTTCAAATTCAACACTATGGTCATAGACCCTAACCATGTACTCCTCATTAGGATCCAAATTATTCAGATCTCTTGCCACCTCAAGTGGTAGTTGTGAAAGAAATTGGTTTTCATTTGCTTTTGTGCATACTAAAAAACAAAATTGAGTAAGTCCAAAACAAGCTACGAATTGTATATATTTTTTAACATGTGACTTATGCATAAGCCATCAAAGTTATCCACACATGCTACTGAAGAAAGCTTTGGACGCTTTCAAACAGAGAAAGAAATTGCAAATGAGCTCAATTCCAATGATGAAATGGAATGAAATCAGGAAGACATTGATCTAGAATGTTCAGATGTTAAAGAAATTGATGACATGGTGCGTGTGATTGAGGGGATGGATGATCTATAAAGTTTGTACTATATTCACAATTAATTTTGTAATACAAAAGCTGTGTGGCATTTAGATTCACATATTGTCTTTCTTTCTCTCTCTCTTCTTTCTATCATTGTCAGAGAGAGAGGGAGAGAGAAAAAGACTTACACAATTGCAACAATATCCAACATGTTTATTTGTTCCAACAAATAGAGATTTACATAACAAAAAGAGGTTTCTGTTACAAATCTTAAGATTTAAGATATAAAAAGAGCTCATTACTGATTGGGAGATTTTATTTCGAACATGGGCTTGCTCCCCTAGAAGATCAAATACTCAAAAGTTTGAATTGCTAGATGAATCGCTTGGACTAACATTTCCTATCTCTTCTTCAATTACAGGCCCATATCTTGCCTCGTACCATGCCAACTTTCTTTCTAGCTCTACTATACAAGCGTGCAGCGTGGCCGGGTTCTCTTATTGACTTGCCAACAGATCCACACCTTGGGTTGCAAACTGCTCAATGACCATTGTTTCCTCGGGCAAATATGTGTAACCCCTTGGTCTCTCGGGCATGAATCTTCTCAATCGAGCACCCTGTGCCGACACCTCCTATAGTGGGATGATTATTCCAATCTACTTTGAGCTCCAATACATAATAACAACATCATTATTGCACAAAGTAAATTGCCACTTGACTATTATTTGGTGGAGATTCTGGTCGGGAGCAATATCTTCCATATCTGAATTGCAAAACATAAACTTGAATGAGTGAAGTTTATATGTACTTAAGAGAGATACTTTAAAGGATATCATAGATCCAACTTGAAATACTTTTAAACCCCAACTTGAAGAACTCTAAAGACTTACTGAAAATAAGTTCAAAGATTTAGTTTGAAATAACACCACACATTGCACGCCATCATTGATAAAAAAATAGTGTTACTTGTTTAATCCTCAACAAGCCTCAAGCCAGAATCGGTTACAACATGGTTTGCCAACATTATGGGCTCCATTCAAACAAAGGCTTTAATCCCATACTTTAGGTCTATCTAAGGGTTTGGGAAATTTTCCACTAGTAAGATTTTTGTTTACATTTCACAAAAAAATGCACTTAGGGACCTCAGGGGGCTCTGGAATACATGCAACCAAGCGCTTAAGAATATATGACAAACTATATACATCAGACGCTTTGGTGAAAGGAGGAGGATTGGTGCTGATATTTTTAGGGGCATTCCATGGATAATCTCGCTCGAATTGAGCTCTAATTTGAGGGCTAAGATTCGGGATCTTGGGAAATGTTGCCAAAGTGTTTGATGGTCTACTTTGTCCATAGTCCGGGATCCCAACATACACTCCTCGCTTGCCAAAATGTAGTAGAATATTTCTAGTGTGTAAGTCATTGTGAATGAAATCATGACTGCGCAAGAATTTCATGGCTTGCAAAAGAGCGTTGCAGATAGGCAAAATGTTGTCTATGAGCTGCTGTATAGTTGCAGATGTGTTTTGAAACTCTTTGATTGCAGGCTTGCTTCCATCCTCATGGCAAGCGTGAATCCGCTACTCAAGGTGACCTCCATTCCAAATCTTGAATATCAACATGGGCCTTTTGCTAGAACTAACAAGAGCACATGGAAATATCATGCCACGGTGTTGGACTGTAGTAGTTGTTGCTTCCTCTAGCACTGTTTGTGAAATTGGTTTGCTTTTTATCTGGTCCTTGAAGATCTTTGCCACATTGACAAGATCTTTGAAGAGGGGCTAGGCCATTGACACTTGTTTAACATTTGCAAAACTTCCTTCACCTAACTGGGGTGCTTGCAGGTGAAAGATAGACTAGTCACCAAGTAAGTGTAGGACATGAGGATATGTAGTACCATCCAGATGTACAACTAAGGCT
The DNA here is from genome assembly GCF_014529385.1 of Adiantum capillus-veneris. Lineage (NCBI taxonomy): Eukaryota > Viridiplantae > Streptophyta > Polypodiopsida > Polypodiales > Pteridaceae > Adiantum > Adiantum capillus-veneris. Next base: position 99,986,371 of record NC_140934.1, read on the forward strand.
TGACACTTGAACAAGGAGGCATATGCTCTTCAGTCCTAGGATGTTTAAAAGATCCTTCAACTCTATCCTTGCTCTTCAATTCTGAATGTAGCTATGACACAAGCTGCATTCGCTCTCTGTGTAATGAAAATGGCCTATGAACTTTGAGAATAGCGGAAATTAGAGATAGTACTTTTGTGGAATTACTTTGTGAGCATAGAGCGTGAACTTAATTGATGGTAGAAACATAAACATAGCATTTAGTTAACTTGGAATGAAAAAGACTTTTGCAAGAGAGAGAGTTTAGAGAACATGACAACAGTTGAGGACTGGATTTATGTGGATCCAATCCCCGCTCCAATAGGCATTTGTATTATAGTTTCTCCCACCAAGAGAGACTTGGTACAATGCAATCTTTGTGTTCCTTGTGACCTATGTGATGCAACGAAGATGGAAAGCTTCATGCATCACGAGCATAACATAAATTTTTCAAAAAGCATTAACTATCCCAAGCCTCAGTCTAAGGCCTCTAACACCTTCAAAGGTGGAGAGAGCTAGCGGGGAATGAGTCCTACCGTGCGGTGAGTGAGTTTTCTCAAGCGAACTAAAATCCGAGCGAATGAATGAATATGGGATATTGTAGGCATGAATGGAAAGGGTGTTATGACAAGAGTGTTTCCATTCATGCCTCCAATTGATTGGTGTGTGTTTAATAGTTCGACTGAATATATTTTGGTGGCCATGTGTGACATGCCATCACATCTATTAAAACTATGCGATCACTACGTATCTTGAAAGGACTACTTTTTTATTCTCTTTGGCTAATATTTGAATGGGTCCATGAACTTTATCCCCAAATTTTTTATCCAGCTACATCTTGTTATTTTGCAGCGTTTGGTATGCATTTCGTTAGATTGACTATGATTTTTTTCATCATGTGCACATACCACGCCATCACATCTATAGAAATTTGGAGTAGTGTTTAAAGCTTATGTAAATGCCTCCTATCTTGATATTGACAATATGCGATCACTAAATTTATTTGAAAGGACTACTTTATAAATGTCTCTTTGTCTGACAAATATATAAATTCAAGAAATTAATCTCTAATTTTTTCTCCGAGTGAATGAATAAAAAGGGAAATGGGTAGGCATGAATGGTAAGGGTGTTATGGCTAAGGTGCCTAAGGTTTAGGCATGATACTTATAGTTTGATATACATTAATAGTGTTAGTGACATTGTATGGATTACTCAAACTTCTCATATATCACTTACTAAATTCTTAGCTAGCCAAAACACAAATAAATACTTTTCACTTAAGAGCAACATCTCTTTTGCAAAATGTCCAAAGTTACATAAGTGATAAGTTGTTTCAACATAAATATTTTGAAGACAAACACTCAACAAACGAAGATTCTTGACGTGACACCATAGATCCCATGACTATGAGGAGTCACACTCATTGTCGATGAAAACATTGCACCTACGATGCTTCTGTTGAATGCCATAATTGTATCTTATGTCATCAGCAACCATGGTTCTGGTTGTCTCCTCCGCATACATCGGCAAAACACTTTCATAAAAAAGAGAACATATCAATACCAATACTCTATAAATGTCCAAACACAAAATATTTCACAATGCAAACCACAAAAAGAGAATATAATGTCAATATCAACCCTCTACAAAGATTAGACACAAAATATTACACAATGCAAACCACATCTTAAAAAAAAATGATACCAATACGTGAATGCAAAATAAAAAATGAAACATGTGATGCTATCTCTACTCAAATAAAAGTTCTCACTAGTCATCAAATGGGTAGACACTGGATGGAATGTCAACTTCATTCTACAAATCAAATAAAAACCATGTGATGCTAACTCTAGTGAAACAGAAGTGCTCACTAGTCATCAAATGGGTAGACACTAGATGGAATGTCTTCTTCACCCTCCAAATCAACGGTGGTAGATATCTCCTCTTGACTCCGCTTTTTAGAGTGAAGTAAAGGCTGCACATATCCTACTATGATGGCATCATCACTATCCACCGAAGCACAAACACGACCTGTAGCCAAACAAGCTGCCAAAACTGGTGCAGTGCCACAACCAAGCTCTATACATAAACCTCCAAGTCGACACAAAAGCTCTACAAAGCAGGCAATGAATGCATGACTCCGTTGCATGGAGCCATGCCAAGTCTCCCCCACTGAAGATCTAGCCTGCGATGTCTCAGGGAGATAGTGCAACATGTAGGAGTCAAGAGACTGCAATCCCAAATGATGGAAAAGTGGAGTACTCTCTGCAACATAGCAAGGGGGTCTGGAGCCCGCTCGATGAATCATGAACAATACTGAGCAATGACACTACAACAAGAAAGATGAAAACAAACATAATCATGACTATGTCAATTGAAAAATCATTCTTTCGGTGAACTTAAAGCCCATAAATACCTCAGAGCGACCACCAACACTTTCAGCAAATCCGTAAGCACAGTGATAAATCACAACAATGTGGCGATCCACTATCAACTGTGAAGCCCAACAAACTCTCTCCAGCCATCAATACTACCTCCTACGGTTAATATGGAAAATTTAAAAAACTCTATGAGCTTGTAGTGTTATGCAAAGCATTGAATGTACTCACCAACTACAGATGCCATAACAAGCAACCAACCGGAGTCGTCCATAATAGAATGTGCTAGGTGAACACCCGATCGAACATGCTCCTCAATGCAAATATCCCAAAGTGGCACAGTGTCAGAGGTGATGTGTGATCCACCAAATGGCAAGTCGAGGAAGATGAAGTCTGCAGCCCATGAGACAGGCCTACCACCACGAGTATAACAGGCCCCCTCGGAGCGAGATCGTGTAAGGTGCTCATGGACACGTATCCAAGCCAGCGGGCGAATGCCTGCTCTAAAACCTGCTGCCACAACTATGTAGTCAAGAGTTGAAGCATAGCTCCGACCCTCTGAACCAATGCTAGGGTGAGCCATCGAAACCTCCGATGCATATGTAAAGCAAAGTGATCTCCTAAGAGTCTGACCACCCAAACCTACAAAAGTTTAAGTCAATGAATTTGAAGCTTGCTCTTAGAACAATGAGTCGCATATAGCAAGCTAAACAAACTAAATAATATGCATAGTTATCCAAAATTTCTACAAAGCTAGAGTCGTGTCTAGCAACGTCTATCAAGCCATCTACAAAAAGATAGATGCAATTACAAAATGTAAAAAAATACAACACATTGCAGTCACAACTCTTAATCTCACCATGTGAAGCCAAAGGATTAACCGCTATATAGCCCGCTCCACTTGGTAAACCAGATGTGCTGACATTAACGACATGTCGCTTCCCCGCAAAAATTGATCGTCGCTCTACCACAATATTATTGAATTCAAAATTTTGGTAAGCATAATCCACATTAATGTTTTAAATTCCATGTTCAATGCCAACAAAAACTTACTTTGCATCAAAGACTCTTGGTGAACATTGCCAGTCGATGGCGGAGGTGGAAGATCAACCCTAGCTCCATGCATTTCTTTGTGCAACTCTTTCTCACGCTCCAACAAATGGCCGGGTGACATGTCTATCCACCATGGACAAATGCTCACGCTCCCAACCAGTAATATGTTGCATATTGTCAGTGTACATACAACCATCTCCTCTAGAAGCATTAATCCACTGCTTTGAAAGAACTGGAATGGAAGTAATGCGGTGGGTGGACAAAAGATATAGAAAGTACCTGTAGGACACAAAGAATATATTCAAGTAGCAAACAAAAAATAAAATACAAGCTTATTTTGCAATAATTATATTATACCTATATAGAACTCTCTGTCCATCCCGCAATAAGAAATCCTGCTTCTTTAAAGCTTGCATGTCTGCATCCTTAGTTCTAGACTCTAATGTAGTCTCTATAGGAAAGAGATAGACACGAGCTTCAATCTTGACTTCTTCATAATATTGCTTCAAGCAATGAAACCTAAAAACATCTTTATATCCACACTAGCCTCATTCTGAGCTATCATGTTTAGCTTCTCAATGGATGCCTAAGAATCTGGACCCCATTTCAAGGCTAACACCCGTGCCATCCATGCATCCCCAAGGTTAGGATCAACAATGTTCAGAATCTAAAAACAAATATTAAGCTAACTTCAACAAACCAACCCTAAACACAAATATGCAATTAAGAAAGGGTAGAGTCTGCATTAGACCTTGCCAACTCTATCACCATACTTGTTAGAGAGGTCATTTATGACCTTCTCCTCTTCCTTTTTGAGCTCTTCTTCAGAAAGTGATAGCTTAATTGGAGGCATCTGTGAATGAAACTCTTTTGTAATTTGCACCTGGTTCATGAAAAAGCCCCAAGAATATCTTACAAATTAAAAAATATGTATAAAATCTATTAAACCATAACACAGTAGCATTCAACGTACATTGTAAAGCAACTTTCCCAAATATCGTCTAGTCAATGGCCACCATGGTTCAGTGACTTCTTTCTAATCATGGTAATGATTCTTTGGTCTTTATCTGGCAATCCCTCTAAGTATGTTTTGTGGTCAGCTTTACAGATATTAGAGCAATTCACCAACTCGTCCCGAAAATGGGTTGTTACTAGTGCATGAGTATTCATACTACGAAGAAATTGAGAAAAAAAGCATTATCATCACTCATCTCATGATCCAAGCTTACAAACTTAAAACCCTACCAAACTTAAAAATTCATCCATTGCAATCCCGAAAGAAGTGCAATCTCTGAAACCTTTGAAGGATCAATAATTGTGCATAGAACTCTGCAGTGCTTTTCCTTGATTGTTGAGAAGTGCTCTCTGATGGCAGCAATCCAAGCAACAGTTCGATGGTTACCTTCCCATACATATAGCATCTTATTTGACATGGATTTCAACTCTGGTCTCTCAGCTAATTCCTTTTCAAACTCCTCATTGATTTCTTTCCAATGATCATCCCACTCTTTTCTTATATCATCTATATTTATAAAAAACAAGACTCAAGCAAATATACATCAAGAACTAAAACAATCAAGTAAATCAGCACGAAGCATACCTGTGACATTAGTTTCCTGCCTCTGACATGTCCATATGGAGACAATAAAGGCTCCTTTCTCTTGCATGTAGCCCTCTCGAGAAAATGCAGATTTCAAGCCAGTGACATCATCCCAAAGACCCCTAACACGTGCATATGGAATGAGCCTACAAAGAGGTATCAAAGGACAAGAGAAACAACTATGTATTCTAGTATTTTGAAGAATATCTTGTCCTGTTTGCATATAAAGTTTTTTTTCTGCACCAACATCAATTGTCTGCTCGACCTCGGGCCTTGCAACATACGGACACTACAAGAGGTTATTCATATTAGCGACACTCACACAGCGACGCTCAAAAAAAAAAATCCCGGCGTTGCTATGAGCGTCGCTATGAGTGTCGCAAATTTCTTTGTAAATTTGCGACGCTCATAGCGACGCCGGCTGGGCTAAAAAAATAACAGAGTGCGCCCAAAAACTCAGATCTCAGATCTGAGTTTTTCGGTGCCCTCAAGCAAGGAGCAGGTAACGCTCTCCCTCTCTCTCTCTCTCTCTCTCTCTCTCTCTCTTTTTCTTCTCCACACACACACACACACACACACACACACACACACGAGGAGAGGAAGGAGAGCCAGGTATGCTCCTTCCCTCTCCTCATTCTCATGTTCCCTTCCCCTCTTTCTCTCTCCCTCTCTCTCTCTCTCACACACACACATACACACACACACACATAGTGTTTTTGAGAGAGAGAGAGAGAGAGAGAGAGAGAGTACAAACATAAACAAAAACGCACACACACATACATAAACAAAGAATGCACACACACATTGAGAGAGGAAAAGAGAGAGAGAGCATGCATAAACAAAAAACGCACGCATTGAGAGAGGAAAAGAGAGAGAGAACATGCATAAACAAAAAACGCACACATTGAGAGAGGAAAAGAGAGAGAAAACATGCATACGATCCAAAAAAACGCACACACATTGAGAGAGAAAGAGAGAGAAACTAATTTAACGTCGTAGGAAACTAATTAAAATTAAAAGACCTAAAGATCTAGCCGACGAGGAGTTGAACTCAAGACCTATTATTCAAGAGGGAAATGGCATAACCAATCTATCATACTTGGCATGGGTGATAGAAAGGTTATACCATTTATCTCTTTTTATTGGCACACACATCCACACACGCGCACACACACAAGAAGAAGAGAGTTATAACATCGTAGGAAACTATCCTAAAAGACGTTAAAGATTAGGTTAGATGTAGACTTACGTTAAATTAGATTTAGGTTTATTTAAATTAAATTAGATTAGATTTAGGTTTATTTTTAATTAGATTTACGTTTATTTACGCTAGATTTAGATTTACGTTATATTAGATTAGATTTAGGTCTCCATAGACTGCGATGCCTGCATGAAGCGGGTGAAGAAAGCCCTCAATGGAATATAGGGTATTGCTGCCTTCACTCATGGTGGGCTCCGTCGATCCAAAAGTACTGGTGAAATGTCTTCAGAAGATAGGGAAGAAGGTGGATCTTCAGGGCGGCAAGAGTCACTACATCCCCGACACAATGACCATCTAGACAACCTCTAGTCATTCAACAGCAACTTCAAAGTTAGTAACAAGAGCAAGAACGGTCTAAAGGGCCAATTGCTGTCGTCAGATGTGGATGGAGATGAGGCAGTGTCACCGCCGGAAGTTAACTCTCACATCTTTAGTGATGAGAATGCCAACTCTTGCCAAGTTATGTGAAAAATTATGTGTTAAATCAGTTTTAAGGTTCTTATAATCCCTATTAGTTTAGTTCTTTGTTTTTAATATAACATAATTTACGTTAGATTTAGATTTATGTTATATTAGATTAGACTTAGGTTTATTTAGGTTTACCCACACACACACACACACACACACACACAAGAAGAAGAGAGTTTTAACATCGTAGGAAACTATCCCAAAATACGTTAAAGATTAGGTTAGATGTAGACTTACGTTAAATTAGATTTAGGTTTATTTTTAGTTAGATTTACGTTTATTTAGATTTACGCTTATTTACGTTAGATCGAGTCCACGCAAGAATTACTTACGGTTTAGGGTTTAGAGTTAGACGAAGAGTGAAAAGATCTACTGTGAAAAGATGTTAAGATGCTGTGAAGTGCTACAGCTAGAGAAGAGGCAAAGGGGTTTTTTCCACTACATGCAATATCATGTAGACGTGGGTCTGTAGATTTCTTGTACCCACAAATATAGGTATTGACAAATAAAGACGAGATTATAACCCGGTGGTTCTGATCTCCGTGCACCTCTAGACCGAGGTGTGCGGGGATTGGACATGACTAGAGAATGTGAGGTAAAGAGAGAGAGAGAGAGAGAGAGAGATAAGACGAAGAATGCCAATAGAATATTAAATTTGTTGTCCAGGTTATAAGATTTTTATCCTCATTATGAGTAGTGACGAGGATGTGGGACCGTCCAACCGAAACACCTATCTCTCAACGAGGGTCTTATGTCCTTGTAATCGATGCAAGCATGCTGTGCGACGGACAAGACGTGTTTCTTTGCAGCACGTTCGCGAATTTGGCGAGTTCGATCCATCTATTATAGATCGAGTTGTTGCCAATTATAACTCGTCGGACTCCGACGCTGGCCAACAAGCAGCAATCTTGCAACCCAATAGACGTGTTCGCAGGCGCTTTGGTCAAGCAGCATATGTGAGTGAGCCCGAGATTGATGAAATGATCGAGACGATCATGGATTCAGAAAGGCTTATCTATGATGATATGAAAAGTGAAGCCGATACGCCATTGTATAATGGAGCACGTATGTCTAGATTGAAAGCACTCCTGGTTCTTCTCAACATGCAAGCAAAGTTTGGATGGAGTGACACTAGCATCACAGCGCTTTTCAGGTGATCTATTACAATTATTACATGCAGGTGATCTATTACATGCAGGCAAAGTTTGGATGGAGTGACACTAGCATCACAGCACCATGGATTTTCAAAGGAGCCCAAGAACGCAAAGTAAAAGAGACCATTCGATCTTTGCGGACCCCCACTGGCGTAATGCACTCGCTCCGAACGTGTTTTACTAAAGAAGGAAAGCTTACCGGTTTGAAGTCACACGATTGGCATAAAATGTGTCAGGTACGTTCATAGTGGACTTTAATATCATTGCATAAAATGTGGACTTTAATATCATTGCTACACATACTTTACAATTTATTTTACCGGTGGCCATTGAGGGATGTTTGTCTCTCGACATCCGTAACACAATCTACAAACTTGCAAAGCTGGTGCAATGGATCTCACAAAAGGAGATCAACGTAGACTCCATACCATTCGCCAAACTAAATGCTGCGGAGCTTGTGTGCATGTTTGAGAAACATTTTCCTACTACCATGCTAACCATTCAGGTGCATCTTCTTGTTCACATAGTTGATGAGGTGGAAATAGCTGGCACAGTTCATTCCAGATGGATGTTCTTCTTAGAACGTTTCATGAAAAGCTTAAGGGATATGTGTGTCAAAAGGCACGTCCGGAGGGTAGCATGGCAGAAGGTTGGTTGGTATCAGAGTCTCTAGTGTACATTGGAGAGTGGCTAGACGGATTTGATAAAGCCGGGGACATGCTATAGCGAACCAAAGATGATGAGCGCATATCTGGGATTGTCATGTGCAATCTCAGTGTTGAGAAGAGGATGACGGAAGATCTAGAGGCTAAAATCAACCGATTTTGCATGCTTCACAATCCAGTGATGCAAAAGTGGATTTCACAATATGAGGATGCAAAGCAAGAGCGACAAGGGCACGAATCGAGTGGAGATGGGGAAGACGACAACGATGCACTATCCGACGGTTCTGGAGAGCCTACCAACCTTCATGAGCTTAAGATGGTTGCACAACCAATTGAAAAGCGCACAACAATGCGGTGACGAAGTGACTGAGGAAGAGTGGGAGTACTCTCGGGGTTGCGCGACGAAGGTAAGTTTGCAATGTACGACTAGCAAGTGACTTTATTTATAAACGTTTGAATGGCCACTCATAATCTTTGTTCGTTGTAGTATAAGTCATACACAGCAGCATGGTGTAAAGGTCGACATTTTAGGGTGGAACGAATCGACAAAAAGCGTTTTACTCAAGATTGTGGAATCATGGCAAAATTTGAACAGTCTAGTCGAGGACGTTCCTCTGATGCAGATCCTGTGGTGGCGGAACTCACTTACTTTGGCACGCTGCAAGAGATTTTGAGGATCGATTACAAAGGATTTTTTGTCGACTTGTTCGACGTGCAATGGTTCAAGATAATCATGGAGGGTCGCAACGCTACTGTGCATAGAGGAGAGTCTGGTTTTCTTGAGGTGGATTCTACTAAGAAATGGAATGACCTAAGAGACACTTTCGTACTACCCGAGCATTGTGAACAAGTAAGTATGTAAATAGTTAACATCCCCCTTTTACAAGTTATATATGTGCTTGAACGCTCTCATGTAAGTTATTTGGCTCTGGCAGGTAATATTTCATCCTACAAAGTCTACATCAAACTGGTGGTACGTCATAGAGGTAGCCCCTCGTAGTGCAAGGACGTATGAAGGCTACCATGTGCCAATCACAACGGCATCAATGGAGGAGATCAGAGAAGATGCTCAATCAGAAGCCGCTGCGGTGGTGCCAGACGAGCATCAAGATGCTACTACTCTATATGGGGTGCATGCAGAGGAGCTACAAAATGAAACAGAGGATATGTGTTTAAACGGAGAGCTCTATATAGATATAGGAAGTTATGCTGAGTTATGCGAGGATGAGAGAGAGATCTCTTAAAGCCACAAATATTGTATTTGAACAATTTTGCTCCGTGTTGTAAAAGCTCTGGCTCTCTAAGTACCTTCCATGGTGTATAACGCTCTTTTCTACTCGCCCTCACATCTTTTGATTGAAAATTCTGAGTTTTCGACTTGCCTCTTCTATCACTCAATTCATTGCGTCATTGTATTTATATGCGTCATTACGTCATTGTATTTAATGGTCTTTGCGTCATTGTCTACTCTATTCATTCAATATTAAGTTTAAATATTCGTGTGTTTAATGCAGGTATGGATGATGAGGAGTTTCTTTCTTCTTTGTCACCGCAGCAGAGACAGTGGTACGTGGAGCGTCATCGCTCTGGCGCATCATCGCGGGTTCCTACTCCATCCGCATCTCCCTCTCTTTCGGAGCATTCGGCGCACTCCGAAGCTTCGGCGTCGACGAGACGAGCTTCACACTCGTCTAGACACCGGCGCTCTAGTGCTGGCGGTGGCGGTTGTTGTGGGGATTCCGCCACTGATGCCTCCACACCGCCTCGTGTTCGACAAGGCTGTTTACCCTCCCCTTCTTTGCCCGCCCCCACACCAGCCACAGCATCGCCATCTACGCCAGGTTTTGCACGGCTGACTGTTCCTAGCAGCTACACACCTCTACCTACTCCACCAGGAGGAGCCACCCCACTCGACACCCCTCGCTTCGGGGCCCAGACGCCGGTGGAGACACTTGACGTCCGTACCCCCATCGACACGCCGCTAGAGACCCCTGCCGGGACACCCAGGTTCACGCGTCAGCGGCCATAGGGCTTGTCTTACTCCGTCGACTTCAGCGGCGGCATCATCATGGATGATGACGGCAAGAAGGTGATCTCGCGCATGCGTGGTCTTTTCTCTCAGCTGTTTAGACACTACATATTAAACAAATGGAGTGAAGTACCAAGTGATTTAAAAAACAGAGTCATCAGCATACTTCATGATGAGTTTCCCGTTCCAACACGGGATCAGCGCTTCAATGAAGACCTGATGAAGATTCGAATGCGCGAATACTCCAAACACAAGCATTCCGAGGTGCAAAAAGCAATCAAGAATGGGTGGAACAGGCCAGATTGGCTGGCCAAAGAAGATTGGAAGAATGCGAAGAAAGCAGCGCGCGAGAATCCCGACAAGTGGAAGCAACAAAAGGATGCAGCCAAAGCGCGAGTAGAGGCAGGGAGCTCGCACCACTTGGGGAGCGGTGGATGGGCATCATTTGAGGCCGATTTTGTAAGTGATTTCACATTGCTCTTTATGTTCGATAGTTTAGGGTTTATGAGTTTTTTAATTCTAACATAATGAAATCTTTGTATGTTTTGACAGTGGTCGATGACAGGACGTGATCCCACACCGTACGAGCGCGAGTACGCAGGCAGGAAGGGCTTAAACGCCCTGATGGACATTCTCAGTTCTCAAAGCTGTCTTATTGTCTTTTTTTGCAGAATCCGACAGATACGCCGCTTGGACGCGATGAGACGTCTGACTAGACGACGTCAGTTTAGCCGTAGCTAGATAGCATTAGTTTAGGGTTTCTCATAGCTTATGTATCATGAGACGGATTTTATACGTCTTTTTGAACCATGTATATTATTACATTTGTCACCGCAGTTCCTTTTGCCAATCAATTCTTTATGCCTATGATGTTGTACAATTGTCATTATTACATTTGCCAATCAATTCATTTTGCCTATGATGTGTACAATTGTCAAGTTTGCAAACAATGCGTCTTGTGGGTGACTATTGTGGGTCTATTATCTACCCTTGCACTTTTTTTAAAAAGTGAATCAAGTACAATATGGTTGATGGGTGGCAGGGCATTCAATGCCCTGTCACCAAAAAAAAATTCTCTCGGGCGTCGCTATAACCGTCGCTATTTATGGCTCTGTAGCGTCGCTATGAGCGTCGCTATAGTCTTCTGTGTAAACGTCGCTATAACCGTCGCTATGACCGTCGCTATGAGCGTCGCTATATAGAGACGCTTATAGCGACGCTCGTAGCGACGGTTTTAGCGACGCCAGGGGTTATAAAAACCCAATGTATTTCCGTCGCTAACAGCGTCACAAGAGCACACAACCTCTTGTAGTGGGAACAACCTCCATGGAAATATTAGCTTCATTTGGAACTAGATCACTCTCATGCAAGGATTCAAGTGTCACATCTTCTTGGCTCTCCATTTCAATATCTTCAAGGGTAATATCCTACTCTGTGCTGGCAATATTGGATGCAGAGACAGAACTCACAATATCACTAGACTCCCGTCCATGGACATCTAGCTTTGCTTTACCTCTACTGCCAGATGCTCGTCCTCTAATAAAACAAAGACTCTTTAAGTTCTTAGATTTATACATTCCACTATCACAATTGAAAAAATTAGTTCAAAAACTGTTCAAAATTAACTACTTGAAAAGTGTCCGTGTTGACAAGGGCAGTTTCAAAGAGGATATCTAAATCACAAATTAAAAAAAGAGAACCTTTTTTAACACTGCAGAGAAAGAAATTTTTAAATTAAATTTATTTAGGCCTAATTTATTGATAACAATTTGTCATAGAAGTTGTAAAGCTTTGAAAAACAATATCAAAGCATTATTGAATGAAATTGCCCGTGTTGACACGGCAGTTTCGAGCATATATAAACAAACTCCTAAAGGTAAAAAAGTTCGAGGCACAGTCAACGAGGCTTTGTTTGCAAATTGAACAAGATATATAATCAGAAGCCCACGTCAACACGGAAAGCCAAAGCAGGAAATAGCACCTAGGCCATGATCACTATAATAACAAAAAAGAACTCGTTTTAATTGCTCGCATCAACACGGGATGCCTTGAAAAGGAAAAGATGATCAATGCAATCGGTTAGATGCAGCGCAATGTATTATAAGCTTGCAATCGGTTAGATGCAGCTCTTGAAGCAAAACGTGCAGGTCTACAGGGCCTTTGTCATTTTGCAAATATTTTCAACCTGTGGGCAACCTCACCAGGTCGGATGTCTAATTGCCTCCATTGTTCCGCTGAGTTGGAAAGCTAGAAAATGACAAACTCCCCCTAGGCCAAGCTAATGCATAGAAATATATCGCAATAAAACCTATTTTAACTGCCCGCGTCAACACGCGCTGCTGCGCCTGGTTATAACTGTTGACAAGCTCTGCATAGCTGTGGACAATATAGCTATGCAAAAAAAAAAAAAGTTTTTAAGTGTCCGCGTCAACACGGGTTGTTGCGCCTTGTTATAGGTGTAGACAATGCATGCGACACTTCTTGGCAGATGCAACCCATAGAAACGGTTTTCTATATATATATACAACGTTTTTCAAAATGCAAAACAATGCAAAACGGTATTAATGTTGAAATTGCAGTCCAGCTAATGCAGAGAAATTGTTTTTAACTACCCGCGTCAACACGGGGTGCTTCGATCAATGGATAACGTACCTGGACAAAGCCCTGGATCGTCCTCGTCACATCGCTGAGCTGGATTACAAAGAGCTTTGGCGAAGTCGTATGCAATAAATTCAAGACTAGCTCGTATGCAGTCACGTTTTGGAGAGACCAAGCTGCAGCGTTTCGACAAAGGGGAGGCAACTTGTGCCTTCAAATCAATTGACGCGAGTGCTGCAAGGAATTCCTCAGAATTGCTGGTAGCTACAATCAACAGAAACGACCATGATAAGCAACCAATATTGGAAGAAGCAGCGGCCCGTGCTAGTATACGTACAGTAGTGCTTGCAGTTCCATGGCCTGAATCTTGAAGAGGCAGCCTGCAACGTCACTGCTAACCATTACACTCACTGCGCAGAGAGAGAGAGAGAGAGAGAGAGAGAGAGAGAGAGAGGCGGAGAGAATCCGAGAATTACTGACTCTCTCTGTCGTGGACATTGAAAACCGGCCCCATCATTTCTCAGTGGGTAGGTGGAAAAGATTGGGTGGTTCACACCTGTCCACTTTCAGAAAAAATCAAATTATATTATATAAAAAATTACATTCCTTCACACCCGTCCAATGTTTTAAATTCCATGTCATATTTTGTAAGTTGTTAAAAATTGGTTTTTTTTTTTTTAAATAACGATATTTTGGACATTTTTACTCTACTTAAAAAATCTTCGGATCGGATTTTCTCCGGATCCTCGATCTCTAGATCAACTAGAGCATCATTGCAAAGGCATTTGTGTAAAAAGACTTCGTCGTGCTAAACTAAAAGCTTCTGGAACTTTCAAAGGTTCTATGTGAACAAACTTTAAAGCAAATAAAATCTCACGTCAGATTTGAAAAGTTGAAACAGTCATTCATGTGCAAAGTTCTGTCGAGAATCAGAGCAATTATGAGTCGGCACGTAACCATTTTTGGGCCTTGCCATGGTCAAAAGATTGTTTTGCTCTTTGATAATTCCCGTCAAGAGATAAAAGTTAAAACAGTTCAACAATATCTTGAGTTGGCTAACAAGGAATTTTCGAGTGTGCCACTTACATTGTGTGGTGACCAGACAAAGCTTGAACCATTGTAGAATGCAGAAGGCGAGTATGTATATGTTTTTCACCATGTTGTCAGTGAGTTCTATAAAGTTCTTTTGGGTGAATCTAGTGAGCAATCTAAAAAACTGGGCTCCCAATCAACACCTATAGATCTTGACGTGGGGGAAACAGCCAAAAATAAAAAGTCTACAAAAAGTATTCTAGACTTGATTCGCGCACTACCCCTACAAAGCAACCTACAAGCTGCCCTTTCACAGATGGAGGAAATAGATTTTGTCCAAGAGCTTCCTAAGTACTATGATGGATTTATTGCATACGAGTTGCCACCTTCAACAAATAAATCTGCTATGACTGGTATGGATCAAAAATATGATAGTCATCCATGGATAGAGTATGTGACAAGCAATAGCGACAGCTTCTTTGGAACAGTGAGGTTTAGTAGATGTTCTGGTCATCTTCGTTGTGTCAATCTTGATTGTCCCTACTATCATAGGGCATCCATGTTTAATGAATCTCAGTGGCGTGGAAGGCTATCTAGAATGGTTCTGAAAGGTTTGTTAACCAAAGAGTCAGGCTCGCTCATGTGTGTTCATTGCAAGCAAATGCCAGAGTGTATTGGAACATGCCATGCTGTCATCTATTACAACATTCCTCAAGACAAATTTGGAGTGACACGATGTGTTCTTGGCTTGGGGTATCACAAGCAGAAGGACAAAGTAGAGTCGTCTCTGAGCAGGTTCAAGAAAATTTACGTACCCATGCATCAATGGATCTTCTTACCATAGCTAATCAATTAGAAAGAAAAGCTACAGAGGATATAATCATGGATAGACTTGTCTCTAGTGATATAGGTCATGTTAGTGATATGGGTGATAAAGAGTTTGCAGAATTTCTAGATACCCTAACTCCATTGTCCAACAAGCGACGGATTGAACATTCCTTGCAAGATGCTAAGAGGACAAAATGGATCACTGCTAAAGGTCTAGAGGCAGTACTTGATCTAAAGGCAAGAAGCCATTATACATTTATTCATACTGCTTTGTACCCAGGACAGTTAGAAAGAGAAAGCCAACCACACATCTTTAAAATGTCCACTCAAGGCCTTGGCAGTGGTGTTTATCTAGTAAATAGAATGCGGCCTGGGGGAAACTTGGAGCAAATGTGGGTTCATTTTGATCACGTCCACCGAGTGCCTGGATGGCCTACCATGTCAGCTCATGTTTACGACCCATATGTCCGTGAGCTTCTCACACTAGCAACATGTGAGTTCACTGTTGAGAATAAGCATGCACAAATTGACTTTTGGAACATGCTAAATAATGTTGTTATGAAAGAAGGATATGAGATGCCCATATTTAGGGGTTTCATGGCTGATGAAGCTAGTGAAAATTGGATTGCAGTGCGAATTGTGTACTTTGGTGGGTCAGATAATCAAGTCCCTGAAAAAGAAAGGTCATGTGGTTTTCATTGGGAACAAATCATGGTGCGCCATACCACTAAGTGCATATTGCCTCCATTTCAAGAAGAGAATAAGATTCTGTGTTGCAAATGGAGAGATTCTCCTTCTGAACATGCTGCAGATGTTTGTAAGTGTGAACTGGGAATTTTTTGGAAAGCTGGCCATGCTATTTATAGTGAGATCCCGTCTTTGGAAACATGGTTGTCGTGGTGGGATGTTCGGGTGGCGCACTGATGAGGCAGGTTTGTTTCACAAGATGCTTCGGGTTTGTTTGTCCCAACAACAAATCATTCTGAGACTAAGTATGCAAGCGTGCGTGCATCTGTGGGGTATAAGGCAAGCCTTGGTTTATATGAGGCAACATGTGTAGACATGGCTCTAGCAGTGCTTCAGAGTGTGAAATACAACGCATACTTAAAAGGCATCCATAGCTCCATAGGGCCAGGAATGTAGGACCTTGCCAATCGATTCATGATGCAATCATCAGGAATTGGTCCAGAAAAGAAGCTAGTTGACATGACACACTCCTCAATGTATGAAATGGGTATACATAGTCCTGAAATGAATCAATCCAGAGTAAGGGAACAAAGTGTGCAAAAGAAAAGGCCTATCTTTGTAGATGCTGATGATATCTTGGATGATGATAGCCATCGTCTAGAGTATGTTACAGTCACAAAATCCACCAGTGCAAGAGGGAAGAGTGTAGGACCATCAGCTGCCAATAGCCTTTGGTATGAGCAACAAGTGGCAAATACTATGTGGGCAATTCGACGAACAGAACCAGGCAAGAAAGTAACATGCTTTGGGAGGATTACAGGAAACAATGAAATATTTGCCCGCATGATTAATGGTTCATCAGCAAATATGCAAACTGGTGTTCCTGCACCATGTTTTTGGGGACGTCGCAAATATCCCTCTGTGTGCGATAAGCCAGCTGGTGATGTGGGAGGCTACATTTGGTTTTGCAATACAAGCAACACACACACATGGCAGATTTATGACATGATAGTAGGACCACCAGGTCTAGTGCCAGGAGTGTGGCCTGTGGCAATCGGTGTTTGTTTGAGTGCAACTGAGGTGACAACACTACACTCCAATGGCTTTGTTTTGAGTAGACAGGGCAGCAACCCACATGTGCACAGGGTTGTGACAAACAGTAGAGTACCAAGTGGATTTCTTCCTCGATATCGAGATGGTAAGATGGTAAAGTGGAGGATTAAACTCACAAAGGACTTCCAAGATAGAATACAGACGGGCAGAATAATGAATGCTAAACTAGTGAAGGAAGCAATCGTAGTTGTGAAGGAGAGCCATGTTTTTTACGTCAGCACAGATGGGTCTGTTGCAAAGGGTGTGACTTACTCTGTTACCCTTGCTAACTTCCCACAATGCACATGTGAAGATTTCCACCGGCATGAGAGCAAGAGGCTCACATATGTGCCATGCAAGCATATGTACTTTGTTTTTTTGCAAATCCTCGGTATGGATCCAATGGCTCATGAGTTTATGCATCAAGCCACTTTGACCAAGGTCGAGTTGTTCCAGGCCTTGGGGGGTGTAAGAGCATCCACACTACCATAGAACTCAGCACTTGGATAGTCTGTCTTCTGAAAAGTGCATTTACTCGACGAATATAATATTGTTTTGGTGTGTGTTTAATAGTTCGAATGACTATATTTTAGTGGTCATGTGTGAGATGCTGACGGGAGCAAATCGAACCCCGAACCCCGACGGCCTCTAAAACACCGGGGACCAAATGGCGCGCCTCGAGCTTGTCATGGTAAAGCAAACAGGGGCACCACCTAGCTTCAGCGGCTAGGACGCAAACAAC
Source organism: Adiantum capillus-veneris (assembly GCF_014529385.1). Classification (NCBI taxonomy): domain Eukaryota; kingdom Viridiplantae; phylum Streptophyta; class Polypodiopsida; order Polypodiales; family Pteridaceae; genus Adiantum; species Adiantum capillus-veneris. The sequence continues at coordinate 100,003,976 of NC_140934.1, forward strand.
ACACCACCATAACAAAGTTTTCATCCAAGAGAGATGGATGCTTGGGAGTAATGATGAAAAGGAAAGGGAATGAGATCAAGTGAGAGAGAGAGAGAGATAGAGAGAGAGAGAGAGAGAGTGAGGGATGGGGTATAGCGGCTTAGTACTTAGGCACCACAAAAGGATGGCGAATCTGCACACCCTTCACACATACACAAGCTCACTCCAAACACAAGACTAGGTGGCGATTCCGCACACCTCACATGGGAAAAACATTGCAAGAAAACATACTCACAAAACCTCAAGCTTTATTTAGAGAATAAGGCGATGAAATGGGGAGCATAGAGTAGGGGAATGAGAAGGGAGAGAGTGGTAGAGCACATGGCGGATACGTGGGAGTTGATGGCGAAGACTTGCACGAGGGTTATGGCCATCATCCTTCATTTAGTTTCCCTTCATCTTCCATAGCCAAGGGTGTAGAGGTCATGCTCAAGACAAGCATGGTGATTGCGGTGATGGTGATGGTGTGGGTGTGGGTGTGTGCACTAGGCACACACAGTGCATAATGTGTTCTTTGGTGATGTTGTGTGTGTATTTAGTGTGATGGTGACCCCTCTTTATATAGGGGAGGAGGGGGGAGAAATTCTAGAATTTAGAAATGAAGAAATCATTATCTACATAGGCCATGTGACTGTGGGCCCCACTTGTCTGGCTGTGTGTGTATGTGCTAGAACAGCAGTCTCATGAGAGAGAGACTAAGAGAGAGAGATGGGTGGATGAAAAAAAGTGATAGGTGACATGGAGAATAAAGTAATTACAAGATGGGAGAGAGGGGAGTGTGTTCAGAGGTGAATCTATGTGCAGATGTGTGTGAACACTAGAAAAACCAGGTAACCATCGGGTGGGGATGGGTCTATGGGCACCTTTTTTAGTGAAACATGGCGCCCTTTAGAGAGAGAGGGGGGTATTTGGGTCATGGGATATGATAGGAGAGAGAAAGAGGGGGTGGGGTATACTATTTTGGAAGATAGGGTAAGTTGCATGTGAGTTCGGGTGCATTATTGGTGAGTTATAATGCATTATTGGTGAGAGTTGGGGTAGCTTGAGGGGAGAGAGAAAGGAGAAAGGACAAGGGAAAGAGAGAGGGGGTTGACCTTTTGAATGGAGGAGAGGAAAAGGGACACACGGCGGGGCAACAGTGAAGAAAAAAAAGAGGCAAGGTGGGGATGGGCTACCCCGCAGGCATGAGGTGGCCTATTTTACCTTTCTTATATATTTACATAATCATACTTTATTTTTTTCTTACTTTTTCCAATGCCTTTAATCACTCCCTCCCTAAGAGGGGGTTTTCATGGGGTGGGGACGAGAGAAGAGGGGTATGGGAGCTTGACCTGTGAAAAGCCGCCATCATTAGCCCTCCCCTTTTGGCTAGAGGCATTCATGTCTCTAGCTCATCTGTTTGATCATTATCGTCGGAGGTGGCGGCTGATGGTGTGTCCTCATCTGGAATGTCAATTGGTGGAGCCTGGTCAAATCGAAGAAAATAAGGTTTAAGTCGCCAACCATTTACCCTGGTTTTATGAAGTTTTCCATTAGCCTCCATAAGTTGGTAGCTTCCATTGGCATACGTTTTCCTGACGATGAAAGGACCTTCCCATCGGAGTAGGAGTTTCTTATCCTTGCACGTGTCGAAGCGATTGTCGTAGCGGAGCACCAACATTCCTTTCTTCAATTTTTTTTTCCGGAGATGCTTGTTCAAGCTAAGCCGTCTAAGCTCTGCTTGTGCTTCATAATAATTTATTGCTTCTTCTCTGTCCAGCTGCAGTCTTTCCAAGTTGATGATGTGATCTCTCAAATGCATGTTGGGCTGTTGAAGCTGGCTTGCCATTACTCTGAGACTTTGTAGTTGCACTTTAATGGGCAAGATTTCTTCCTTACCAAATACTAGATGATACAGTGTGAATCCCAAGGATGTATGAAATGAAGTTCTGTAGGCTCATAAAGCTGGTAGTAGATACTTATCCTAGTCTCCAGGATGATTGTTTACCTGCTTGGTAATAATTTTAGAAACCATTCCATTTACCTTTTCAACTAGGCCATTACATTGAGGGTAATATGGTGAAGAGTGCCTCCTTGTAATGCCCAGTTTCTGCATTAATTCTCCTACCAAGTCTGCTCTGAAACCTGGCCCTCTATCAGAGATGATCTCTAAAGGTATGCCAAACCTACAACATATGTGCTCGTAGATAAATTTAGCTACCTCTACCGCTGTGATTCTAGTGGTGGCTGTAGCCTCTGCCCATCTAGTCATGTAGTCGACCCCCATGATAATGTAGAATTTTCCTGAGTTGGCCCTAGGTAATGGCCCAATGGCATCGATACCCCATTTTTCAAATGGGCCATATGAGAGAATAGGTGTTTGTGGTTCAGGCATAAGTGACCTAGTGCCGGCCTTTTGACACAACTTACATGTTTTGCACCAGTGGTGTACATCACGGTTGAGGCTAGGCCATATGAAGCCTGCCTGCAAGATTTTCCTACTTGTTATGTCTAGGGAAAAGTGACCACCACAAACCCCGTCGTGACAACTAGCAATTACTCCCGTGATTTCCTGAGAGAGAGGGACCTTTCTGAATATTTGGTCCTTACCCTTACAGTACAAACCGTCATTGATGAGTCGATACCTTGTGGCCTTCCACGTCAACCATTGTTTTTGTCCCTTTGTTAAGTTTGATGGGTATTCCCCTGTTTCCAAAAAATGCATGATGTCATGTAAGGCATCACTTCCTTGAAATAGAGGGAGCTTTAGTTTTATTGCTCCAACCACCACTTCCTGTAGTCTTTCACTTGCTAGGGCATCTGCTTCTTGGTTTTGAGCCCTTGGGATATGGTGTATTTGAACTTCTTCAAACTTACCCAACAAGGTTTTTGCACCACTTAAGTGAGTCCTTAAACTAGGATTCTTGCATGTCCATGCTCCATTTACTTGCCTTACCAGAAGTAGAGCATCCCCAAATACATTAAGGCGATGTACACCTTGTGAGACGCACCATTGTAGACCCTTGGTTAGTGCTGCATACTCAGCTTCATTGTTAGAATGTGAATCTAACAATTGGCCCAACGAAAATACCTTTGTCCCTTTGTCATCAAAGACCACTATGCCTGCAGCTGCTTTGTCGGACGCTCGGTTGTAGGCTCCATCAAAGTAGAGAGACTATGCTCCTTCTACCATCGGTGGTACTGGAGGTAATCGGACTTCTCCTTCCTTAGATTGCTTCTCCTTACCTTCAAAGACTTGGTAGGTCATGAGTCCCCCCAAACTTGCCCTTGTCGTGCTTTGTACCTGTACCGTGTAGTCAAACTCTTGCAGACAAACTAGCCATTTAGTAATTCTAGCAGACAGATCCATGTGTTGTACAACATAGGGAAATATTTCATCCGTGGTTAGAATCACAAATTGCTTAGGCAGCAAATATGACCTAAACTTTGTAGTTGCAAATCTAAGAGCTGTCATCATTTGACTAGAGAAGTAGATTGGCCTCATGAAAGATGTCGTCGTATCCTTTTGGAGTAGCACAGCCCCCAATGAGTCATCACCAACACTTGAGGTGACATAGAATTTTTCATCCCACTTAGGTGGTGAGATAGTTGGTAGAGTGGCTAAGACCTCCTTTACCTTGTTGTAGTGATGTTCGCTTTCCTCGTCCCAAGTGAAAGTTGATCTTTGAGTGAGTTGTTGCAGTGGTAGAACAAGTTGTGATAGTAGATGTATGAATCTACTTAAGTACCTCACCTTCTGTAGAAAAGAGACCAGTTGACGTGCGGTCGTTGGTGAAGGTAGGGCTATGAGTGCGGACACCTTACTTGGGTCGGCGTTGATACCTCTTGCTGAATTTCATGGCCTAGTAGAATTACTTTACTCTCCCCAATGTGACATTTATCCACATTTAGTTGCCCACCTAGGCTCTGCAACCTGGCCAAACCTTCAGTTACCTTTTTCTAAATGTGAAATACGGGAGCTATATATACAAAAATCATCAATGAACACTCTTATGGATGTTCCAAAGAACGGTTGAAAAACATATGTGACATATCTTTGGAATGTGGTAGGTGCATTTGTGAGACCAAATGGCATAACCCTGTATGCAAAACAATCACATGGCGTGATAAAAGTGGTTTTTAGCTGATCTTCCAAGGCTATGCGTATTTAAAAGTATCCTGAATAACCATCACAGACGGTATAGCATTCAAAACCCGCTACTTCATTCAGAATTTCATCCAAGAAAGGCAGAGGAAAGTGGTCTCTCTTTATAGCTGCATTTAGTGGTTTGTAGTAAACAAGGACCCTCCACTTACCATTCTTTTTAGGCGTCACCACTACGGGTGACACCCATTCTGAGTTTTCTACAAGATAGATGAATCCCGCCTCCAGCAGTTTCCTTACCTCGGCCAAGAGTGCCTTTTCTTGTATGACCCCGAGCCGTCGTATCTTTTGCACAACTGGTTTTACCCCTTCCTTCAGCTTAATATGATGTTCCACCACTGTAATGCCTATGATTCTTTCATAGTTGTCAATGAACAGGTTAGGAAATCCCATCAACATTTGCAAAAAAATATCTTTCTCCTCAAGTGTTAATTTCGTAGACAACATACCCTTCAACCTACTTCCTCCTAGGCTAGGTGATTTGCTCTTCTCTTCATTGGGTTGACCTTTTGGTGATGGATCACCAGTTGTGCTTACCCTTTGTGGATCCTTCATAATGATACCCATCACATCAATAGAACTGTCACTTTCATCGGTGGATGTGGTCTCCTCCTCAGAACTGGAAGATTCGCTAGTGGTTTCATCTACCGATGTTTCCATATTCATTTGCTTCTACTTGCCAATCCTCATGTCGTAGTAGATTGTCTCCCCTTTCTTACCGGTCATGCGTAGAAGGCCAGTACCCTAGTCCTGTTTTTCCTTCATGGCCATCAACCATGGCCTTCCCAAAATTAGTGGATAGCCCTCCCCCTTAGTAGGCATTACAAAAACATCTACCTCTACCTCAGTGTTGAAAGCTTTGATTTTCACAGCACTTACCACACCCACACACTTTACTTTTGCGTGGTTTGCCATCTTTGCCTTGCATGGAGAAGGCCTGTCAACCTCGAGCCCTAATCGAAGCATCATAGCTTCGCTCATTACAAAGATTTGTGCACCTCCATCAATGTAGGTGTTTCCAACCCTCTTTCCTTTTATGTTTACGTCGACATTTGGAAGGATGGCATCCATGTTGCATCCCGAAATTTCTCTGGCTACCTTTGTTTTGGAGCGTCCTGTACTTACCATTTTAGACCATTGTCGCCTTACTTTTGGTGCAAGATGTAGCAGCTGTGGCCATGTAATCTGCGGTCCTTGCTCTGCCACATCCAATGTTAGATCATAGGGCTTAGAACTTTCCCCTAGCTGGAAGTCGGTGATGTCCAATTTCCGTCGTGGCCTGGATGGACTCTTGCTAGTTTCTCCTCTCATGCTTCTCTCATCATCTGATGGTGTAGCTTTCTCCCTCCTAGCTCTTTTCACAGTCATGGCTTCAAGTGGTTCTAAAAATGTTACCTTCTCCTTACCCTTGTCCCTCTCCTTTGCTCTGGGTGGATCCACTACTACGGCTTTTCCTTTCTCTTCTAGCCTTATGATGTTTACAGGGCGATCAGGTGGTGGGGCTGGTGGAAGAGGAGGGATGGATGCTTGTAGTGGTGTCTGGGGTGGATGTAGAATTTGTGTTGGTGGGGGTGGTGCTCAAGGTGGGGGTGTTCTTTCTCTAGGGGGTGACAATTGGTTCCTCCTACCTCCTCTATTATAGTTTTGTCATGGTTTGGGACAGTAGTACATACCGTGACCGTCTTCTCCGCAGTTGTAGCAATGATACTCCCTGTTTTGTCATCGTGCTCTTCCAGGGTCTTGATCTCTTTCTTGACTCCTCCCTTGCTGTATTAAGTGGACAAACAAATTCTGCAGTTGGTCAGTAATATGGGCCAACATATCTTGTCGGTCATCTCTTATCCCAAGAGCCGGTGGTGGTGGTTGTCGTAGTTGTTGATCGAAGCGATGTTCCTGCTTCTATTGACTCGGTTTCTTTGGCTTTCATTCGCAGCTTCTTGTCCTTAAGGCGAGCAATCTCAACGGCTAACTCGTACGTAGCCGGGAATCTACCTTTCACCTTCTCCTTGAGAAACGGCCATAAGCCATGCGTGAACTGATCTTTTTTTAGGAAATCGGGTGCAGCTTCCCCCCTTGCCAGTGACTCAACCCACTATTCCCACAAATCCACAAATTTGGACTCATAGATGGCATATTCTAAAAGACCCTCCTGCTTCAAGTCTCTCAACTTGTCCCACAACTTCTCTGAAGTGGTACCTCCCCCAAAGCGGTTTTTAAGGGTTCCCAGTCATCCTTGGTTTCTTATTGAAGTGCATTGTACCATGATCTAGCTTCTAGCTTCATGAGATGCTTAAAGATTCTAACCCGGGATTCATCCGTATCTTTGTTGCTCACTACACATGCTACTTCAAAGTCATCTAGGAAGTCTGTTACCAAATCCTCCCCCTTATTTCCTTTAAATGTTGGAAATACTACACTTGCCATGATTACTGAGAGAGAGCTAGAAAGACAAACTTCTTAACTTGCAAAAGTTTTTTTCTTCTTTACAAGGAGGCGTGTATACCCTCTTATACTAGGACATAGATTAAAACTTCAAACGGTACATTGCCTTGTACCAAAGGTAAGACAAATGGCTGATCTAATGCCAGAACCTCAAAAAACCGCTCCCCACCCAGCATGGTGTCAGTGACGTGCTGGTAGTGAGCCTTCAAGTCCAGTATTACCTTGATTGAGCGTACACGTGTTGGTATGTGTGATCTGTCTTGAGGTAGGTTGCAATGATTCATGTGAAGCTTAGAGGTGCTTAGTTACTGTCCAAGCTTGTGGGAGAGGGTGGAGTTATTTCCTGAAACAAACTTAGTAGATCCCTAGTTTCTCTAGTGAGAGTGTGAGCCAATGATTTCGTTATCTCTGCTGCAGCATCAGGTGCGACTTGAAAACTGATTGTGATAATTACCTCGGTGACTTGAGTTACCCGATTCTCAAAGTAGAATAGTGTTGATTCTCTATTGTGCAGAGCTCCTTCCATTTTGTTGTTGTTGGTTGGTTGTAGGTTGCAGACATGGTTTCGACCTTCTCCTTCTTCTTCTTGGCACTTGGCCTATGTATATCCACTAGGTTTGGCGTGTTGGTTGACTCTCCCACTGCAAATCGATTAGCGTTACACCTGGCACTCGAGCTTCGATGGAGATGCGGAGTTCATCTAGTTGTGCTTGGAGCTCTTCTAGTTGGCAAATCGTGCTAGCCATTCATCCATTCACATTAGTTTAGGGGTTTCAGTCTTGTAAAGTGAAGGGTTTCATGAAAAGATCCTCCGTGGGGGCACCAAATGATGGGATCAAAGCGAACCCCGAACCCCGACGGCCTCTAAAACACCGGGGACCGAATGGCGCGCCTCGAGCCTGTCATGGTAAAGCAAACAGGGGCACCACCTAGCTTCAGCGGCTAGGACTCAAACAACACACCACCATAACAAATTTTTCATCCAAGAGAGATGGATGCTTGGGAGTAATGATGAAGAGGAAAGGGAATGAGATCAAGTGAGAGAGAGAGAGAGAGAGAGAGAGAGAGAGAGAGAGAGAGAGAGAGAGAGAGAGAGTGAGGGAGGGGGTATAGCGGCTTAGTACTTAGGCACCACAAAAGAATGGCGAATCTGCACACCCTTCACACATACACAAGCTCACTCCAAACACAAGACTAGGTGGCGATTCCGCACACCTCACATGGGAAAAACATTGCAAGAAAACATACTCACAAAACCTCAAGCTTTATTTAGAGAATAAGGCGATGAAATGGGGAGCATAGGGTAGGGGAATGAGAAGGGAGAGAGTGGTAGAGCACATGGCGGATACGTGGGAGTTGATGGCTAAGACTCGCAGGAGGGTTATGGCCATCATCCTTCATTTAGTTGCCCTTCATCTTCCATAGCCAAGGGTGTAGAGGTCATGCTCAAGATAAGCATGGTGATTGCGGTGATGGTGATGGTGTGGGTGTGTGTGTGTGCACTACGCACACACAGTGCATAGTGTGTTCTTTGGTGATGTTGTGTGTGTATTTAGTGTGATGGTGACCCCTCTTTATATAGGGGAGGAGGGGGGAGAAATTCTAGAATTTAGAAATGAAGAAATCATTATCTACATAGGCCATGTGACTGTGGGCCCCACTTGTTTGGCTGTGTATATATGTGCCAGAACAGCAGTCTCATGAGAGAGAGACTAAGAGAGAGAGATGGGTGGATGAAAAAAAGTGAGAGGTGACATGGAGAATAAAGTAATTACAAGAGGGGAGAGAGGGGAGTGTGTTCAGAGGTGAATCTGTGTGCAAATGTGTGTGAACACAAGAAAAATCAGGTAACCACCGGGTGGGGATGGGTTTGTGGGCACCTTTTTTAGTGAAACTGAGTGTGTGTGAGTGTGGGGGAGGTTATTTAGCTACAAGACAAGAGACATGGAGCCCTTTAGAGAGAGAGGGGGGTATTTGGGTCATGGGATATGATAGGAGAGAGAAAGAGGGGGTGGGGTATACTATTTTGGAAGATAGGGTAAATTGCATGTGAGTTAGGGTGCATTATTGGTGAGAGGTGGGGTAGCTTGAGGGGAGAGACAAAGGAGAAAGGACAAGGGGAGAGAGAGGGGGTTGACCTTTTGAGTGGAGGAGAGGAAGAGGGACACACGGCGGGGCAACAGTGAAGAAAAAAAAGAGGCAAGGTGGGGATGGGCTACCCCGTAGGCATGAGGTGGCCTATTTTACCTTTCTTATATATTTACATAATCATACTTTATTTTTTTCTTACTTTTTCCAATGCCTTTTATCACTCCCTCCCTAAGAGGGGGTTTTCATGGGGTGGGGACGAGAGAAGAGGGGTATGGGAGCTTGGCTTGTGAAAAACCCCCATCAATGCCATTACATCTATTAAAACTATGTGATCACTGCATATCTTGAAAGGACTACTTTTTTATTGTCTCTTTGGCTGATAGATGATTGGATCCTTGAACTTTATCTCCAATTTCTTTATCAAGCTACATATTCTTGTTCTTTTGCAGCGTTTGGTATGCATTTCGTTAGATTGACTATGACTTTTTCATCATGTGCACATACCATGCCATGACATCTATAGTAATTTGGAGAAGTGTTTATAGCTTGTGTAAATGCCTCCTATCTTGATATTGACAATATGCGATCACTAATTTTTTTTTTAAAGACTACTTTATAAATGTCTCTTTGTCTGACAGATAGATAAATTCAAGAAATTAATCCCTATTTTTTTATCTGAGTAAATTGTCTACTCTTGCAAGATTTATCTGTAAAAACTCGCTCGGTTTGGTATTCGCTCAAAATTCTTTGCTCGGATGGCGTGAATCCTTGCGGGGAATGAGGGTAGGGAAGAGGAAGAAGAAACATTCCATAGGAGAAAGAAGTAGTTCCTCACTTATCATCACTCTTCTTGCTAGCATACATGATAGCATAGTAATGAAGATGGAGAAGATGGAAAGCTTAAGCATTGAAGCATGTCTCTTGGTTGGATTTGCATTCCATAGCCAAGAGTGTTGGTGTAAGCTCTCAACCTCTCTACTAGCTTACGGAAGGAGATGGAGCTCTTGCACTTTTCACTTCACACAATGAGAGTGTCTGTGGGAGAGTATACCCCCCAAGATAGCCCCCTTCTTGCTTTGGTCGATGAAGCAAATTAAATAAAGATAGATCTAGAATAGTTATAACTTTGACTTATATGATTGCAAATATAAAACTATAAAAAAAATTCATGTACTAAAATGATCATTTACAATTCTAGAATGACAAGAGTCCTATTTTCAAAGCAACACAATGACCAGTATCATTTGAAAATGAACAACTATATGATATGGTACCTCTTTTTGCAGTGCGACGCAATGGTCAACAACTAGGAGTAACGAAATATCTAAAAATACATAACCCCTCCCTGCAGTGCGAAGTGGTGGTCAACAATATCCAGAGATGAGGCATCTATTAAAACCAATCTGCCTTCAGTGCGACGTGGTAGTCAACAAAAGCCAGAGACAAGGATTTAAAATACCTAACCCCTCCCTGTAGTGAAACACGGTGGTTAGCAACAGCTAGAGACGGAGAATCTATTAAACTCAATCAACCTACAGTGCGACACGATGGTCAGCAATATCCAAGAACAAAGTATTGAAAATACCTAACCCTTTTTTGCAGTGCAATGTAGTGGTCAGCAACAACCAAAGATAGGGAATCTATTAAACTCCATCAAACTACACTGCAGGGTGGTGGTGGTCAACAATAGCTAGGAATGAAGGATTTAAAATACCTAACCTCTCCTTGTAGTGTGATGCCGTGGTCAGCAACAACCAGAGACAGGGAATCTATTGAATCCAATCTTCTCCTAGAGGAAGGCTAGCCATTCTTGGACGCAATCCTTGGAAGATCAACTCTAATCAAAGAAGGTCTTGGACTTGGTGTATCAATCAAAGTTGAATTCTCCCCTCTTCTTCTCTCTCCATCAATAATAGTGCCGAAGGGTTTTTCAAGTAAGATGTGTTCTACATTAGGAAAAATGTGGACTCTCCCTGGGCCATATAGGATTAAGGTTAATTAGGCTCCAGCCAATAGGAAGAGAGCAATGTATATAAGTCTAGAACCTAAGAAAGTAGAGAGAATAATAGGGTTTTCCACTCATTTATTGCTTTGTATACTAGAGGGAGGGGGGAAAAGGGGGGGGGGGGGGGGGGGGGGGGGAGTGGTGGGTCCACAGATACGTTTTTGCAAAAACCCTAAAATTTTAAAATTTTCAAAAAAAAAAACAAAATATTCCATCCAAAACTCCCCCCAAACCTACCCTATGATCAAAAAGTCATTTTCTCACTCTAGAACCTTTTTCCCAAGACTCCGTTCCTTCATAGCCCCTTTCCATAACACAAAGCTCCCACTCTCTCTCTAAACTGTTACACCTTCCTCCTTCTTCAAGCTCTCCATTGCAACTTTAAGCTCCCACTCTCTCTCTAAACTCTGTCTTCCTCCTCCTTCCTCAAGCTCTCCATTACAACTTTAAGCTCCCACTCTCTCTCTAAACTCTGTCTCCCTCCTCCTTCCCCAAGCTCTCCATTGCAATTTCAAGCTCCCACTTAAGCATCCATGGCAAACAATGGTCAAAATAGACGCCCCAAACCCATCATTCAAAGTATGGTTCTCCACAACTCGAAGAATGAGGAGCAGCAATGGGAACCTCAGGTTTTTCAAGAAGGTGCGTGGGTCTACATGCAACCTTCCGCAATATGTCCCCATCGTGCTCGTGATAGAACAAACGTTGATCTCCATTGGAAGGGAAGACTAATAGGCTTCAAGTAAGTAAGAGACAAGGGTACGGTGGCAATCGGTTAACATGTCTTCATGTTTGGACACATGCATCTACGAGGGATCACCAACCACCCAAGGGATTTTCCTTATGATTGTATGTCCCTTGCACTTCAATGGTTTTGGTGGTAACAAAAAATTAGAATGTTTACATCTCATGGACTGTTTTGTTTCTATGTAGATGTTTTCCCTTCTAGCCTTGTGGAGGAGCAACCGCTCTCGTGCCTTCCAGGCACATTTATGGCCATGCATGCAAGTCTTGGGAATATGCTCTTCTCCAACACAACTTCATCAAACCTTGCACGACAAAGGGTGTTCTTCTACACCCACAAGTACATTGTACCTACAGATGAGCAAAGCTACGGAGAGCTACAACCTTTGGAGGCTACAACCTTGCGTAGCATGGAGTGGCCAAAGCCAGATGCATTCACTATAATGTCTTTGAAAGCCAAGATTGTAGATGATGTGAGAGCATCATTAAAATTTGGAAAAGCCTCACGTTTCGTTGGGCTTGGATGGTGTTGTTCTTCTCATGTCTTCGCTAGCATATTCGGATCTTTTCCTTTCCATTATACAAATACTATGTATGTTTGCAAGGATCTACATTACGATACATTGGCAACCATCCTTGGCGAGAAGTGGGGGTATCTTGAAGTACTTCACAACGGAGATCGCTTTCGGTGTCAGGTTGGAAGTTTCGGCATTGCTATCCGTTTCATCAAGGTGCGCTCCATCCTTTACGTGCTGTACTTCTATGAAAGATGGATGTGCAAGCTTGGTGAATGGATTCCATTGCAATCCAATGATGCTACAATTGAGGTATTTGATATTGCAATCAAATTATCGAGTGGTGCTGTTGAGACCGTCCAAGTGAACAAGCATTGGACATTGGCCAATGTGCGGGAGCACTTAGTGATAATGGGTTTAGAGCATGGAGAAGATACAAAATTTTGCATCGGACGATGTAAGGTGAATGATTTTTCTCTCTTAATTATGTTATCTTTATGTTCTTTGGATTATTCCCTGCTCTAAGGTGGGTATGCTATTTCTTTTTTTTTTGCTAGATTGGTAGCCTCATGGAGAGCACGATTCAAATTGAAAAGGCGTGGATAACGGAAGAGAATCTGATTTTATCATTAGAGTAGTTATGTTTGTACTTAAATTTCTTATAATATCACAATCAAGCAAATGGTTGTATCAATTTTTGGCAATGCACATTATCTTAAAGTCGTAGTGATGTGTTTTTAGAGTTAAATGATTGTAATTTAATTTGAAAGTTTTTTATAACTTCTTGTTATTTGTGTTACTTTATGAAAATTGTTTAATATTTTAATTATTGTTCTTAAATATTTTTTTTTTGGGGGGGGGTGAGGGGGGCGCGCTATATAAAGCCTCCTAAACCCTACCATTTTCACAATTCAGCTAGATAGCCTGTTCACACTCTCATTTGAGCTCTAGCACTCTTTGCATTTCTACCTTAGGAGCTAGCATCATGGCATCCTCCTCCACCCCTCCCGAAGCCACGGCGTTACAACGCTTCCAAGCGTTTTTACAAACAACCGAGTGGCAAGATCGTGACGATCTCCATAATTTCTTCACCCAATTCCCTGATGTGAACGCAACTATTCACCTAAACAGCCAATCTTTTCATCCTATCTTGGAATTTTTTGAAATCTACATCGACAAGTATGTTGTACCAATTGTCGGACAAGGGGAATTGTGGATTCCATGCGATTTGCTTCAACGATTTTGTGTAATTGCGGGTGATGGAGGCAGGTCAGTACATTGAAGATTCACGTTTGAAAAAGAAGAAGGTCGGCACCAAGTTTCTAAGTCACTTGGCGACTTTTGTGTTTCTTCTTGCGGAGGAGCCTAAAAGATCTGAGGTGAGTTTGCCTCATTTGTGCCTGGGGGGTGTCGTCAAGGACACAAAGGATCCCATTACAGCGCCCTGGGATGCAAGCAAAGAGGGCAATATTCTTGCCCTAACCTACCCAGGAGGTGTCATGGATGCCGCCAAATCCATGGGTGATGAGGGTGCAGAAGCATCCTTTAAACCCGCTACAGATGTGCCGGAGGAGACATTAACTCCGGAGGTTTTTTTTGAACACCTCTCCCCAATTGTCATAAATGGGGAGGAATATTTATTTTTACATGATCTTGAAAAGACTTTTGACATCCGCATGGATGAGTGCCTGTCCATCCTCTGTGCCACTGTAGAGTCCTCTGCCATTGACCCCTCCTTCAATCCACTGGATCGAAGCCTCCTACCCCTTGGAGAGAGTGTGGTAGATACAGTGGAGTTGGCAATAGTGGCAGTGACAGATGCATTGCACTCATCTGTGTCAGAGAATGAGTTTGTAGCTACACGTGCATAGCTTGAAGACCAACGCACTCATATGCCTGTTCATATAGATGAACTCGAGAGTGTCGCTATGGCTCCCAATTCATCTATTTCTCTTGACAGCAAAGGCATAAACGATGAGGACAATGAAAAACAAGAGGTATTAATTCATTTTTGTTTTGTGATTACGTTAATTTTCATTGTTGCATTCTGAAATCTTATTTACCTATTGATTTCTTTGTAGAATGTTGTGGAGCTGGATGAGCATGCAGGTCGGGGAGGAGATGGTAGGCGCCAAGATTTTGGATGGCAGACATCTCTTGTGCATTACCTTGGCAAGATCCCCCAGGATGGCTTTGCGATAATCCACAAAGAGTACACTCCTTGTGGTCAATTTTGGGTGTCAATGATGATAGCAATGAGCCACATCCTATATCTATCAACCATATCTCAAGCCTCCCAAGTTATATATCTTGTAAATAAATCTCTGGCCAGTGCTGCATTTGTGACACACATTCGTGGTCGTGTTCTTTGTAACGTGGCCTTAAGGCAAGCTGTAGGTCTAAGAAATGTGGAACAAATTGCTTGGGATGTGCTGCACAAACAGCTTCCCTGCGCCCAAGAGCGCCGAGAAAACATTGCTCGCCATATCTCAGATGGCTCAAGCACTCAATAGCTGCATATATCTTGTAATTAAGTCCTTCAAATTTGTAATGAGATATATCACATCTTTGTACTTTGCTATTTCAAACTTCAAATGGGACTTGATTTTAGCTGGTACTTTACATCTTCTGTATTGAGTTTATGGTACGATAGACAATAGGTGATTGGTTCTATCTTATGATATGATTGTGCAATTCTCTGAACCAAAATCAAGAGTTTTTTTTCATATAAATACCACCAAAAAATCATAATATCATTGTATTCTTGTAAACCTAGCCTAGAGAAGGTTAAAAAAAGCTATCAAGGGGCCTACCGCAGAGGCGCGCAAGAAGGCAAAAGTAACTGTTACTTTTTCCTTCTCGCGCGCCTCTGCGGCGGCAGGCCCCCAGACAGCTGTTTTTAACCTTCCCTAGGGTAGGTTTACAAGAATACAATGATATTATGCTTTTTTGGTTATTCAATCAACCACACTTGGTTGATAGCTCTTCTATCGACATCTCTCTCTCTCTCTCTCTCTCTCTCTCTCTCTCTCTCTCTCTCTCTCTCTCTCTCTCTCTCTCTCTCTCTCTCTCTACTTAGTTTTAATCATATCACTTAAAACACAAATATACACGACTTGTTATATTTGAAAAAGCCACGACTCGTTATATTTGAAAAAGATATCTTTACATTTCCCAAATTGCATTAAAGTCAAATTCAATCTCTCTCTCCTCTGATTCGACACGCAAGAGCTATATCCTTGGGCATTATTGTCACCCGTTTTGCATGAATAGCACACAAGTTAGTGTCTTCAAAAAGAGAAATTAGATGATATTCTGCCACTTCTTGTAGAGCTTCTACGGCGATACCTTGAACTCGAAACGCCATTCGATAACTTTGCATGATTTCTTTCACCAAACGTGCGAATGGTGCCTTGCGGATGAGAAGGTCTGAAGTTTTTTGATAGTGACGAATATCTTGCAAGGACTTTGGAATGCGTCGCTTCACAGCAGGAGCCCGTTGTTGAGGGATGGTAGGATCTGGGACATGGGCCTTGCGAGGGAGAACCTTGAAAAACCTTTTCTTTCTACGAGAGGGCTTGCGAGGAGGAGCTTGCGCATCTTCAAGGCCACCATGTGCTCCGACTGGCTCTTCAACTCCACCCTTCGCTCCGACTGGCTCGCCTTCTACATCCTCAAAATCCTCTTCATTTAGTAACCCATGATCACCTCTAGGCTGATCTGACGGCAGAGCGCCGAAGCCACGTGGAAATGTCTTCCCAGCCGGGACTCGATGATGGCTTGGGATCTCCTATCCGCTCCATGGTGGGCTTTGTGCTTCGTTGTCCGTCTCAGTTTCAGTGTCTGATGTCACTACCCGTTTCTTCTTGCATGAAGGTTGTCCATCTTGTTGCTCTTCACCTGAACATTCCCTCTCCATCTCTTCTAGGAGCTCTTGTTCGTGTATCCAAGGTGGTTTTTGAGCACCTCGGACAGATGAGTGGGGGTCAGCAAAAAAAGTTTGATCTTTTCTTGCTGTTTGCTTTGTGCGTGCCATTGTGTAAGAAGGGGCAAGATTGAAAATGAGACTCCCTCTTATCTAAAAGCCCCCTATTTAAAAAAAATAGGTCTCTTCACACTTGACCAGGCCACTTAAAAAAACTCTTAATATCATCAAAATATATTTTAAAAAAGAGGATAAATGGAGAAGTATTATATGCAACTCAACAAAGACATCTACAAACATAAACATTACATTGCATAGCATCATTTGTTTTACATGTTGGGTAACCAATGTTTGCCCACTCTATGGCGAGTTTCATGCCACCTAGCATGATTAAGGGGTCCGGTGGAGTTTCTCCATTTCTCTTTAGCAGTAAGTCGAGATTGTCTCCTAACCTCCTTGGCAAGACTTGACTTTCGCGCTTGCACTGGCATGACATCTCCCCAAAGAACAACGAAATAACCAATCAAACATCTCCTTCATGTAGTTGGATCTCATAGTTCCACCACCGTGACGTGTATTTTTAAAGTAAACACCTTTGGCTCGATAATGTGATTTTTCCATTCCTTGAGTGCTCCACATGTCTAATGAACTATATTTTGACATAAAGAATGCTCCATGCGCATACAAAATATGCTGCATCAAGAAAAAATGCTTAGATCAAATGAATGTTTATGTATAGCATCAAAATTTGAACTGAACAAAGTAACTTACCATGTAGTGTGTGATATTTCTCTCTCCCCACACTTGCACAAATGCTTTAGTGAAATGCAAAATGTGATCTTTGAACAAATTTTGTTGCTCACTTGTGGTTTGGGGTTTCCACATGATTTGAAGCACTAACTCCAAGTGGTGCCACACTTGCCTACGCAGATTTACAAGCACGGGATTTGAATCTTGATCGGTCGTACACTTGCAAAGCGCTTTCCATATATAGATCCCATGGAGTATCCTCCTCACCCCTCTCCTTTTGCATCTCTGATTTCTTGAAAAACCTACGTGCTTTCACACCATTCATAGATACTTTTTGTGGCACTTCATTCATATTTTCCACCTCACCGATGATAGAAACATTGCCACCATGACATCAAATCGAATTTAGAATTTCTTCAACTATTCCAATGGCTTCCACGGATCTGGAAAGTGGTTTCATTATGAAAGCGTACTCTATGTGAAGCTTTAAAACAAGCGATCAAATATACGCATAAAGGCATGCAAAGTGCAAAAGTGTACATTTGTAAGTGGAAAATTGATAATGGGATGCCATGTTTTATCTTTTGTTGACCGATTAAGGACCTCCATGATAGGACACTTCAACACCGAGCACACCCAATCCCTTGCATCATCATCCATTGACCCTGTTGCCTGACTTCCCTTGTCACTTTTCTTTGAAGACGTGGAGCCACGAGTACTCTCCTTGTATCCTCGTACACAATATGGACAAGGAAGAATTGATGAAGCACCTTTTTTACACTCAAGTGTACATTTGATTGTTTTTAGATCACCTCCTAAGTGCCACTCAACATCAAATGTACCTACTCCATCTACTTCTAGCTTTTCTCCCTCTAGTTGTGCCTTAATAACCTCTGTGCTCCAGGGGATCATAGAGAAGACCCATGACAACACCTCATGAGTCTCTTTCGAAACTTCAAAAGCTCCTAACCACCATATTTCTTTTTCCGATTGTACACTAAATGATGGTTTCTGAGAATGATCACTGATAGCATCGACTTTTGCAAAAAACATTGCAAAAAACATCGACTTTTGCAAAAGACATACGTTCCAATCTCCGTCCTTTGACAATTTGACATTCATCTAGCTTAAGAATAAATATGAGCTTCTCTCCAAGTACTGAAACAACACAGGAATTGAGTTATTATACTAAATGATATTCAATACAAATAAAAAAAATGACATTACAATTTGTATTACCTTCTGGAGACAAAGCATAAAATTTAACCATAGCTAGTTGTAGTCGTTTCAAGTCAACAAAAATATTGTTGAATTGATGATAACCAAAAGACTTTGACCCATTAGGAACAGTATTGTCTCCCTTTATATTACCACGTGACTTGGTACTCATGGAACAGTACATCATGGATTCTTCAATGTGTTTGTATTCGCCAAGGGATTCCCGAACGAGATCATTGTTTGATTTTTTTGCAAGTCGGACCCTATGTGGAATAGGAAATAAATTCTCGGTGATGTCTTGCTCTCGTAATGCATCTTTCATCAATCCATGAAGTGCATGGTATGCATTTGTGCTGATCCCAACCTCATCACAAGCTCTCTCGACATCATCCTCATACACAAGGTTAGAGATCTTTTTTAGGATCTCCTTTGTGATGGCATCTTTCATGTGTTTGGCCTTTTCACAACCTATGATGTAAAATATATCTTCCTTTGAGATGCATCCTAGGAGAAGATTGCAACGGTCCTCTTGTCTAAAACTTCCACACACATCTTGTATATATGTCCTATTTCAAAAGGTGAACCGAGTTACAAATTGATGGAAATTATTTGAGAGTTATGAACACTGTGAATTAATAAAATTATCTGGTTGCCGTGATCCGCTTCTTACGTGCCCCTCCATTAGAGGCTAAGTTTTCAATGGAAGATAACTCCCTCTTACCCTCACGTATGCCAAATGGAGTGGCTTTTAGGTGTATCATTGCAATCTGTAGCTTAGTTACCTCTGTTTCTGTAGCTTTCATCTCCTCTTTAAGATCTTTGAGTTGTTTCTATGTGGAATGTAGTTGTTGTTGGAGATTTGTGGAATGAATGTGTAACACTTGACATTGTTGTCGGAAATATGCTGACGCACCTGCGTGATTGGAGTCCAATCTCTTACAATACCCAAGAAGACCACGTTCTCTTTCTCCCACATATTTGATTAAGCTTGGGAATGTATGGAATGTCAGATGACATCCCACGAGCGGATCTTTTGGATACAACCCATCATCAAGCCACAAGTCAACATTGGTTTCTCCTCGAAACCGTCGTACGGATGCGGGTTGAGATGTTTTCTCATCATTTTTTTTTGTGGGAGCAAATTCGATCGGTAGACGCAGACTGACATTAGTTGACCTAGTAGATGACGGCGCAGGTGATTCATTTGTTATATCGCGAAGAGACATGGTGGAAAGTTATGATGGGGAAATTTTTTTATAAGATATACTTTTTGGGATAAATAGAAAATTTTTGAGATAAAAAGACTTAAAAATATATTTTTTCATATATAGGTTCAATTTTTTAGCTCAAAGGAGGGAAATTTTTAAATTTTAAAAATTTCAATTTTTAGGCTTTATTAGATGGACGTTTTGATGATGTGGCATTATCTATTTACTCTTGGAATTAATGTAGAGAGAGACCCAAGGAATTTTAGATTTGGAGCTTATAAAAGCTAGATTCTTCTCAAAAAATTATGTTATATATATATATATATATATATGTATATATATATATATATAGGGACCTTTTCAAAGTTTAAAAGATCCATTTTGAAGATTTTATTAAAAAATCATTTTTTGGGGTGAATTGATGCATGAGTTGAAAAGTGGAAGATGTCATAACTACTTACTCTCTTTGTGGAATTAATGTAGAGAGGGACCCAAGGAATTTTAGATTTGGAGCTTATAAAAGCTAGATTCTTCTAAAAAAATACTATTATATATATATATATATATAGGGACCTTTTGAAAGCTTAAAAGATTCATTTTGAAGATTTTATATAAAAAAAAAATAAATTTGGGGTGAATTGATGCACGAACTAAAAAGTGGATTTTGTCATAACTACTTACTCTCTTTGTTTGGTGATAGGTAGAGAGAGAATGGTTCTTCTCTCTACTTTTATGCCTCTCTCTTTTTACTTCTTTACTTTACCCCCTCTCTCTACTTTACCTCATTCTATTTCCCCCCCTCTCTCTCCTACTTTACCCCCTCTTCCTCTACTTTACCACCCTCATTCTCTACTTTCCCCCCTCTCCTATCTAGAGAGAAGTTAGAGAGAGAGCTACAAAAGTAGCCCTATTTATTGCTTTGTTCCCTCCATCCCCTACAAAATTAGCTTTAATCCCTTAAAATTAGGAATCCTTACATGGCCCCAAGGGGGTCCAATTTTTTCCTAATGACATTGATGTTTTCTTTTTCATCTCCAATCCAACATATATATATATATATATATATATATATATATATATATATATATATATATATATCTCTCGTCTCCTTAACCAAACCTATCTCTCTCACTCTTAGTAATTCATCCTCTCTACAAATTTTAGGTTCTCCTTGCTACAGGTACA
The DNA here is from genome assembly GCF_014529385.1 of Adiantum capillus-veneris. NCBI lineage: Eukaryota > Viridiplantae > Streptophyta > Polypodiopsida > Polypodiales > Pteridaceae > Adiantum > Adiantum capillus-veneris. Next base: position 100,024,242 of record NC_140934.1, read on the forward strand.
TCTCTCCCCGCAGTATCCTTATTGCCTACGGGCAAGAATAGGGTTTGAGAGAATTCTCTTCTCTTCTCTTCCCTTCTCTTCTTTCATATCTACATTTTTCACATACTAGAGTTATCCTAGATGAATAATCCACATGATGATAATTTCTATCGCTTTCACTCTGTACGATCTATTAGAATTAACGTATGGATTAGCCGTCAACTTATACAATTTCAATAGCGTATAGTATTTCTCTTTGGCCCAGAAAGGCTCAATAAAATACTTTTATCACCGCATCCCATTATACTACCTCTCATAGACCATAACTTTTCTTTTGACATAAGCGTAGTTATCTTGCTATGAACCAAGAGGATTTGGTACACACAATTAATCCCAATCGCTAGACAAAATATATATATTATGGTAAGCACAAAACTACAATTCCAAAGAACAATTCGTAGCCTATTTGGTTAGCCAAGATTGAATGCCATTAACTCATCTATTAACCCTTTCATATTACCCATGATACGATATGACCATCGCCTTGATGTTTTCATCTTTGCGTTGTTTTGACATTCTCTTTTGTGTTCTTTCTTTGTGTGTGTGAGTGCAAGAGAGAAAGAGTGGGGCTTCTTTGATTGCACTTATTTCCAAACCCTAGTCTTCATCGCATCTATGGTTTAAGTCCTTCATATAGTTTTTTTCAGTTCTATCACAAACTCTCAACAACAAGCTAGGTGCTTTCCTAGCAAGACCGCAAATTTCTCGACATATTTTTGGTGAGCTTGACGCGAATCTGCCAAGGTGAGAGTTTGTGGGTAACCATGGGTGATAATGTTGAGCAACAGCGTATGCATTTTCACCGAGCAACAATGCAAATGTTTTAAGCATTTGCAATGTTCATGCAACAACAACATGCCACTGAAAGAAGGGAGATTTTAGCAACGAGGTCCATAAAGGCGGTCATCATCATAATGGATCAGTTCAATGGAAAAGATGTAACCAAGTACTTATGCAAGTATGTGAAGGAGATGGAGCTGCATCGCGTGTCAGAAGGTGAGATGATGTAAAGCTTTGAGCTAGTTGTTGCTCCAGAAACTAGGGAGCATGTTAGGGCATGGGAGAAATTGGGAAGAACTCGATCAAAGTATCTTTAAAGGAGGAATATTTCATGGAGGACTTCGAGAGAGTGACCAAAAGGACATTCTTAGAATGGGTAGTCAAGCCAAAGCAAGGACTATCAATAATAGAGCTACTTAGGGAATTTGAATGGCGTTGTGCACAACTCACCAAGACAAAAACGGCCACTCTAGATGTAGAGAAGACATATCTTTTCTTACAAGCCGCACGTAAAGATTTTCAAGAAAATTTGGAGCTTCTTCTTGAAGATAAAGATGCTGAGCAAGGACTAAAGACCGACTGGAATGAAGTTGAAGGTGTTATCTCATTGTTGCTGTGCCAAATGACAAAGAAGAAGGGACAAGATGATAGTAAACACTACAAGTCCTTCAACCTCAACTTCTGACAAAATGGTAAAGCCTACTTATATAGCTCCTAAATTTGATGAGTCTATGCTAGATGAGCTTGTGAAGGGAATGTGTGACTTGAAGGTGAAGCTTGCAAAGCTTGAAGAAAAAGGCCAACCATCAGGGCCACTTCGTAAGCAAAGACAACAGCCCAAAGAAGTGTTTGTTAATAGATGTATTTGGTGTGATAGTACAGACCATGTAAGAAGGGATTGTGATGATTTTAGTGATGCTTTTTCAAAAGATGTTTTCTTTTTTAAGGATGGTAAAATCCACTTAAGAGAGACAGGTCTACCCTTGAGAACTAACTTCGGGAAGGGGGGAATGGACACCTTAGTTGAAGATATGGCAACTAACCATGCTAGCTCTTCAGTTGAGGCAGCTACTTATGGAGTAAAAATTGAGCATCTTAGGATGAAAAGGTGAATGACCATCATGCTCAAATTTGGCCAAATGTCATGCAATTAGCTAAAAAGAGAAAGCTTACAAAAAGAGATTCTACATGAAGCACGTGATTGCATACGTCTAGAAATGGGATGGAATGATCCATTGGACTCATTGTCAGTGCATGCCTACATTACAAAATGCCAACAAAATGAGGCTATTGTAGAAGAGAAGCGCAGACGTGAGAATGCTGATGAAGGACCATCAAAAAGAGCTTTTAACTAGGGGAAGAAGTGACTCAATGCCTTCCCAAACACCCCCGACACAAGGAGCGTCTCCACCTGAAGTACTCATGGAGGAGTCTACAAACAGGGAAGAAGAAAGAGCCAACAAAAGTAAGACAAAAGGCCCAACTTATAAAGTACAATCTGATATTGAGGTGGCTACAAATTTGAAGAAAGTCTTGGAGGAAAGGATCTTGAATAGCAAGATTGAGTTTACTCTGGGAGAATTTCTTGGCATTGCAAAGCGTGAATTCCATGAGGAGATCATTGACATCATCAAGAGGAAGAGGCAAACTCTTGCTGAAGTTTCTCATCCATAGGTTGAAGGGGAAACCTCGAAGACACAAGGAATACAGATGCAAATAAGGAGGAGGATGATGGAACTGTGGTAGGATGCTACCAATCTAGTGGGAGAGTGAAGCAAGTGCATTTCTCAAATGATGATGAAGAAGTTGAAGCTATTCCTAGGAGTTACTATTCACGAATTCATTGGGAGGGCTACTACAGAAACTTTGGTCAAGGTAGGTGATCTTGAAGAACCATTTGTTGTCTTGATTGACATGGTTCAGAAAAAACATAATGTCAAAGAGTTCTACAACAAGTGCAAATGGCCGATGGACACAGATCATGGGATGGTCAAAGTGACCCAAAAAATTGCATGTATGCAAGATCCAGGTGTCCTGTACAACAATAGGTGTAAAGATTGCCCCCAATAATTCTTTGGCTACATTCTTGAAGAACCATTTGTTGTCTTGATTGACCATGGTTCAGAAATAAACATAATGTCAAAGAGTCTCTACAACAAGTGCAAATGGCCGATGGACACAGATCATGGCTGGATGGTCAAAGTGGCAAAAAATTCATCCGGTGAATTGTATGCAACATGTCCAGGTGTGAAGGTAACAATAGGTGATGTAAAGATTGACCAAAACTTCTTTGTACTGGATACATCTTCATATCATCTCATCCTTGGACAGCCCTACATTGTGGGAGTTCGAGTGGAAACAAAGGTAATGGATGATGGTTTAGCATATGCTAGGATACGCAGCAAAGATGGTAAACGTGCTATCCAATTCCTCACAGTTTGTGTAAACCATGAAAGAAATCGTGATAACCTCAGAGAACATCCTCTACCAAAGGTGAGCAAAGAGTTTCATGACCATAGGGAAATGATGGGTTTTGGCCAAGTACCATTGTAAAGCAGGATTGCAGTGGTACAGAAAGAAAAATTGTCTCATCTGATCCAAAAACAAGTGAAACTTTCTCAACATGCTCTTTGAAAACAAGGAATGGATCAGTATGTTTTACAAAACTTGAAGATTTGAAGAGATGTGAGAGGCAATATGTGCATAATGTACAAATAGGCATGAAAAAGAGTGGTTTGCTAGAGCCTACTGAAAATGTTTTGGGTTTGTGTGAACAAGTTTCTTTTGTAGATGCTATAATGGGGTCTAGTTTGCATCTTGAAAATGAAGTTGTGGAAGTTCGCTCTATGGAAATGTATCAAGTAATAGAAGCCTTTAAAGAAAACCAAACAGTTGGTCCAAAAGTCCATGTTGAAACTAAATACAAGAGTGTAGCAAAGAAGGTGAAACCAGTAGCTTCACCCTTACCACCCAACAACAGGGAAAAGATTGAGCAGGCTTCTTTACAACCAAGTTTGAGGAATCCTAAAAAGATTGGGCATACCTTCACAAAGGAGTCTTTCCAAGCGTTGCAGATTGGTCGCGAGGAGTTTCGAACACAGGAGGAGACAAAGTGCTTCAAAGAAATTATTTCAAAGCATGGTAAGGCTTTTGCATTTGAGCCACATGGCCTTGGAATCTGTGGGCCTATTCCGGTTCCAAAGGCTCATTTTCCAAAGTTAGTAGAGCTACTGAATGAGAAAATTAAAATGGGAATCTTGGAGCCTTCTTGTGCTCCATACTCAAATAGGTGGTTCAGAGTTCCAAAGAAGAATGGTTCTCTATGCTTCATCCGAGATATGCAACCGGTGAACAAGGTGACAATTAGAAATGTAGGTACAGGTCCAATTGTGGATGAGTTTGCAGGGAGGACAATCTACTCAATGGGGGATCTCTACTCAGGGTATGATCAATTTCAGCTTGCAATCAAAAGCAGAGACTTGACAACCATGAGGACAACTTTGGGTTTGGTAAGGATGTGTACCTTGCCACTGGGAGCAACCAACTTGGTTGCACATATGATGAATGGGATGAATAAGGTCTTACGTGACTTTATTCCTCAAATCACAATGCCTTTCATTGATGATTTGCCTATCAAAGGATGTGAAGAAAGTGACAAAGATGAAGCTTTGGATCTCCAGGGATGTCGCAGGTTTGTGGTAAATCACATAAATGATTGTGATAAAATTTTGTCTAGGTTGGAAGAAGTGAATCTTACATTGTCAGGGAAAAATTCTATGTTTGGTGTCAATGAAGTGCTCATTGTGGGGCACATGTGCGGGCCATATGGAAGGAAACCTTGTCCAAGAAAGGTAGATGCCATCCAAAGAATGAAAGAAACATGCACTAGCATCACTGAGGTTAGAAGGTTTCTGGGAGCATGTGTCTTCTATGTTATTTGGATTCCACATTATGCATGTGTAGCTGATCCTCTTTATCATTTTCTTAGAAAGAATCAAAAGTTTAAATGGACAGAAGCACATGTAAAATCCATGAAAAAGCTAAAGGCGTTGCTCCAGTCAGCACCAACTTTGAGAAAGGTAGACTATGAGTGTCAAAGGCCAGTGATTGTGACATTAGACACTAGTCCTACAGGGATTGGATGGGCAATAGGGCAAGATGACGAAGAAGGGCACAGGTATGTGGTACCTAAGATTTGGAGCAAAGGTACTAAATTCTCGCCAAAGAAACTATCCACAAATAAAGAGAGAGCTATGGGGTATGGTTACAGCCTTGAAAAATGGGAAAGAGTACCTAATTGGTGCATGTGTGGTTGTAGAAACAGATTGTCTAGCACTTCTTGGGATGATTATAAGCTGCTCAACACCAGACATTGCTATGTTGCGGTGGATTGCCTACATTAAGGCCTTAAATCTTGAGTTTAAGCACATTGCAGCTAAAGACAATACAGTGGCAGATATGCTATCAAGGGCAATATATGAAGATGAGTCACAAATGATTGATGAGGGAGATGATGTAGGCACAAAGTTCTATTCTATCTCTCATGTCAAAGGTAACAATGTCTGCATGACTAATTCACTTGAATTGTTCTTGAAAGATCTTTATGAAGGTGATTGGCTTCTTATTGGAAGCTACTTTAGTACTCTAACAAAACAGGATGATTGGTCTGAACAAGAATTCAAGAGGATACGTAGGAAATCATATGGGTACTTTTTGGGGGATGGTTACTTGTGGAAGCATCCTAAACAAAAGGGTGCTACACCACAACGGGTTATATGTAAAAAAGAGACTCAAGTAAATCTCATGCAAGGGTTTCATGAGAGTCTATGGGCTGGACACAGAGGTGTGTGGGCAACTTTCTCCAAGTTGAAAGAAAAATATTGGTGGAAGGGTATGTATAAAGATGTATCTCAGTTTGTAGAGTCATGTATAACTTGTCAAATGTATTCAAATGTCTGACATTGTGATGGATTGCACCCTACATATCCACTAGCCATGCACTATAGATGGGTTGTGGATCTAGTCACAATGCCTTTAGGACTCTGGAAGATGAGATACTTGGTTCTTGCACAAGAGGACCTAACTAACCAGGTTGAAGGAAGAGCATTAAGGACTAAAACCACATAAGCTGTGTGAAAATTCCTTCTTGATGAGGTGATTTGCCGTTATGGTTGTGTGGGAAAAATCACTGCAGATAGAGGTGAATTGGATGCTGAAGAAGCAAGGGAGTTCTTTTCTAGATTAGGAATCAAGTTTTCCCTTACTACAGCTTACAACCCTGAAGGCAATGGAAAGAGTGAAAGAGGGCATCCTCCTATCATCAAAGCTTTGGCCAAGGCTTGCAAAGGAAGAGTTGGTGAGCGGCAAAAACTGTTACCATATGCTTTATGGGCTGATCGTACAACACATAGCTCAATAACTCGCTATATACCTGCGGAGCTAATGTATGGTCAAAATCAAGTGATGCCGATTGAAGATACAATTCCCACATGGAATGTACTACCTTGGCAAGAGGGGCTTAGAAGGGAAGATCTCCTTGCACTACGTATAAGGAAACTAGAGAGAAGATCTGGAGACATTGAAGTTGCAAAAGAACGACTCAAAAATGAAAGGTTGAAAAACAAGGACTACTTTGATAAGCGGCATCGACTCAAGAGAAAATCAATTGACAAAGGTGACTGGGTTTTAGTGTATGATAGTAGCCTTGATAACCAGGACATAGTCATGCGTAAGTTCTCAAAAAGATGGTTTGGACCGTATGTTGTAAAGCATGTGCATGAAAATGCTATTTATAGCTTGTTTGAATAATATGGTACAGAAGTAAAGATTCCCATTGCAGGAAAAAGGATCAAAATGTTTAAGAGAAGAGGAGACAATGATCTAGAATGTTGATGAGTAAGAAGAGCAAAACACAGGTGAAGATCAAAGTGAACATGAAGCTCTGGAATAATCCACTGAAGAAGAAATCAAGGAAGATGTACAAGAGGGCTGATCTTACAAAGAGACAATGTGGCACATACCGGAGGATGCGCAGGTTTAGAGGGGCTGGATGTCGTGCTGTGACATGTACATAGTGGGAACTCATGGTACAAGAGTTATCTTCTAACATTTTAGATACATAATTATATTTCCTAAAATGTAAATATGCATATTTAAGTATAATAATAAGCTTTCTATCTCATCCTATTATTTTTTTTCAAGGGTAACCTATTCTTACTTTACCCATCAGAAAATACTATGGGAAAAGCGTCAATAGCTCCGCCTCTTTAACTTGGGGCAAAAAAGCATTGATTCTTTATTTCTACTATCTCATTATCATCTCACACCCTAGCTAGATCCTATATCTAGGGTAAACTCCAATATATATATACTCTATGAATTTTTATATTTTTCTTATATTTCTTTTTAAAAAGCTACTAGGAGGGAATCAAATCCTAGTGGGACACTAGGTGGCATGATTTCAAAGATACACTTATTTTAATGCATTATTGCAAACATGATTACAAAAATTTATCAAGGAGCAATGTCATGATTTCATATGGCATGAGGTGTCCTTTGGAATCAAATGTAAGTCTACGCTAAGGGGACCACAGGAAGACCTTTGCTGCCAGAAATGGACCCTATTTTGATGATTTCTTTACACAAGGTTCCAATCTGAATTGGAAAACCATTTTAAAATGGAAGTCGTAGCTAATGAGCTGAATTTCCTGCCCATATTTTTTACTTTTTTATTTAGAGCCACGGTTGAGGAGATATGATCAAAATACTGGACCCCAGTCTGCCCACATCATGTAGGGACAACTCATTTCCAACTTTTCCAGTTTCTCTTCACACTGCCTCCTCTCTTCCTGTGTAAATCCTTGGGGCTTCCCTTCACCTATAAAAGGGGACCTCTTCTTCCTTGAAAACCACTCAAGCATTCAAGCCATTGATGAGAGGAATCCATGAGGGAGTGAGTAGTAATGCCAAATTGTACTTAGCCATTAACATAAGCCTAAGCCTACACTTTCTCCTAGAGGAAGGCTAGCCATTCTTGGACGCAATCCTTGGAAGATCAACTCTAATCAAAGAAGGTCTTGGACTTGGCGTATCAATCAAAGTAGAATTCTCCCCTCTTCTTCTATCTCCATCAATAATGGTGCCGAAGAATTTGTCAAGTAAGATGTGTTCTACATTGATGTTTTCTTGATTTCTTGTTGTTTTCTTTCTCATATCTAATCCAACATATATATATATATCTAATCTTGTCTCCTTAACCGAACCTATCTCTCTCACTCTTATTAATTCATCCTCTACAAATTTTAGGTTCTCCTTGCTACAGGTACATCTCTCCCCGTAGTATCCTTATTGCCTACGGGCAAGAATAGGGGTTGGGAGGGAAATTCTCTTCTCTTCTCTTCACTTCTCTTCTCTCATATCTACATTTTGCACATACTATAGTTATCCGAGATGAAGAATCCACATGATGATAATTTCTATCACTTTCACCTTGTACGATCTATTAGAATTAACGTATGGATTAGCCGTAAAATACACTTTCAACAACGTAGAGTGTTTCTCTTTGGCCCAAAAAGTCTCAATGAAATACTTCTATCACCGGATCCCATTATACTACCTCTCATAGACTATAACTTTTCTTTTGACGTAAGCATAGTTATCTTGCTATGAACCAAGACGATTTGTACACACAATTAATCCCAATCGCTAGACAAAATATATATATTATGATAAGCACAAAACTACAATGCCAAAGAACATTTCGTAGCCTATTTGGTCAGCCAAGATTGAATGCCATTAACTCATCTATTAACCCTTTCATATTACCCATGATACGATATGACCATAGCCTTGATGTTTTCATCTTTGTGCTGTTTTGACATTCTCTTTTGTGTTCTTTCTTTGTGTGTGTGAGTGCAAGATCAGAGAAATAGTGGGGCTTCTTTGATTGCACTTCTTTTGAAACCATAGTCTTCATGGCATCTATGGTTTAACTCCTTCATATAGTTTTTTTTGAGTTCTCTCACAAACTCTCACAGTCATAAGCCGGGTGCTTTCCTGGCAAGACCGCAAATTTCTCGACAGCGCCCTGTTCGGTTTGAACGATTTGTTGTGGCACTTTTTTTATAGAGTATATATTTTATTGCAATATATTTTGATCAAAATATGTTATTCGGATATCCGCGTACAATACGGATATACAATGTATAATACCGAATTATACGTACAATTTTTGTTGTACGGACGTATAAATGCAACCTAGGTTCCTAGACCATGTTGTATCCCATGTGACAACATGTGCCAAAGAAAACCATACATGTAGGTCCATAACTGCATAATGGAAGAATGTGTGTTGGACACTATGGTCCAAAATACTTTGCTCCTACATGACCATGTCATGTCTCTTAAAGAGAAAAATGGATGAAAACATAGAAGTTTATGCATCCTACTTGGAAAAGTAAACAAAAACATATTGAGAAAAGAAACAAAATCAAATTAGATTCGTACTTGGAGGTCGAACATAGTGTTCACTTACCTGCAGTCAAAAGCACCTGCCCAAATTTCCTGCCTGCAAAGGCCTAGGAACACTAATTGAAAATCAAGTAGTAGTAAACATGTAACCCTGGGTATTTTCTTTGCAATCCAAACCCCTTGATTAAAATCTACATTGTCAAACCCCTTGGTTATACTTTGCAAGGAAAGTGCTAAACTATCAGCCAATAGTAATGGAAGTCAACTTTGGAAGTTGAAATTTTCCACTACCCCTTGGTAGCTTGTGGACTTCTTTCCTTGAAAGTGCAAGTGTGAAGGTTCCAAGAATTGACCATCAATACTTAATAAGTGATTTAGTGATCACGATGTGGGTCTTACCCAAAATTTTACTTGTATAAACACTCTCAATGCTATAGATAAAATAGGAGATCCACTCAAGTTTAGCCATATTCACAAACTGGATATTTTCTAGACTCGAGAATCCATAATTTTGGGTTTTTGTGAACAAACATGCTATCCGAATTGCTTGCTTCATCTACACACCTTGGTAGAGATAAACAATTTATGAGTTTGAGACTTTCAAAAAATCAACTTGATTTTCACACTTAAAGTATGTAGTGCTAAAGTAATGCCCAGAGAATCATTAATGGAAAGACGCTTGCTTGTCCATTAGAATCAACGGGTACTCAACTAGATAGAATTTTTTGATCTTGAAAGTAATCACTGATGGTTTACAAATAGATGGATCTTAGCCCTTTGCAAACAAATGGCTCTTATTCCTTCCTATTACCATATCGGTCTAGAAAGATTTTAGTAAATTCCTGCCTAATTTCTCTTTTCTCACAGAGAATTAGGAATGAGGGAGAGAGAATACTGGGCTGAGAAAAATCCCTTATTCTACTATGTTGTATGCCCCTTGCGTATGTCTCTATGCAGACAATGACTGTACTAGAGTGACTTAGGTATGACACTTTTCTTATGAATAAACATAAAAAAGATACGTTTGAAGACATCAATTACTTTCCTCATCTTTGACAGAGTAGCTATTTTGATAGCGAAAGCGTATACAATGATGGGGTGTCGTATATCCATCATACTAGTACGTCATGCATACATATAAAAAATATAGAATAATAAGCCCTTGGTTTCAATGACTGTCTCAACCATGTGAGCCCTTGGTATACATGCCTTGCAAGATTACACTAGCATGGATACATCATAATATGTTGTTGCGTAAACTGTGAGCTTATATCCACACAGTGTCAAAGGTTTGTGCCCTTATCATTGATCTGAAGTCAATCGATAATACCTTGTCACCTAAGAGAAGCCTTGATTTGCATGAAGTCTAGCAAAGCACTTTGCTTTATAGAGTTGAGAAATCTTTTTCAAATAAAAGGTTAAATTATAGAAGAAATTAACAAGCATAACTTGAAATTTACTAACCTTGTCTCCCACTTGTGGCCAGGTTTTTGGTAATACATAAGTAAGAAATTCGCTCGAATTTGGGTTCTAGCCATATGTATCGCTCAAGTGAGTTAGTGTATGTATCATATACACCCTCTTGTGAACGTAAAAACCTACAGACATCTTGGCAAGTTTCCTCCAAGTTCATATGCTAATAGCATATTCCAAACTTTGGAAACCGCTATGCCAAAATGCCGAAAGGGAAGCCTTGCTTCACATAATTACTCATGGAGTTCTGGTGCTCATAGCTGACAGATACTCTTGCCAATTTACAATGTCATAGCAAAAGAAAGTCGACCTTGCCGAGCATTCATAGATAATCGACCTTGCCGAATTGTACAATGTATTGAAAAAGTAGAAAAATACTTGTAGGATATGTACCTCACACCTGCTTGGCTTGATTACTGTTGTCCTTGACCATATAGATTTGTCTTAATCGATGAATGTTGAAAAATAGTTTTCCTAGGAGCCATGCCTTAGAAAAATTACAAATCTTGAATACGACAAAGAGAAACTCCTATCGGTTTCTCAATTACTATAAGAGACTGAGGTCTTTGCCGCGCATGACAACCGTGCCAGGATGAGAGAGAGTAGAGAGAAGAGGACTGAGGGAAGAGAGAGAAAAAATCTTTTGTTTTGCCTCAAGAATTTTTGTGCTGATACCTTTAGATTTTGCTGCGCAAATAGCTTTGATATTTGCCTCGATTATAGCCTCATAAATACGCTAGAATGAATATAATATATCCTATTGATATGCTCGTCCATGTCTCTCCTTTATATAATACAAGATATATAATAAAAGTACTTTCATTTTGTATCCTCTCTATATACTATAGTTACTTCCTAGTTCTCCTCAAAACAAATCCAATTTTTAGGATTCCCTTGGAATATTCTATCCCCGGCCCCTCCACCCCACCCACCCCAAAATTTCACATCAGTAGAGACTGCTCACTTCGTTGTCCTCACCAGTTATGTGTCATGCGTTCGCTTCCAACCCAACGGTAGCTTAGTCTTTTGTGAGCCCCCTCTCTTCCCCCCCCCCCCCCCCCCCCCCCAAACCCTCTTCTTTGTGTGCATGCCTTTTCCATCCACGTCCTCCCTCGTCTGGCCCACACATACATCCTAACAAATTCATCCCTCTACAAAGACCACCTCACCTCAGCTCGCCTTGTGGCTGCTCGTCATGTCTACAAACGAACGAGCCATAGAGAGAAGAAGAAGAAGAAGAGTATTTTAACGTCATAGGAAACTATCCCAAGAGACCTTAAATATCTATCTGATGGGGAGAGTTGAACTCAAGGCTTGTTATTCAAGAGGGAAATGGCATAACCAATCTACCACACTTGGGTGATAGAAAGGTTATACCATTTTCCTCTTGTTATTAGCACACACACACACACACACACACACACACACACACACACACAAATAAGAGTATTTTAACGTAGTAGGAAACTATCCCAAGAGACCTTAAAGATCTATCCGACGGGGGGGAGAGAGAGAGAGAGAGAGAGAGAGAGAGAGAGAGAGAGAGAGAGAGAGAGAGAGAGAGAGAGAGAGAGAGAGATCAAAAAAATGTGTTACAACATATGGTAGTAGAAGATCATTAACAAAGCATTCATAAAAGCAAGTGATTGACATTAGATACAACATCCTCATTACAATGCATTACAATATGACATTAATTAATCATCCACTACATCATCATTGGCTAGTTCCATAGCCATAACGTGGTCTATGTGGAGTCCCAGTTCATCAAAATTAGCAATATAGCGATCGAAACGATCATCCTCATCATCATTCTCTTCTTCTAGCTCTTCATCTTCTATGTATCTTTTCTCTTCTTCATCGACATCATTATCATTTGCTTCATCAAGAGGTCGTGCATGAAGTTCTTCACCTTCCATGTCTGCTTCATCATCATCATTGTGTTCGTCCATAGTGGTTCCTATGTTCGATGCATCATCTAGTACACATCTTTCCCTTGGAGTGACTTGTATGACAAACCAAAACCTTCGTTCGTAAATACTTGGAAGATAGATCACTTGCTCACAACTTTCTGGAGAGATGTAGATATCACTTGTGCCTGTATGGAATCTCATAGAGTCCACCATGTAGATACCGCTTGCATGTCTATATGAAACGCCTGCAAACCACTTCACATCGAACACATACTTTCAAATTGTTCAAAAATCTACTCGGTATATTCTTTGGATAACTCCACAATATCTATTTTCCATATCGTTTGGAGTTTGCGCATCAAAATTGCCCATCACTCCACTATCATTTGTTTTTTTTTTTTTGTCTACAGTTCAAAAGTGCCTTCCTTCATGCCACATAGAGTTGAACATCATTGCTTGTTGAAAGTAGAACAAGTTTGAGTATAGGTAGCTATATAATACTTTATATTGTGCATAATGAATTTGATTAGAAATTACCTTTGGTAGACAACCTCGTGCATACTCCCACTCCTCATCGCTAACATGCTCACCATCAGCTTTAGCTTTTGTCATTTGTTCATGCAACCAATTGCGCATTGTTTATGCAACCAATCCTTGGCTCTTCTTTATCAATCCATAAACGTGGTATTGTTTCATCCACTATAGCCAAGTACTCATAGATGTACACAAACGACTCTTGAGAAATCCATCCTTCCGCCATGCTAGCCTCTAGCTGTGAACGTAGCCTCACAAAGTCCTTGAGTGTCTTAAGAAAACGCTCAAGGAATAACATCCAATGGGAATGGACCACTCCACAAATCTCTACCTCATCCACAAGATGCAATATAAGATGGAGTTTGCTCACTAGTATGGACATGGGAAAGATCTCTTCAATGAGAACAACTGCTTCTTTGGCTAACAATCTTGCAATTGGTATGGATATGGCTTCAATCCCCTTAGAGCTAACCACTTGACAAGATCTCCCATCTTATATATAGCATCGTGTACTTTATTGCTTCCACATCCACTGATGCTCAATGGTAAGATGAACTGCATAGTGTTTTCAAAAGTAATAACGTGAGAGTAGCAATCCAGTAAGATAAAACGTAAAGGGTGGATAATCTCCTAGAGCATCTTGTGCCAATCGTGGGATTTCAACCCATGTAATAGGGGTTCATCACCCTTGTTTGCCTTCGAGAATGCTCCCTTTAAAGACCGCATGTAACTTGTAGGCCTTCTAGTGATGGAAGAAATAACGTCTTTCACTTTGATTTGATCAGTGTTTGATAGGATCCATGGTGCCTTTGGAAGAAAATAATTCCTATTGTCTTCCATCACCAGTATTGTTTGACGCTCCGTTGGGGGTAGAGACACATCGTAGATACGGATACTGATCGATAGCTCCTTTAACTCATCAATAAGAGGGGCTAAATACACATCCAAGTTTTTGACTTTGTGCTTTTCAAGGATCAATAAAGATAGCATGATGTAGCCTTTCTTGGTGCTTTTCCAAGGGGGGAAGTTGTAATTGATCAAGACAACTGGCCATGTGCTCCATGACGTACAGTTGGTGTGGAAAGGGTTGACACCGTCACTTTGCAAGGCCCAAACAAAGATATCATGGGTCTCCTTTGAACGCGGGCCATTTTTACTCATGTGCTTCCATGCTTGTGAATCTGTTGGGACACACATTATACCATCCTTAGAGAGATTACCGGCATGCCATGTAAGGAGTTTGTTGAAGGTCGTGGTCTTGAACATGTATTGGATACAAGGGATGAGGAAAAAATGTTATAAAACTTTCCTTGGTACCAGGTGAGTCTTCTTTCTTTCCTCTAGATCAATGGGAAGGTCTTTGTATCTCTCTTGACCATACTTTTTAACACATGCATGTATCTTTTTGTAGCCCATACCTAGCACATTAACAAATTTACGAGCATTAGTTCTATCTTGTAGCATCCTATGACCCTTTGGAAGTAGCTTCAATAACAGGCTGCAAAAATCAAAGTTTATTTAACCATTAGTTGCAAAGTTTAGTTATGAAAACGCTTTGAAAAAAGACTGTGAAAAATCTAAGTGTACTTAACCTTAAAAGATGATCAATGCTTGTATTGCTCATTGTAGATTCAAAATCTCTAACGAAGCATGGGGAATAGAGAATGAAGCTCCGGGATATATAGGTGTCTTACTTGCAGCCAAAAGAGTATCCTTCTCCTTTTGTGCAGTCTCTTCGCATCCACAATCGTCATCGTCAAGCGGACCCTCGTCGTGAGCGAGAAGCTCAACAACCAGATTCTCTATAATTGTATCCTAGTTCCTCCATCTGGTGCGGCAAATCTATCATCTCCTCCTCCCCATAATCACCTGCACTCGATCTCGAACTCTCGCCCATTGTTGGTGGAGGGACAAACCTATTTTCTTGCAATTGTCTCTCTGACTTTCTCACTTGAGAGCCTCCTCCTACAACACTCCCGTGAGGAGCGATATCCATGTGCGAAATTTTGCAAAGATTGATTATTTGTGTTCGTGGATCCTCCCACATTCCATAGTCCTTGACATGCTTCAAACAGACTTGTTGGAGTTTAGGAATGGCCCTTCTGCAATGCTTGCACAGACACAACAACCTGTCGTTCAACCATCAATCGCGTTCCACCGCATTGTCTGGTCTTCGTCCCACATTGGCACTTGCATCTTCCAAATGCGAGAGGGGAGTTAGGGAAGGTGAACAAGAGCTTAAAATGAGAATTATTTTGCATGTCTAATAGATTCTTCTTAAAAGAAGTGGAGGGAGAATGTGGACAAAAGAAGGGGGAAGTGATCATTTTTATAAAAAAAAGCACCCATGGGTATAATAGCGGCAATGACGCAAATAGCACGGCTATCAGCGTGGAAAAAAATGAAAAAATAAAATAAAAAAGGCAGACCGTTGATTTTTTTACCCTATCCCACTGCCAAAACAATCATGCCAAAACAATCGCGATGATCTCTGTGTTTTTTCTCCTCTTCTTCTCTTCTTAGAACTCTCTCTCTCTCTCTCTCTCTCTCTCTCTCTCTCTCTCTCTCTCTCTCTCTCTCTCTCTCTCACACACACACACACACACACACACACTGAAAGGGCAAGGGAACTGGAACATGCTGATCACCACCCAGCCATGCCCTATATAGGCCCTTGGCCTTCTAAATATAGGGACCCCCTTGACTGCATGTCTGTTCTGGCCCTTGTCCCTGCCTGGTCCTACCATTGACCTCACATTAGTCCCCCCTTGGAGAAGCGCTTGCATCCGTGAAAACACAAGTGATGGTATCTTCATAAGAACACTAATGTTTTCTACTATGACATCCCTCATGGATCCAACGGTTCATTTGAGCGAAACCCGGTTCAGTAGGAGGTTCAATGAAACCAAGAGTAACATCTTGATTTTCTACATTGTTGTCCATTTGCAACCATCTCATGGTACCGGTTCCTATCCAAACATAGTGTGTAGACTCCATTTAGAACGCTCATGAGCATGGTAAACGAGTTTATCACAACTAAGATGTACCAAAAAGAGTACTTCTTGTCACTTTCCATGAAAATAACTTGTTGACATAACTCATCAGCCAAGTTTAATTCCTTGACTTGTTCCCCCATGTCCTCATTAGTAAACAACCCCACCCTAACGAGTGTTCAAGGTTGAGAGCTTGACTTATACATGAAGAGACTAAAGCTAGTTGCAAACATGCGTTAACTAATATTAAGTAAAGTCCAAGAAGAGCGATAAATTCTTATTAATTGGAGTGCTTATCCCCTTGGATAACTGACATTACTGATGTGTGTTCCCCCCATGGTTTACAGACAGTCTTCCGAGATGACTGGTAAATGGGAATCACAACATCGTATAACATTGTTGAGGAATCAACAATGTTCGGAATCCACAAACACCCAAACCGAGCCATGACCTCTATTGGTGATTAGTAGACCCAAATGTAATCTCATAGAAATACTGCACACAGAATGCAAAAAGTAACAACTTGATGAATATGAATGCCGTTCCAAATCAGCCTTAGCTAAACACTAGGGCCCATAACACCTAGTGTGCATGCATTTAGAAAAAAACAGATCCGAACCTGTATATCCATGATTATCCTTGCCAATACTTATGGAAAATGTGATGCGTGGAATGGAAATGGTTCTGGAAAGAAACTAAATACTTTCAGATGCAATCATTTGTAAGCCTTGCTGAAACGTCTGAACCAAAATAGAAGGTGAAACAATAGTCACTTCTAGGTACAAACCATGAAACTTTTTCATTAACAACTCATAGCCTGTAAAACAACTATCTGTAATGTTGTTTAGAAGCACTTGTACCTTAACAAGTCATTCTAAGTATCCGACGATTTTTGGCCACCACTGAAATTGCTCCTGATACGTCGTGCTGAAAATGGTCTAGAAAACAGATTGGACCAGCACCTAGGGACTTTGTTGTGACACATATTTGAAATTGGGGACGCCATTGTCAGTCCCAGAGACTCATATTCGTCACATGTGGACTAAGGATGTCTAAAAAAAGAACATCCTACAAGTACAAGATGTACTTGTGTGTGGAGGTACATATAAACACTCCGCGACAAGAGTGAGAGGGACCCTCATTC
Source organism: Adiantum capillus-veneris (assembly GCF_014529385.1). Lineage (NCBI taxonomy): Eukaryota > Viridiplantae > Streptophyta > Polypodiopsida > Polypodiales > Pteridaceae > Adiantum > Adiantum capillus-veneris. The sequence continues at coordinate 100,041,587 of NC_140934.1, forward strand.
ATTGCTCCCCACTGGCTAAACCAAACTCCTTGAGTCCCTAGACCATGTTGTATCCCATGTGACAACATGTGCCAAATCAAATCCTACAAGTGGATTCATAACAGCATAATGTACATTGGACACTACGGCCCAAAATACTTGTTTCGACATGCCCTTGGCATGGCCCGTGGGATTGAACTGAAAGTTCAGTTACACGTATTCAAATGCACAGGAGTACGTCTCCCACCTGTGGAAAAATCAAGCAACATTTTACTGTGAACCCTGGGTGTTGCCTTCGCAATCCAAACCCGTTGGATAAAATCTACGAAGTCAAACCACTTGGTAAGACCCTTTGTAGAAACTGCTCAACTAGCAGGTAGCGGTAACCAACATAGTTGACCGTGTACAGAATGATGAGAATCAACTTGAAAAGTTGAATTTTTCCGCTACCACGTGATAGATTGCAAATTTATTTCCTTGAAAGTATAACGGGAATAGATCAAATTGTGATCCTCAATGCCTATGGGGTGATTTAATAAGCACCCGCGAGGGCGTACCCCAAAACTATGATGCCATAGACACTCATAGTGCTATAGAGAGAGCAAGAAATCCACACAAGTGATATGCCTAGCTCGTATCAACAGTCGTGCTGTCGCAACTGTTTGCTGACTCTAAATTCCATGGTATAGATCCGCTCATGTGAGTTTCAAATTTAAACTCAACTTGAGCATCACACTAACTCCATGAAGTGCAAAAATGACACCCTAAACATCCGTAATGACAAGACTTTTGATTTTCCATTAACGTCGAGGTGTTTGATGTGTATTCCACTGGGCAGATCTATTCAATCTGAAGAACAAGCACCCAAGGAATGCCAACAGTTAGGTCTTACCCGATATTTGACAATGAATCTTAGCCATTGTGTGTGGGTCATAACTGTTATGGAAATTAGTGTTCAATCATGGAACCGATGAAGACTAATTTGGATGGTATCTTGCCCAATTTTTGGCTGAGAGTTAGAGCACCTTGGCTCAGGTTGACTCACTAGCTAGACATGTATCAAAAGCTTCTTAGAAATTTTTCATTATTCTTAAAGAGAAAAAAGAAAGAGACAGAAGAAGAGCATGTTGGGCTAAGGAACTTTCCTTAAATGTTTAGAGTGCGTGGCCAGAATGTGTTCTCTTAGACATCTCATGCCTGATTGGCAGCTTATCCTTTAAGCATACCACCATCGAGCGAGGTAGCAGAAAAAAACACAAAACATGTCCTGACCCACCTACCCTGCAGGGGTCGTGTTTTTTTTTTCTTCGTAGTGTTGTTGTGTGTTGACAGCAACCAAAAGTATGTGAAACAATCCAAACTTATCTTGTCCTTGACAAGGTGTGTGGTGTTATAGAGGAAGCGTAATCCATGATGTGGTGGAGTTCAGTCCACTTGGCTAGCATGCCTTGCATGTAATGTTGGAATCTCTTGGCTACTGTGACGGCCTGAAGCGTGAGAGCCAAAACCATAAGTGCCTTGCCAAGTGGTGAAGGCGTGTGACTGCTAAGTACATGGGGTTTCCCGGCAAGATTTCAAAACCATAAGTGCCTTGCACATTCTATAGTGGTAGTGATACATCATAACATGATGTCACTATGACTAAAATGGAAACAAATTTTTGATCGTACTAGTTTTCCAAACTTGTGTGCCCATGCCCTTGATACCAAGTCAATGGACAGTATCTTAGCACGAAGACGAAGCTGTGCTTCATGTGAGACTGGTTGTCCTACTCTAACCAGTTGTCTTGTAATGCCCATGAAGAAATAACACTACAAGAGCTTGTGTGCTCTTGTGACGCTTATAGCGACAGAAATACACTGGGTTTTTAAAACCCCTGACGTCACTAAAAGCGCCGCTATTAGCGTCGATACGGGAACGTCGCTATATGTGTCGCTATATAGCGACACTGCAGGTCCATAGATAGCGACGCTTATAGCAACGCTGCAGAGCCTTATATAGCAACACCCATAGTGACTCCCGAGATTCAATGCCCTGCCACCCATCAACCATATTAAATGTTTCATTGGTCTATTTACCTCTGAAAAAAAGTGCAAAGGTAAATATAGACCCAAAATAGTCACCCACAAGACAATATAATCATTCACTCCATCATCCATAGTACATATTGTTTGCAAAATAAAGATACAAAAATAACAAGCGTTAATTGATGGAAGTAAATAAATGACAATTGTACACAGCAGCAAAATCACTTGATTATTAATCATTGCAAATGTAATAGTTACAAACCATTGTCATTATTTAAAAAATATACATGGTTTTAAAAATAAATAGTTACATGGTCCCATGATACATAAGCTATGACAAAAAGAAACTAATGCTATCTAGCTATGGCTAAACTGACAACGTCTAATCAGACGTTGTCGTGCTGTGACACGTACATAGTGGGAATGCATGCTACAAGAGTTATCTTGTAACTTTTTAGATACATAGTTATATTTTCTATAATGTACATATGCATATTTAAGTATAATAATACGCCTTCTATCTCATCCTATTATTTTTCTCAAGGGTAACCTATTCTTACTTTACCATCAGAAAATACTATGGGAAAAGCATCAATAGCTCCGCCTCTTTAACTTGGGGCAAAAAAGCATTGATTCTTTATTTCTACTATCTCATTATCATCTCACACCCTAGCTAGATCCTATATCTAGGGTAAACTCCAATATATATATATTCTATTTATTTTTCATATTTTTCTTATATTTTTTTCTAAATAGCTACTAGGGGGGAATCAAATCCTAGTGGAACACTAAGTGGCATGATTTCAAAGATACACTTATTTTAAAGCATTATTGCAAGCCTGATTACAAAGCTTTGTCAAGGAGCAATGTCATGCTTTCATATGGCATGAGGTGCCCTTTGGAATCAAATGAAAGTCTAAGCTAAGGGGACCCTATTTTGATGATTTTTTAACACAAGGTTCCAATTCCAATTGGAAAACTTTTTTAAAATGAAAATCGTAGCTAATGAGCTGACTTTTCTGCCCATATTTTTACTTTTTTATTTGGAGCCACGGTTGAGGAGATATGATCAAAATATTGGACCCCAGTCTGCACACATCATGCAGAGACAACTCATTTCCAACTTTTCCAATTTCTGTTCACACTGGCTCCTCTCTTCTTGTGTAAACCCTTGGGGGTTCCCTTCATCTATAAAAGGGGGCCTCTTCTTCCTTGAAAAGAACTCAAGCATTCTTAAATACTTATTTCACCGGATCCCATCATACTACCTCTTATAGACTATAACTTTTCTTTTGATGTAAGCGTAGTTATCTTGCTATGAACCAAGAGGATTTGTATACACAATTAATCCCCATCACTAGATAAAACATATATATTTGGTCAGCCAAGATTGAATGCCATTAACTCATCTATTAACCCTTTCATACTACCCATGATACGATATGACCATAGCCTTGATGTTTTCATCTTTGGGTTGTTTTGACACTCTCTTTTGTGTTCTTTCTTTGTGTGTGTGAGTGCAAGAGAGAAATAGTGGAACTTCTTTGATTGCACTTCAGTCCGACCCCTAGTCTTCATGGCATCTATGGTTTAACTCCTTCATATAGTTTTTTTTGGAGTTCTCTCACAAACTCTCACAGCCATAAGCCCGGTGCTTTCCCGGCAAGACCACAAATTTCTCCACATATTTTTGGTGAACCCGACGTGAACAAGCCGGGGTGAGAGTACATAAAGATGGATAGCAAAGTGGAGCAGCTATATGCTGAAATGAAAGAGCTTGCAGACAGATGCAAATGGCTTGAAGAAGAAGAATGGATTCAAAAAGCGATTGAAAGCGCTAGGTACTCCGTATATAATGAGCTTAATATATTCGAAGGCTATGATCCAGAAGGATATCTTGAGTGCTATGTGACAGAGATGAGGCTTCAAGAAATTCCAGAAGCTCGAATGATTACAAAATTTGTTGAACTTGTGAGTGATGATTTCAAGCACCAAGTTCAAGACTATGCAAGCAATTGGGGTGAGTTTTCTATAGCTATAACACAGGTATGCTTGGAACATCAAGACAAAGAGATGGAGCAGAGTGGAAGTGGATGTGACCAGCTAGAGTTGGTGTCTCCTGTAAGCCATGCAAGTGTCAACACATCCATACAAGCTAATTTAGAAGCAGTAATAGATGCATATCTCTTGCAAGATGAAAATTTATTGTATGCAGATGAAGTAGACATAGTGGAAGCTATTTATGCACGTTTGGGTCTTGTAACCTTCGTATCTCAAGATAATGACTCTCATGATGCTATCCAAGTGCCTGAAACGGCTCAAAGAGACTTAGAGGATGATGCAAACTCGTCGGCTATCATGGATGATTTGGACGCTCCTTTTGATTCGTTTGAAGATGCACATGAGTGTATATACAAGGATGAGGATGCTATGGTTTTGACAGAGGATGTGAAGGGAAAACATGTGGAAGACGGCTCTATTAGTGATGTGCTACAATCTACTTTTGAGCAGATCCAGGAACTTTTACCAAGTTTAGAAGAGCCAGATGCCTACGCTGAAGACATATACCAGGATGAAGAAGTCATTATCAATGCTTTCCTATGCGAGTTTGATGCATGTGGTACTACCCAAATGGATATGCCTAGCTGCGAAAGTGCTAATTTAGAGGGGGTGACTGAAAATATCTTCCTTCGTGAGTATATCTCTGCTAGTAGCATTGCGTATTGTGAAGTACCTCAGCTAGACGAGGTGGAAGAAGAGGAGGGCATTGACAGAGTAATGTGTATGTCTTATGGGGTAGCATATGTGATGCAGATGAGTCATGAAATTGTGCCTTATTTAGAGCTAGATGCAGCAAGCTTTCACAATTCCATGGTAGAGGAAGGAATGACAGATGCAGATTCTCTGCATGAGGATTGGGGTTCTGCAGATGAAGCTATGAATCTTCAAGATTCACAAATCAAAGATAGAGAAGTGTTTGGTTATGCTATACAGGTTGAAGTGACATCAGAGGATATAGTAGAAGAGCAAGAAACCTCTTCGGATATGGTCTGTGATTGGGGTGATATTTCTGATTTGTGTGAAGATGCAAATAAAGATGCTTGCCAGAAAGTACCTACTATACAGGGTTCTAAGAATTTCGGTTGCCTGCAGGTATGCAAACAATATCTGAGGCATAAAAGGGATTTAGGTCTTGTGTCATAGGGTATAAATTGCAAGCAGGTTTGTGAGTATCTATCTGCTATGGATAGGAAGGGTATACATGGTGATGCCTTGAAGCAAGAAGAGGATGCTAGCTCTATGCTGACACCAGAGTCATGTAATGAAGAAGGGTTCTCCCTAGATGAGTGGAGACATGATTCAATTGAAGATAATTTAGGGATGGGTCAAAAAGGAATAAGGGGTGAAGATATTGTGTCAGAGACTAAATCGAAGGAGGTTTTTGAGCAGTCGGTTACAAGTGACTGGGAGCATAACTACCAGGATGATTTGGAAAGGGAATTAGACACCATATTTGAGAGGTATGCAAAGTTTTATGATGTAAAGCTGGAGAGGTATTTGGTAAAAGGTGAGAGAATTGATGAGAGGTTTACCATGCATATTTCTGAGGTTTCTCTCGATGTGGAGAAAAGCTATCTAGAGGATTCTTTTGAGAATGAAGATGCAGATTCAGACTTCTATGCGAAAGAGGTACATATGGATTCAGAGGTTGGTGAGAAGGTTGAAGTGCAGTTTCAAAAATCTTTCGAGTATATTAGAGGAAGCTTGGAAGTGTTTTTTGAAGAGGAGTATAAGGAACTTATGTCTCTTCGTCATGAAGATTTTGCGCATAATGGAGATTTTTTACAGATGTTCTGGAGACAGATGTATATAACAATTCCTTCTGATCCGAGAGGAATTAAAAGATGCAGAGAATCTCAATGCTTAGTACAATACAAGTTTTAGAGTTAGCCATATGATCCTAGAGGAGGTCATGGGATGACAGGGAATACAATTGCTTTCACAAGTTACCATGAGGCTGGCACATGCCGGAGGATGTGCAGGTTTAGAGGGGGTGGATGTCATGCTGTGACACGTACATAGTGGGAACGCATGCTACAAGAGTTATCTTGTAACGTTTTAGATACATAGTTATATTTTCTATAATGTACATATGCATATTTAAGTATAATAATACGCCTTCTATCTCATCCTATTATTTTTCTCAAGGGTAACCTATTCTTACTTTACCATCAGAAAATACTATGGGAAAAGCGTCAACAGCTCCGCCTCTTTAACTTGGGGCAAAAAAGCATTGATTCTTTATTTCTACTATCTCATTATCATCTCACACCCTAGCTAGATCCTATATCTAGGATAAACTCCAATATATACATATTCTATTTATTTTTCATATTTTTCTTATATTTCTTTTTAAATAGCTACTAGGGGGGAATCAAATCCTAGTGGGACACTAGGTGGCATGATTTCAAAGATACACTTATTTTAATGCATTATTGCAAGCATGATTACAAATCTTTGTCAAGGAGCAATGTCATGCTTTCATATGGCATGAGGTGCCCTTTGGAATCAAATGAAAGTCTAAGCTAAGGGGACCACAGGAAGACTTTTGCTGCCAGAAATGGACCCTATTTTGATGATTTTTTTACACAAGGTTCCATCTCCAATTGGAAAACGATTTTAAAATAAAAATCGTAGCTAATGAGATGAATTTTTTGCCCATATTTTTACTTTTTCATTTGGATCCACGGTTGAGGAGATATGATCAAAATACTGGACCCCAGTCTGCCCACATCACTACAACACTAAATGAAGATATCGACGGCCATGCCTTTCCACGCGTATATTGACGACATTAGCGGGTGTCGCAATGTGCATTGATATACGCGTGGAAAGGCTTTATTTGCCACGCGTATAGCGACGCGTATATCGATGCCAAAATAAATGGGGAAAAAAAACGAAACCCGTGCGCAGGGGCCATTTTCGCCTGGTTAGGTCTTGGCTGAAACCTGATGCGCAGGTATTATGTCCATCTCCACCCTCCCCAACCCCTCTCTCTTGCTCTCTCTCTCTCTCTACCTCTACATCGTGTGTGTGTGTAGGAAAGAGAGAGAGAGAGAGAGAGAGAGAGAGAGAGAGAGAGAGAGAGAGAGAGAGAGAGAGAGAGAGAGAGAGAGTGTGTGTGTGTGTAGAGAGAGAGAGAGAATGAGAAAGAGAGAGAGAGAGAGAGAGAAATGTGTGTGTGTGTGTGTGTAGGAAAGAGAGAGAGAGAGAGAGAGAGAGAGAGAAAATTAATGTATGCTTAGGAAATTAAAACTAAAGAAAAAAAATTAAAGAGAGAAATGAAATGAAATGTTATATTAACGTCTTCGAAAGGCCAAAGTGACCTATTGGACATGAGACAAGAAAGTTACAATGAGATGGATCTGATACAAAGTCAGAGTAAGAAGATGACAAAATAAAATATTATGGAATCCTAAACTGCTGGGTGTGGACTAAACAGCTAAACGAGCTGGTTGGGATAGGTAGATCTCCTCCATGGTCAGTACTCTGACCGGACGTTGTGCATGTCGAGCCAAAGTGACCTAGCTAGATCCTCTGATGTAGCCTCTGTCGATGTTGTGTAGTCCTTCGCAGTCGTGGGCGTCTAGATCTCCCTAGATCAGTCGCTCGTTCGATCATTAGAGAGATAGGGAAGTAGAGAGCGAGAGAGAGAGAGAGGTAAGTAGAGAGAGAGAGAGAGAGAGAGAGAGAGAGAGAGAGAGAGAGAGAGAGAGAGAGAGAGAGAGAGAGAGAGAGAGAGAGAGTAGGGAAGTGGAGCTCCAGGAGTTATGGCAGAGAAATAGGAAAATAGAGAAATAGAGAGAGATAGGAAAATAGAGAAAGAGAGATAGTGAGAGCGTGATCGAGAGAGAGAGAGAAAGAGAGATAGCGAGAGCGAGATCAAGAGAGAAAGAACGAGAGATAGGGTACGTAGACAGAGAAGAAACTATGGAACTAAAAGAGGCAAAGGGGTTTTGCCTGCTACATGCATTGCCATGTACACCTGGGAGTGCACGTATGTGTCTACCCATATAGGATTTGACCAATAAAGACGAGGTTTTGACCTGGTGGTCCTGATCTCCGTACACCTCTGGACCGAGGTGTACGGAGATTGGGCAAGACTAGAGAATGCGAGGTAGTTTACATTGTGAGGAGTATATATATATATATATATTAAAACAACATTCATAATCATTGTAGATGGCAACGTCATCAACTAACATGGAGGAAAAGATTGCATGCTCGTGCACGCTCTGCAAGTATCAAATCCTGCGCAAGCGTAGGATATGTAATGAGCATGTGCACAAGTATGGAGAGTTCGCTAGAGAAACCGTACAGAATCTGCGATACGACTCCTACGGAACGGGCATTGATTTCTGCGACATAGCACCTACATCTGAGAGAGAGAGAAAAAAGATTATGCGTGAAGGACTGACCAATATAGAGCCACGGATGGAAGCAGAAAAGGGCTTACCGACAGAAGACGACGGCATGGAGGAGATGCTGGATGCCTTCTTTCAGACAAGCGAGGAGAACGCGAAGGAAGCAGCACCAGAAGCCGTGCGTCAATCTCTTGAAGACATGTTGAGAAAGTTGGCATGTCAACCAATCTATGAAGGCGCCAAAATGTCTGTGCTTCGTACTTGTCTGGCGTTTTTGAATCTTCAGTCAGTGTACGGGTGGTCAGATGCAAGCGTCACTGCTTTGTTTAGGTACGTAATTTACAAAAGAGATTTTCCAATTGCAATGGTGATGTCCTCGGAGAGCTTTAATTTTAATTTAATGTGGCTTAAACAGGTTATTGCGGGAGAAACTTTTCCCGGCTGGCAATGAAATGCCCCCCTCCAGGCCAGATGCAAAGCAACTTCTGACCTCAGTTGGCTTGGACTACAACAAGATTCATGCATGTCCAAATGATTGCATTCTTTTTCGCAATGAATTTGCAGATTGTCTATCATGTCCTAAGTGCGGAGCAATGCGCTACAAACAAGATGCAGTTGGCGAGACAGTGCCAGCTAAAGTGTTGCGGCATTTTCCTTTTTTTCCTAGGATAAAAAGAATGTTTCGTTGTGGTTCCATTGCAAAGTTGATGCTGTGGAATTCTACGAATAGATCCACTGACGCAACATTTAGGGTGCCCGCTGATTGGAAGGCTTGGAGGCACATTGAAGATACCTGGCCACATTTTAAGAGTGAACCACGCAATTTGCGTTTGGGCATGGCAATGGATGGAGTCAATCCATTTGGCTTGAGAAGCTCGTCATGGAGCACTTGGCCTGTGTTCCTTATCAATTACAACCTCCCGCCGTGGCTTGCTATCTAGATGAAAAAGAGAAAGGTACGAAGAAGAGAAAGAGAGACGCAATCTAGAGCGACAGGATTTCAAGCGAAGTCGAACGACTAGAAGCTTACCCTTGCCAGACTATCTCGCTCCTCTACCTGAATTCCCTGCAATGGCATGGTTGGACAAGACAGTGAGAGCAGCTCGACAGATCGGAGAACCCATATCTCTAGAAGAGGAAGAGCTGGCTATTGGATGTGACTGGAAGTATCATACATACATGGCACTGTGGTCGCATGGAAATCATTTCAGAACACAACAAATTGACAGTAGAACAAACACGTTTGACAGTGGGGTAATGGTTAGTTTCATGCAAAAGAGCAGGGCCAGTGCTAGAGACACGAATGAGAGCACTAGCAACCTGGATTACTGTGGTCTAGTGTCAGATATCCTGAAAGTAAGCTTCAGGTAGTTTGAGATGTTTTTGTTGGATGTGAAGTGGTTCAAGGTGATTACTTCTGGTCCCAATGCAACGATACGCAGAGATGGAAACAAACTTGTGCAAATAGATTCTACAAAGACTTGGACAGATGCAAGCGACACATTTGCTCTCCCCGAACATTGCGAGCAAGTGGTCTTTGTATCGGACCCTCGAGAGTGACAATGGTGGTTTGTGGTTCAGGTTGTTGCAAGAAATAAACAAGTATTTGAAGGGCAAGATCTCCTGGAGGAAAGTCAGTCAGACGACGTCCATACTACTGTGACATTAGATGAGATGGACGAAGGTATGGCAGAGGAAGCTGACAGATATACGAGGGATGACGCAGACGAGCCATAATTGACACTTGTAGATGAAGATGCAATGGATGAAGACAATATACCAGAACGAGTTGGGGTGGGGTAGAGGCGGGTACGTCCTCATCTCCGCAGCATAGGCGCACTCGCCGATCTCGACGATCGTCAGGTGGAGGTGGTGGTTGCTGTGGAGGAGGGTCCACAGATGCTTCGACCCCTCCTTGCTCACGACCCCCGTCTTACCCAGGCACACCTCTCGACACACCTCTTGGCACACCTCGGACACCTTGGGGGGCACACAATCCTAGTGCCTCCAAGCTCTATACTTTACGGGGAGATGGTTCTGTTGACATGGATAGAGTCGGGACTGAGATGCGACAGCGGATTCTCCAGCTCGTGGAGCTACAGTTTTCGACCAGCATTGTGACGTCTTGGGATCAGCAAGAAAAGGAAAAAGTCACTTACATAGTGGAGAACATCCTAAGAGAGTACCAGCCTGCTCCAGGTTCTTCCGTTGTTTCAGCGTGGTGGATCAAGGGTGTTGCAAGAGACACCATCAAACATCGACGAGATGCAGCTCGGAAGGCTTTCAGGATCGGCTCGTCGAAGCCTTCGAGCATCCCACACGAGACGTGGCTGCAGATCAGGGAGGATGAGTGGACAACGGCCACGTGGTTCAGACAGCAGCGTGAGGCCGCGCAAGTACGACAGATGACTAGGGGGACATCTCATCTTGGAGCGGAGGCTTCGACACCTTTCGCTATGAGTTTGTGAGTTTCTAATCCAATATTAACTATGACGTTTTTTAAAACGCGATGAATCATGTATTCTTATTACTTTGATTTTTGTATAAACGCAAAATCTTGCGATGCATCGAGCTCCATCACGCGAGGAGGAGTCAGATGGATATCGCACAGGTATCTATGAAGTACTGAATGATCTTGAAGCTTCAGGAGAGTCTGTAGACTGGGAGGCCTTACAGTCTCGCTGATCGCTTGAGGTGAGACATTAATATGTGTGAGTTGATTTAATTAAGTCAGTATATGTGAAGTAATATCAATACTAATTTTGTGAGTTGTCCTCTGTGCAAGTTGCGACGCCTAGTCATTAGTGGACCAGATTTTAGCTATATGCTTTGTGAGACACAGACACGCTTCTGTGTCTCTTTTTTGTACAAACAGTTAGTGTTCAGACAGTTATTGTTTCCCTTATGGTTATAATTATTGTCATTGTCATTGTATAGACAATTATTGTTTCTCTTTCTGGTTATGCTTATGGTTATTGTTAATTTTGTTTATGGTTATGGTTATCTGCATTATGGTTTTGATCAAAGTGGTTATAGACGGTTATGGTTTTAAGTTATGGTTATGGTTCGTTATGGTTATGCTTTAGTTATGGCTATGCTTTTCAGTTGGTACGGTTGTCTTTCATTGGACTTAAATCTCATGTGAGATCCTACATGGATAGCATGTAGGAGGCGTATAAATGATATGGTTTTTTTTGAAAAGTTTATGTAAAAACAAAGGGAACTCTGCCAAAAATTTCTGCGCGCGGGAGCATGGTTGATATTTTGGTGCTGCTCGCTTTCTTGGGCAGTGGGCAGGAAGTCTGGCTGTGGCTGTGTCCATCTTTTAACTGGGCACAGGCCAGGCTACCTGCCCTCTGCCCAAGAAAATTTTTTTATGCTATGGTCGTCGCTATGTGCATCGCTAATAGCGACTGGTTTCACAGCGACGCGGATAGCGACGGGCCGCGTCGATAACACGTTTTTTTGTCGTAGTGCATCATGCAGGGACAGCTCATTTCCAACTTTTCCAATTTCTGTTCAAACTCGCTCCTCTCTTCTTGTGTAAACCCTTGGGGGTTCCCTTCACCTATAAAAGGGGACCTCTTCTTCCTTGAAAAGAACTCAAGCATTCAAGCCATCAGTGATGAGAGGAATTCATGAGGGAGGGAGTAGTAATGCCAAATTGTACTTAGTCATTAACATAAGACTAAGCCTACACTTTCTCCTAGAAGAAGACTAGCCATTCTTGCAACAAGCTAACCTTGTAAGATCAACTCTAATCAAAGAAGGTCTTGCACTTGGTCTATCAATCAAAGTGGAATTATCCACTCTTCTTCTCTCTCCATCAATAATGGTGCCGAGGGGTTTGTCAAGTAAGATATGTTCTACATTGATGTTTTCTTGATTTCTTGTTGTTTTCTTGTTCATCTCTAATCCTACATATATATATATATATATATATCGAATCTCATCTCCTTAACCAAACCTATCTCTCTCACTCTTAGTAATTCATCCTCTCTACAAATTTTAGGTTCTCTTTGCTACAGGTACATCTCTCCCCGCAGTATCCTTATTGCCTACGGGCAAGAATAGGGCTTGGGAGGGAAACTTCTCATCTCTTCACTTCTCTCATATCGACATTTCTCACATACTATCCTAGATGAATAATCCGGATGATGAGAATTTCTATCGCTTTCACTCTGTACGATCTATTAGAATTAACGTATGGATTAGCCGTAAAATACATTTTCAACAACGTATAGTGTTTCTCTTTGGCCCCAAAAGGCTCAATGAAATAATTCTTTCACCGGATCCCATCATACTACCTCTTATAGACTATAACTTTTCTTTTCATGTAAGCATAGTTATCTTGCTATGAACCAAGAGGATTTGTATACACAATTAATCCCCATCACTAGACAAAACATATATATTTGGTCAGCCAAGATTGAATGCCATTAACTCATCTATTAACCCTTTCATACTACCCATGATACGATATGACCATAGCCTTGATGTTTTCATCTTTGTGCTGTTTTGACACTCTCTTTTGTGTTCTTTCTTTGTGTGTGTGAGTGCAAGAGAGAAATAGTGGAACTTCTTTGATTGCACTTCAGTCCAACCCCTAGTCTTCATGGCATCTATGGTTTAACTCCTTCATAGAGTTTTTTTTGGAGTTCTCTCACAAACTCTCACAACCATAAGTCCGGTGCTTTCCTGGCAAGACCGCAAATTTCTCGACAACGTCTCATCACGTCCAAGCGGCGTATCTGTCGGATTCTGCAAAAAAAAACAATAAGATGGCTTTTTGTAAGTATAAACATATAGCGAGCGACGTTTATAAAAAATTACAATAAATAGAAAAGAATAAACCCTAATACTAACCATGCCGCCGCGATAAATTAGGATGTCTATAAGGGCGTTTAAGCCCTTCCTTCCTGCGTACTCACGCTCGTACGGTGTGGGATCCCGTCCTGTAAATGACCAGTATCAAAACATGCAAAGAATCCATTATGTTAGAATTTCAAATCACATAAACCCTAAACTATCGAACATAGATGTGAAAACACTTACAAAATCGGCCTCAAATGATGCCCACTTGCCGCTCCCCAAGTGGTGCCAGCTCCCTGCCTCTACTCGCACTCTGGCTGTCTCCTTTTGTTGCTTCCACTTGTCGGGATTCTTACACGCTTCTTTCTTCGCATGCTTCCAATCTTCTTTCGCCAGCCAATCTGGTCTGTTCCATCCATGCTTGATTTTTTTTTGCACTTCAGAACGCTTATGCTTGCAGTATTAGCGCATTCGAACCTTCATCACATCTTCATTGAAGCGGTCATCCCCTGTTGGAACGGGAAACTCGTCATGAAGCATGCTGATGACTCTTTCTTTTAATTCAATCGGTACTTCACTCCAAGTGTTTAGTATGTAGTGTCTAAACACCTGAGAGCAAAGACCGCGCATGCACGAAATCACCTTCTTGCCGTCATCATCCAAGATGATGCCACCGCTGAAGTCAATGGAGTAAGGCAAGCCCTCTTGCCGCCTGACGCGTGAACCTGGGTGTCTTGACAGGGGTCTCTAGTGGTGTGTAAATGGGGGTACGGACGCCAGGTGTCTCTACTAGAGTCTGAGCCCCGAAGCGAGGAGTGTCCACTGGAGTGACTTTTGGAGGAGTAGCTAGTGGTGTGTAGCTGGGGGGAACGGCACTCAGCCGTGCAAAACCTGGTGTCGATGGCGATGTCGTGGCTGGTGTTGGGACGGGCAAAGAAGGGGAGGGTAAAGAGCCTCGTCGAACATGAGGCGGTGTCAAAGAATCGGTGGCGCAACCCCCACAACAACCACCACCGCCACCGCCACCACTAGAGCACCGGTGCCTAGACGAGTGTGAAGATCGTCTCGTCGACACAGAAGCTTTGGAGCATGCTGAGGATGCCGAAACAGAGGGAGATGCGGATGGAATAGGAACGCGCGATGGTGCGCCTTAGTGATGACGCTCCACGTACCAGTGTCTCTGCTGGGGTGACAAAGAAGAAAGAAACTCCTCATCATCCATACCTACATTAAACACACGAACATTTAAACTTAATATTGAATGAATGGAGTAGAAAACATGGACAAGTAGATAGATAGATAGATAGATAGAGAGAGAGAGAGAGAGGAGGAGGAGGAGGAGGTGCTCGTCGTCTCTGCTAATGAGAACATACCTAGAGCATACGTACTTGGAGTGGACGTAAAGACCATTAAATACAATGACGCAATGACTCATATAAATAAAATGACGCAATGACACAAATACTTAAAGAGCCGGAGAATCTTACAAGAACTGGAATGTGCTTGTAGCTTTGGAATGTTCAAAGGCTAGCAACAACAGAAAGTGTTCTTCTTCTATTCAACTTGAGTGATGAAAGAGGCAAGTGCATAACTCTGAATTTACAAAACGGAGCAAAATTGTTCAAATACAATATTTATGGCTTTAAGAGATCTCTCTCTCATCCTCGCATAGCTCAGCATAACTTCCTATATCTATATAGAGCTCTCCGTTTAAACAGATGTCCTCTGTTTCATTTTTTAGATCCTCTGCATGCACCCCATAGAGAGTAGCAGCTTGATGTTCGTCTGGCACCACCTCCACGGCTTCTGACTGGGCATCTTCTCCGATCTGCTCCATTGATGCCGCTATGATTGGCACATGGTAGCCTTCATACGTCCGTGCACTACGAGGGGCTACCTCTATGACATACCACCAGTTTGATGCAGACTTTGTGGGATGAAATATCACCTGCCAGAGCCACATAACTTACATGAGAGCTTCCAAGCACATAAATTCTAAAACACACGTTAACTATTTACATACTTACTTGTTCACAATGCCCGGGTAGTACGAAAGTGTCTCTTAGGTCAGTCCATTTCTTAGTTGAATCCACCTCAAGAAAACCAGACTCTCCTCTACGCACAGAAGCCTTGCGACCCTCCATGATTATCTTGAACCATTGCACGTCGAACAAGTCGACAATAATCGATCCTCAAAATCTCTTGTAGCGTGCCGAAGTAAGTGAGTTCCGCCACCACAGGATCTACATCAGAGGACTGTCGTCGACTAGATTGTTCAAATTTTTCCATGATTCCACAATCTTGAGTAAAACGTTTTTTGTCGATCCGTTCCACCCTAAAATGTCAACCTTTACACCATGCTGCTGTGTATGACTTACACTACAACCAGCAAAGATTATGAGTGGCCATTCAAACATCTAGAAGTTACTAGTCATACATTGCAAACTTACCTTGGTCGCGCAACCCCTAGAGTACTCCCACTCTTCCTCGGTCACTTCTTCACCACACTATTGTGAGCTTTTCAGTTGGTTGTGCAACCATCTTAAGCTCATGAATGTTGGTAGGCTCTCCAGACCCGTCAGATAGTGCATCGGTGGTCGTCTTCCCCGTCTCCACTCGATTCTTGCCCTTTGTCGCTCTTGCTTTGCATCCTCATATTGTGAGATCCACTTTTGCATGACTGGATTGTGAAGCATGCAAAATCGGTTGATTTTAGCCTCTAGATCTTCCGTCATCTTCTTCTCAACACGGAGATTGCACATGATAATTCCAAATATGCACTCATCATCTATGGTTCGCCATAGCGTGTCCCGGGCTTTATCAAATCCGTCTAGCCACTCTCCAATGTACACTAGGGACACTGATACCAGCCAACCTTCTACCATGCTACCCTCCGGACGTGCCTTCTGACGCACATATCCCTTGAGCGTTTTCATGAAACGTTCTAAAAAGAACATCCATCTGGAATGTACTGTGCCGGATATTTCCACCTCATCAACTATGTGAACAAGAAGATGCACCTGAATGGTTAACATGGTAGTAGGAACATGTTTTTCAAACATACACACAACCTCCGCAGCGTTTAGTTTGGCGAATGGTATGGAGTCTACGTTGATCTCCTTTTGTGAGATCCATTGTACCAACTTCGCAAGTTTGTAGATTGTGTTACGGATGTCAAGAGACAGACATCCCTCAATGGAAACCGGTAAAATAAACTGCAAAACACGTGTAGCAAGGATATTAAAGTATGTCCACACACGAATTTGTTACACAATTCTCACTATGATATACTCCACTATGAACATACCTGACACATTTTATGCCAGTCGTGTGACTTCCAACTGGTAAGCTTTCCTTCTTTAGTAAAACACGTTCGGAGCGAGTGCATTACGCCGGTGGGGGTTCGCAAAGATCGAATGGTCTCTTTTACTTTGCGTTCTTGGGCTCCTGTGAAAATCCATGGTGCTTTAGGGAGTTTTATCGATCCATTGGACGCTGTTTGCGGCCAATATTGCTCCATACGATCCACATTTCTAAGGTCAGCTCTGGCTCCCAAAGTATCTTTCTTGCCGGTCAGATGGTCCCATAGTAGATTACCCACATTCTTGAATATGTGCATTGGATCGAGCAAGTGATTGATCATGAGTCGGAGCAAGTATGGTAACTTGTACCATAGAGATAGTCTCTTCATCCCTGGGGGCAATCCGTCATCACACATCTCCTTCTGCTCTAACCATGCTTGTGCAGACATCCTTGGTGGCTCTCTTCCCAAAAATCCATCGCGTAACACATGATTCTCTGGAAGATACGCTTGATGACCTTCGTAGATTTGCTTCTTCAGTGAGGGAGCCCTACGTGCATTCAGTCTAGGTCCACATGTGACACATGCTCTGTATCCGCTTGTTTGAAGCCCTGCATGTATACACATGATAATAGAGCAACTTGAGAAAAAGCAAGATTTACACTGTCTAAGTGAGGAGTGTAAATAGATCACATGAGCATTCTGTTAGTCTGGGATAGTCATGCACGGTCCACATTAGAACGGGCTTAAAAATTGCCTCGTTGGGAATGTGGTCTGCATGATCATCCCCCGAGCTGTCAGAGGCTACATCTTGTGGCCTCACATATGCTGCTTGACCAAAGCGCCTGCGAACACGTCTATTGGGTTGCAAGATTGCTGCCTGTTGGCCAGCGTCAGAGTCCGATGAGTTATTATTGGCAACAACTCGATCTATAATAGATGGATCGAACTCGCCAAATTCGCGAACGTGCTGCAAAGAAACGCGTCTTGTCCGTCGCACAGCATGCTTGCAATGGTTACAAGGACATAAGAACCTCATTGAGAAATAGGTGTTTCGGTTGGACGGCCCCACATCCTCGTCACTACTCGTAACCTGGACAACAAATTTAATCTTCTATTGACATTCTTCGTCTATTATCTCTCTCTCTCTCTCTCTCTCTCTCTCTCTCTCTCTCTCTCTCTCTTTGTTCACACTGTAAACTACCTCACATTCTCTAGTCATGTCCAATCCCTGCACACCTCGGTCTAGAGGTGCACGGAGATCAGAACCACATGGTTATAATCTCTTCTTTATTGGTCAATGCCTATATTTGTGGGTACAAGAAATCTACACACCCACGTCTACATGATACTGCATGTAGTGGACAAAACCCCTTTGCCTCTTCTCTAGCTGTAGCATTTCACAGCATCTTAACATCTTTTCATAGTAGATCTTTATTTGTAGCATGCAGGTACGTCATTCTTGCTATGTAGATGATGTCTGCTCAAGGCAGTTAATTCTTATTCTAGATTTGACGGGATGTGGTGTGTGTGTGTGTGTGTGTGTGTGACCCTTGGAATCATCATCTTGCATCACTAATTTCTATGTATGCTCAATTTTCTCTTCCATTAGCTGAACATGACAGCTTATTGTATGGTAGCAGCAGTCGAACATGTAGGTGGAATTGCTGGTCCGCATGGACTGTCGAGGCTATGAGTGTAGGAAATTTTCTTGCCGTTTTCTCACCATTTCTTCTAACCTTATCTTAAACGATTTCCTCGCCATTTCTTCTAACCTTAAATAACCTAAATCTAATTTAATAAAACATATATAAACCTAAATTAGTAAACCTAAATCTAATCTAATTTAACTTAAATAAACCTAAATCTAATTTAACGTAAGTCTACATCTAACCTAATCTTTAACGTCTTTTGGGATAGTTTCCTACGACGTTAAAACTCTCTTCTTCTTGTGTGTGTGTGTGTGTGTGTGTGCCAATAAAAAGAGAAAATTGGTATAACCTTTCTATCACCCAAGTGTGGTAGATTGGTTATGCCATTTTCCTCTTGAATAACAAGTCTTGGTTTCAACTCCTCGTCTGGCTAGATTTTTAGGTCTCTTTAATTAGTTTCCTACGATGTTAAATTAAACTCTCTTCTTCTCAGGTGTGTGTGCACGCCAATAAAAAAAGGAGAAAAATGGTATAACTTTTCTATCACCGAAGTGTGATAGATTGGTTATGCCATTTCCCTTATGAATAACATGTCTTGAGTTCAACTCTTGTCGACTAGATCTTTAAGGTCTCTTGGGATACTCTCCTACGATGTTAAGACTCTCTTATTCTTCTTCTTTTCTCTGTCTCTCTCTCTCTCTCTCTCTCTCTCTCTCTCTCTCTCTCTCTCTCTTTGTTTTATATATATATCTCTCTCTTTCTTTGTTTTCCTCTCTCAATGTGTGTGTATTCTTTGATTATGCATGTGTGTGCTCGTTTTTGGTTTATGCATACTCTCTCTCTTTTCCTCTCTCAATGTGTGTGTGCTTTCTTTGATTATGCATGTGTGTGTGCGCGTTTTTGGTTTATGCATGCTCTCTCTCTTTTCCTCTCTCAATGTGTGTGTGCTTTGTTTGTGTATGCATGTGTGTGTGCGTTTTTTGTTTATGCTTGTGCTCTCTCTCTCTCTCTCTCTCTCTCTCTCTCTCTCTCTCAAAAACACAATGTGTGTGTGTGTGTGTGAAAGAGAGGGAGAGAGAAAGAGGGGAAGGGACCATGAGAGTGAGGAGAGGGAAGGAGCATACCTGGATCTCCTTCCTCTCCTCGTGTGTGTGTGTGTGAGAGAGAGAGAGAAGGAGAGAGAAAGAGGGGAAGGGAATATGATAGTGAGGAGAGGGAAGGAGCATACCTGGCTCTTCTTCCTCTCCTCATGTGTGTGTGTGGAGAAGAAAGAGAGAGAGAGAGGGAGAGCCTTACCTTGCTTCCTTGAGCACGAGTCGAAAACTCAGATCTGAGATCTAAGTTTTCAGACGATCTCGGTTATTTTTTTAGCCCTGTCGGAGTCGCTATATGCGCCACTATAGGAGTCGCTATGTTACTTGTAACATAGCGATGCCTATAGCGACGCCGTGCATTTTCATTTTTGAGCATCGCACTATGAGCGTCGCTAATGTTAAGCATGGCTTATAGCGTAGCTTGCAAACATATTGCCAATTTCCGCGCCAATTTTGTATTCTCATAGCATAGTCCAATTGCGGGCACAAATAATCGACCTTGTCGAATTGTACAATGTAGTGAAAAACAAAACATAAAAAATTTCTTGAAAAATATGTACCTCGTATTTTCTTGGATTGATTAACGGAGACGAATCCTTGCTCCAGTGAAAACAAGCCCTAACAATTTGCTTGACAGCTTCTTGAAATGGTCCTTAATGGTTGGTCCTCTCGAGCACCTGCTGCCTCCTTCATCAAGATTAGCAACAGGCTATTCCAATCTCCATAAGATTCTCCAGCACTACCATGCCCTAACCATTGCCAAGATACTCCTTACTATTTTGCAATTTTGCAGGCTGTGACAAATGGTCGGCCATGCCGAGCACTTTTGCCTGCTTTGCCAATGGAAAATAAGCGAGAAATAAATTTGCATGACAAAATACAGGCCTTGCCTACGCTTGCCTTATTGTAGCTAAAACTCGTCCTAGGTATACTAGGAAATGTTCATACCATATAGTTATAAAAATGTCTCCAATGGATAGTTTCCTAGCCTACTCCAGATTCTAGCAATACAAAAATGAAAGCCTTGCTTGGGACATTTCCCTTGTAGATATGTACATGCCATGCATGATAAGAAGCTGCAAGGGCTAACTCTGGAGTGTTGTATCTAACACAACAGTTTTGTATACACTTAATGAGACTTGCTCAACGATTAGAACAACACCTTGGAGACCAAGTGTCGTGCTCCAGTATAACAGTTGACAACTGCATACTAAGAACTAATTAAACAAGAAAAGCGCAACAAATATTCATACCTTGTCTTTGAAGAAAACTTGAACCGTTGATGGGCGTGCTCTATCAAGGCACTCAGTAGAAGCCATGCTTCTGATCGAGATTGTGGGTACTCAAGTCGTGCTTGATGCAGGCTTGCAACTAATAATTGGCCCTTGTTAATCATGCGACTCGACTTGCCGTGCCATCGATCTTTTGCATGATGCATGAGCATGTATGCTAAACTTTTCGTATCCTTGCAGATGTTCCCTGCCGCCTTGGATTTGTAACCATGTTCCCTACCATGGTAGGTTGTACCCTTGCCGATCAATACGTCTATGATCCTCGAATCAATAGCAATATTGCGAAAGTTGAGGTTGTGAAAGTGGAGGGATGTGAGAAAATCGCCCAAAAAATCCCAAAAACCAGGTCGAGTTTGCATGTCAACTGTCTGTGTATAGCCTTGCCGATGGTGCAGCGAAGCTTGTATGAGGTGCATGCATGCCGTTCTTTTCCCATGTGGCGGTCAACCCGGGCATGCCTTACTTGAGGCGGCCCCCTTGGGTGAGACATCCCCCTTGTGTGGAAAAACATAATGAAAAATAAAAATAAAAACTCTCACCTTGGCTACGACGGCAGCATCTGCTGCGCAAGGAGCAAAATCCATCAACCCTCGCGCTACGTCGGGTTTCTTGACCCACTCCAAAAACGAGAAACACTATTCGCTACTCCCTGGCGAATCCATCAAGCCCAAGATAGATCAGTTTTGTGCAGGTCAAAATTCGGCCCCATCTATGTGCAAGAGTCGCTTCCCATGGCCTTGCTTCTTGTGTCGACCTTCATCCTCTTCGGGCAAGTAGTCGCTCCCACGGATTTGCTTCTTCACACGGCCTCCCCGGGTTCCAAGCCCTCCAGGAGATAGAGAGATTTGGGAAAAGAAAGAGAGAGAGACCATGCTTCTTCGTTGCATGCTTCACAAGGGAGATCGAGAGAGAGAGAGAGAGAGAGAGAGAGAGAGAGAGAGAGAGAGAGAGAGAGAGAGAGAGAGAGAGAATGGGAGAGAAGGCCATGCTTCTTCCCCTCCTCCATGGTTGCTCCCTCCTTGAGCTCTGATACTACTGAAAGGGCAAGGGAACTAAAACATGCTCATCACCACCCAGCCATGCCCTATATAGGCCCTTGGCCTTCTAAATATAGGGACCCCCTTGACTACATGTCCGTCCTGGCCCTTGGTCGTGCCTGGTCCTACCATTGTCCTGAGAAACACACACACACGGACGAGGCAAGAAAACAAACACACACACACACACACACACACATGGAGGAGGCAAGCAAACGTTGGTGGCAACAGAGTAACAAAGGAGCGTTGACGACAACGGTGGAAACTCTTTTGTTGGGGACAAGAGGTGGCAAAGGAGCATTGGCGACGGCGGCAACTCTTTTGTTGGCGGCAAGAGGCGACAAGGAGACACACAAAATACAACGATGTAAGTGCACTTATTTTCTTTTTTTGATATGCATTTTGTTTTAAATTAATGTCCATTTCCGCTTGTTTTAAATTTAATGGGCAACCCATTTCATGAAAATAGGCATGCCAAAACCCCTCCAATAGAAGGGAGAGGGGTTTTGGAATGCCTATTTGCATGCAATGGGCTCCCCAAAGGGGCTTCCCATTGCATGCAAATAGGCATGCCAAAACCCCTCTAATAGAGGGGCAAAACACATGCCAAAATGGTACGAGTTTGCCCCCTCTATTAGAGGGGTTTTGGCATGACTATTTGCATGCAATGGGATCCCCAAACGGAATGCACATTGCATGCAAATAGGCATGCCAAAACCCCTCTAATACAGGGACCAAATGCACGAGTTTTGGCATGAGTTTAGAGGGCCCAAACTGGTAGCGCAAAACCCCTGTAATTGGTCGAGGTAAAGGCTCATGTGAGCCGATGGTTTGTCCCCCATGCTCTTTTTTTTTGCCTCCCCCCTTCAATGTCCAAAACTCGTAGCAAACGACATGAGTTTGGGCAGCCCGTTTAATTAGGGAGCCCACTGCATGCAAATAGTCATGCCAAAACCCCTCTAATAGAGGGGCCAAAATCATGCCAAAACAGCATGAGTTTGGCCCTTATATTAGAGGTTTTTGGCATGAGTTTCGCTCCCATTTTGGCATGAGTTTGGCCCCTCTATTAGAGGCGGTTTGGCATGCCTATTTGCATGCAAGGGGCTCCCCAAACGAGCTGCCCATTGCATGCAAATAGGCACGCCCCTCGAATAGAGAGGCCAAACGCATGAGTTTAGAGGGGCCAAACTAGTAGCTGAGAACCCCTCTAATTGGTCAAGGTAAAGGCTCATGTGAACCCATGGGTTGTCCCCCATGCTCATGTTTTTTCGGCCTCCCCCCTTCAATGTCCAAAACCCCTAGGAAACGGCATGAATTTGAACCCCGTACAAACATCATGAGTTTCGTCCCTCTGATAGAGGGGTTTTGGCATGCCTATTTGTATGCACTGGGATCCCCAAATGGGCTGACCATTGCATGCAAATAGGCATGGCAAAACCCCTCTAATAGAGGGGCCAAACTCATGCCATTTGCTAGGGTTTTTTCCCCTGTATTAGAGGGGTTTTGGCATGCCTATTTACATGAAATGGGCAGCCCGTTTGGGCTGCCCATTGCATGCAAATAGGCATGCCAAAACCCCTCTAATAGAGGGTCCAAACTCATGCCGTTTGCTAGGGGGTTTTTTCCCCCTCACCCTCATACATGCCCTTGCTGGCCCCCACTACCTTTCCTTCACCCTTTCTCTCGGCACCCCCCACTACATTTCCTTCACCCTATCCCTCGGTCCCTGCTACTACATTTCCTTCACAATTTCCCTCGGCACCCTCTTCTACTATTCCCTCGCATCAACCCTCCCTGCTTCGACCATCAAGCCATCCTAGCCCTCGTGGTTGTTGATCTTCTTTAGGGAAAAGTGAGCGATGTAGTTCGCGTGGTTTTGGGGTTCGACGAGAATCCACTGATAGCTAGCGGATACGAGGATTGGGGGGAGGCTCTTGTTTCAATGCTTGATTTGGAGGAGGTGGAGGAGGATCGTCCACTAACTTGCCAGATCCGGGGTATAGTTTTGATGTGGACATTCCAGATGCCGATGATGATGGCCTATACTATAGGTGTCATCGAGACGGTGCCCTTGACCTTAGCACAAACAATGGCAAGCGCTTCCACAATCACTTGAAGACCTTGATCCATTCTACGTACATTAATTGATTCATAGTCTGGGAGCAAGAAAATCCTCAGTACCTGCAATATATTTTTGATACAATGTGGGTGCGGTTTCCTAATCCCCAGGGCCAATCTTTTACTACGCAGTGGATGGAAGGTTTTATCAAGACCTTCCTTTGTAATAAATGGTCCACCATTCCCAAGGCCGCTAAACAACAATTCCAACACCCCACTCTCCAAAAAGGGGTGCCAATATGCATGATGCAGAGTGGGAGTTTGCTCTCCCAGAGAGGGACAGTGGATTAACAGAGGCAAGCAAGGGCAGGACAACAAGCTCACAGTTGAGGTTCTGGCAGAAAGGACATCTAGAAGGACAAAGTGGTAAGTAACATTTTTCGTTTTTATTTGAACCATAATCTTGATGTAAACTATTATAAATAATTCTTAATATGTAGGCAAACATCATAGGACATTGAGTGTCAAGGGAGGTGGTGAAGTATCAAAAACGCAACGATGAATACAGTACCTATCTATGGATGCTCCAACAAGGCCACATCAATCAAGCACAGTTCAATGCTTTCATCGACACCTTGACCACTATGCAAGTACAAAGTCAACCTAACTAATTAATTATTTTGTTGTTTACTTATTTAATGTTTACTAATTTATGTGGTTTGCTTTCTTATTTGTGTAGAATCAAAGAGGTGGCGCTAACGAGGGCGAGGACGACGAGGGTGGTCAGGGTGGCGAGGACGACGAGGGAGACCAGGGTGATGATGAGGGTTACTAACCTACTAACACAATCTCCTCACATTTTGAACGCCTGGCCAAGAGCCCTTGTACAACATAATCCCCTCACATTTTGAACGGCCGACCAAGAGCCCTTGTAAATATTTCACTTTTATTTTGATGGATGTCGGCCAAAAGGCCTTGTATACATTTTGCGAACTCGCAATCAATATAAATAATTTTGTCAATAAATTATTTTTAAGTTTCTTGTGTTTCAAAAATTGTATGGTATTGTTAATCTTAAATAATAAATAAATGTGATATTTATATTAAAAAAATTATCCAAGGATCTTTGGATGATGCAAAGTCTTCACACATGGGGACTTGAATCATCCGAAATCCTTGGATACTTTTTGTTAATAAATTTCATGGAGGATATCAACACGGCAATCGTCATGGCAATCAGCGCAGTAGTTCTTGACAGCATACCCGCACTGATACCCTCAATCATTGCCGTGAGTTGATAGCCACGCTACCAGTGGCGGTGATACCGTGTACCCACTTGTTTCTCTCTCTTGAAACGCTTGTTGATGCACGGCTATTCCAGAGGCATTCAACCCCCTTTCTTATAGTGAATCTACAACAAATGGTCGTCCATACGGATCCGGAGTAGTCGGCCATGCCGAGTACCTTTGCCGCAAGTCTAGCAATAAGCAGTGCCGATCTCCTTGAGATGCCATAACATTACAAATTTTCCATGCCTTTGCATGATACAACTTATTAGACCACATGCCTTTGCATGATATAGCTTAGTAGCCCAACTTTGGATGCTATCCTTGGTGTTAAATACCTGTGCCCACTGTTGAGGGGAAAATATCAAATGAAAGAATTGTCGTACTTTCCCTTGCCGAGCAAGGCAACCTTTGCTTTTCATGCTGAAAATACGAGGAGATTTGCAAGATTACATGAATTTAGGACTTAAAACCTTTAAAGTAACTTTCTTACCGACTCTTACGATAATGTATGTCATAGCATCCCCAAATCCGATGTATTGGCTCGTAGCCTTGCTGTGTTTGTGAGGCCATATTCTTGGATTACTCCCCTACTATGAATGCATAATCCTCTTGGGAAGTTTGAGAGAAATCCATTTTGGTAGCCTCTCGATGACAAGTGTTCGTGACGAGGCGGACCTTGCATGCGGCTCTTTGCTAATTCTTGGCTGCAACTCGGGCCACCGAATAGATTCAACTTGACTCAAAATTTCTAAATAATCCCATAAATATGATTACCTTCAATCCATAACTTTTGATTGATAACACTCTGGATGCTTGGCTTTGATGTCCCAAGGCAAATACAAGGAAAGGCTGAGACCCGTGGGCACCTACCCTTAACTTAAAGTCTTCTTTTCCTAAGACCAAAGGTCTTTGGGCACATAGTGTGAAAAAAAACGAGCTTCAACCATGGCGATGGCGAGCAGGCTGCCGAGGGTGCAGGAAAGAGAGAGAGAGAGAGAGAGAGAGAGAGAGAGAGAGAGAGAGAGAGAGATGGCGTTCTATTGCCTCTCGGGCTGAGCCTCTATGACAACTTGTCCTCCCCTCGGCATCGCGCTCTGTTTAAGCCCACCCTTGCGGAATTTGAGCGTGGTCAAAATCTCCCCCCCCCACCCCCGCCCGTCCTCGCAAGCGGCTCTACACACGGGCGCTTTCCCTGGCTTTGACCTCTTTTGCTTAGCAGGGGATGTTCTCCATGGCCTTCCTCCGTGCCTTAGCTTTGCATGAGCATGCAACTTTGCATGAGAGGGTCCACAAACCCCTTGGCCCAAAATAGCTTATTAAGCTCTAATACTAGTGTAACACCCTAGGAGTGCCATGTATGAATCCTCGGCCCAACCTCCCTTTATAGCCACATGGCCCTAGGATCCCTTTCCACTGACAGCCGGCCCTTGGCCGTTGGCCCGGTCCTTGACCTCCAGGGTTGTTGTCCTTGGCATGACATGGTATTGATGGATCTTGGATATTGAAAGATGATTGTGACCGATGATATCTTAATACATCAAGAGATGTCACATATGGCTATACTATGCAATAGGTGGACGACTAAAGGTATAAGAAAAATTAAATTGTTTATGTTTTTCCATATGATGTTTCTGATATGTAACTTTAACTACTATTTTGGACAAGTTATGATTTGCAGGATAATTATATAACAACTGAGGATAATAGATTTCTTAATGGCTAGAGGCATGTAATGGTTTTTAATTATGATGCATTAACAACTATTTGTTGTAGGGTTGACATGTAAAAAGTAGCCTAGACCATTGGATTATTTGATGGTGGATATCAAATGCATTCAAATAGATAGTGTATGGGTAGCTCTTTATGAGCAATGGTTATTTTTTTGACCAAGTGGATGGTTGTAACCATTTTGAGCATTGACTACTATCTATGAATAAATAAGTGCAAGAGGAAAATGCTCACTCTTGCGAGGGGGGAGCTTGTAGCTAGTACTCTATGTCTATCTTCTTTGCTTCTTTCACGTCTATGTTACCTTCATGCACATGCATAGCACTCCACGCTAAGAGGTGTGCATGCACGTGCTCCCATGATCTCATTCACTCTCCATCTCTCTCAGATTGTGTATATCTACGATTGTGTGTATGTGGAGTTCATCAAATATGAAGGGTAATTGATTATATCAAATGCATGCTATGCTATTTTGTGTATTTGCAACAACTGCATGCATCCGTTTGAAGTAGACATGTAATTTAAGATAGGGAGAAACATTGAGTCATTTTTTTGTAACATGTAAAGTAGTTTGGTGTACCTATAGAAGGTAATCTAAGCATGGGATTTCTATCTTTTTAGGCATCCGATACCATTACTCTAGAATTCCTAGCTTTCCCTCAACATTCATTCGTTCATATCGCAAAGGGTGAGCACACAAGGAGTTGGGTAGGTCTTTCCACGAGTGGACACATTGCTTGAGATGATTAATTTCATTTGCTCTTATACCTTTTCATTAGTTAAGAGAGAGAAGTGTTCTCGTTTTATGACGTACAAATAGCCACCCTTCACTTGGGGCCAAGCATGGCATCGATCGCGACCCATTTGGGCAAGATGCCCCCCCCCCTCCCCCAAACACACACACACACACACACTATGCATGGAGTGCCAAGGTAGGATGCAACAATAGCTTGCATGTGAAAGAGAAAAGAATATGTGAGCTAAAGATGCACATGATCAAGGGAGGTAGCAAAGTATGCACTCACATATGATCTATTGCCATGGGGTGCAGTGTCCCTCAAGAGGCACTACCTTCCTCACTACCATCGTTTATGATGGATCCCTATAATGGATTATAGCCTTGTTAGTGCACCCTTGTGGCTCCCCAATGCTATGAAGAAAATACACATTGGGGTCCTCAGAGAGCACTTTGCTCCCTTCCAAATGCCATAGCTAGAAGACACGCTTATGTTAATCATGTGTTTCCTTCTTTAAGGTCTTAAGAAAACTCTATATAAATGTATGGCACACAAATGTATCCAAAGGAGGATCTTGGCGAGCACTAAGTTGAGAGCGAGATATGATTGTGGGGGTCCGGGAAGTAGACTGAGCAGGGAGAATGTCGCTCACGTGTGAAGCACGAGGGGCCCCCACAAGGGAGAGGAGGGCGTGTGGACATTGGACAAGCAATGGCGGTATGGCAGGAGAGGTGGGGGACGTTCTTTTTATCAAAAGGCTGCAAAATATGGCGCGTGGGCCCTCTCATGGTATTTAAACTCGTCAGCTTCGACAAGAATATTTTAGAGCAGGCAAGGCACGGTCAATGCTGGTATACGCGCAGGTCAGCTCACGTTGTCCCGGAGTGGTATGCATGTATATAAAGCTCGAGGTAGCGAAGTCATGCAGGCCTTGTAAATCTAGGCTAAGGGAGGCGCTTCTACTGATTCACACGGCTGGCCGGAGAGGGAGAGAGAGAGAGAGAGAGAGAGAGAGAGAGAGAGAGAGAGAATATGGGGTCTGGGCTGCAAAATATGGGGTCTGGGCCCTCTCATGGTATTTAAAACTCGTCAGCATCGACAATATGATTTTAGAGCAGGCAAGGCACGGTCAAGGCTGGTATACGCGCAGGTCAGCCCACGTTGTCCCGAAGTGGTATGCATGTATATAAAGCTCGAGGTAGCGAAGTCAGGCCTTGTAAATCTATGGGAGGCGCTCCTACTAATTCAAACGGCTGGCCGTAGAGAGAGAGAGAGAGAGAGAGAGAGAGAGAGAGAGAGAGAGATGGAGAAGGCTCGGCAGCTCTTCCTCCTCACTCTAGCCAAGCACGCCCTGCTCAGCATTAACTTAGCAGCAAGCCTCTTAGCCTTGTCTTGGTGGCTGGTGTCCTCGGAGCCAATGAAAGATCCTCGCTACTTCGACAGGCTCCAAGAGAGCAGTCCATCTCGCTTCTTTCGAGTTGATGGAGAATATGGTAATATACATGCATGATCAGCATCCTCAGCACGTTACCTGCTAAATTTGAAGATTAATGTGGGCGCCGTGCAGGTTTGGTCATTCTGTATCAGACTATGCCTGTGGTTGTGATGACGCTGCTGAGCTTTGCAGTGATCGAACTCAGGAAAAAGATCAAGTAGGCCCCCAATCCATTTTAAGTACTGAAAAACTCAATTCCTATGAAACATTAGCTACAAAAGGTGCCTTGGAGACCTTAATCTAATACAACAAGGTGAAAGTTCACTATGGCCTACATAATGCTATCGAGAGGAATTTAATAATAATAAGAGGGTTCTTTGTGAGAGGAAAAATGAGAAAGTGAGTAGCATTTAATTTATTTTTTGGTCACAATAGAGTATTACACTTTTGAAAACAAGTGTAATAATGACTTATTTAGATTACAATATATTCCAAAAGGATAAAAAATAATGACTAAATCAATATTCAATGGGCCTCTTTAAAGAGAGATACACAAATGTTAACACCTCTCACAAAAATCTATAATTTTTTTAAAAAAAGAAGTTTTTTGCCATGTGGCACCAATCTGCAAGCTTTATCCAATGGTCGACAATTGCACCAAAAATCCAATGCTTTACTAAGGACTTCTTATGTAGTCCAAAAATGATTCTTTAATATTTGCTATGTCTTCTTTAGACCTTAGTGTAATAGAAGAATGATCCTTTAATATTTGCCATAGCTTATTTAGACCTTAGTCGATAAGAATCTAACTTATTAATAAATTTTTTGAGAGTAGGGCCAATAGGACAAGCTCGCTAATCATTTCAATCAACGTTATGTTATCCATATTTATCTAATGTGGACCATCAAGTATGTCTATGCAATATGGCAATGCAGGTCTCTTCAGCACTGTATGAATGTGGGCAACAATACTAAAGCTAAGCAATATGCAAAGGCCGGTAGGTCGCCTCGGCCCAACGTTTCCACATACCCACTTATAGTGCACACTGGTTGGTGGAACCCCTTTGGTGTGCTGACGGCTGCAGAGGCTCTCATACTAGTGGGCATGCTCTTTGTGGTGTTCTACAGCTTTGGTCGGCTCACTCGCTTCGAGTTCAATGAAGTGGAGCGAAAATATAATGCCGATCCCCAACTGAGCCTTCACATACCTATGTGAGTATATGCATACATATACGCATATATCCATGGGTATGTGTGTAAGCATATATCCATGTAGTATTTTGTGACTAGCACTGCCTAACTCATACAACCTTTTGCCTACATGCACATTGATTACTTTAAACAAAGCACACATATCATAACCAAAAGACTCACATATCATACAAGCATTCTTTGAGCAAGCTCATCTTATAATTGAGCAATTTTTATGAAGCTACTAAAGTGCATATGAAAACTGTAGGAATGTAAGCAAGTTGAAGCGAGCAACCCAAAACTTGGGTCGAGCCTCACTCTTGCCATTTGCCTTGCTTTGGATCCCTGTCTCACGAGGATCACCACTTCTACGATTATTGAAGTTGCCGTTTGAGCATGCCGTAAAGTATCACATCTGGTTGGCAACATTGACCCTCACACTTCTAAGTGGACATTCTGTGTGCTGCATTATATACTACTACCAAATAAATAGCCCCTCTAAGGTAATGACAAATTTTCAAACTCATTAGTTATCACATTGCATCCACATGGCTCGAAGATGATATTTTCCTGAATTGTGTAGATACTCAATTGGGTGACAGAAAGGGAGAAGTCTTCTTTTGTTGCTGGAGTGGTGGCTTGGATTATAGGATTACTAATGTGGGGAACCTCCCTTCCCTATGTTAGAAGGAGATGGTATGAGGTCTTCTTTGGAGTGCATCAATTATACATTGTTTTCTTCCTGTTTTGGCTCTACCATGCCTTGTGGACCATCCATTTCTTTATTGTGCCTGCCCTCCTCTTTGTGGTTGATCGTTTGCTTCGCATGGTGCAATCTAGGCAACCTGTCGATGTACTCTCTGCTACAATGCTTGAGTCTGGTGCTGTTAAACTTCACATGGCAATCACCAACCTTCAAAGCACTCGAGGTACTATGTTGACATAAAGAGTGACTAAGTTGCAATCATAAGAAGATTTAGAAATTTTCTCATGTAGGAAAATGGAGTCTTTCTCAGTGTTTTTCATACAATGCATAACATCATGAGCTTCTGCTCGAGAGGCACTGCATACCTAGCTAGGTACGATCGGGGACACGGGACCACTGGCTCCCCCACTAGGCCGGCGGTTCCCTGCCCCCAATCGTACCTAGCTAGGTATGCGGCACCTCCCTCACAGAAGCTCATGATGTTGAGGTAAGTCACAATGTGGGAAATATTATGAGAATTTGTTCAAAACTTCTTGTGAATATCAAAGTATAAGTGAGCTATAACAAATATATACACAGCGGAAAATCTCTCTCTCTCTCTCTCTCTCTCTCTCTCTCTCTCTCTCTCTCAGGCTATGCGCACACACGTGCGCACACACACAGACACACACAAGATAATTAATAATAGTACAAGGTGTATGATAATATTGGTTCTTGCTTTAAAGTCTCATATCCTTCTAAAAGACTATGATCAATTAGGTGCCAATATAAGCTTAACATTGCCAAATTTTTAGCTTAGCTATTTTTTCCTAGTACTTATGAAAGTACTGTTTTCCTGACCCTGATATCTTATTTCTTGGGATGTAGGTTACCATGCATTGAGTAGTTGGTATCTTAGATTTCCAAGTCTCTCAAGATTGATGAAGCTTCAATGGCACTTTTTCAGTGTCACCTCCACACCGCTAGATGAGAAGCATGAGCTATCCTTTGTTATCAAACCTTTGGGAAAGTGGACTAAGAGTCTACAAAGCCAAATCCTTCAATCTTCAAAGGCCAATGCCACCACAGGTGGTAGATGCCCCTTCTCTTTCAAGGCTGGAATTGAAGGGCCCTATGGAGACGAGACAGACTTTTACTTACGGTAATGTGCTTATATGATGAGGTTTTTTGCCATGTTTCTCACTCTCACACATTCTTCTACTATCATGATAGGCTGATTGACCCAGTATTGCTAACCCTATTTGCACATTTTTGATACTGAAATACATTTTGATAGAGATGCCATGACCCTCATGATTTAGAAATTTTCTCATGTAGGAAAACAGAGTCTTTCTCAATGTTTTTTCATACAATGCAGAACATCATGAGCTTCTGCTCGAGAGGCACCGCATACCTAGCTAGGTATGTGGAGCCTCCCTCGCAGAAGCTCACGAAGTTGAGGTAAGTCACAATGTGGGAAATATTGTGAGAATTTGTCCAAAACTTCGAGTGACCAACTGTTGACATTGTTTGATGAGATGTTATAGCTAAGACTATAATGACAATCATACTAAGTGAGAACATAATGAAATGAAAGTGGTCCTAAGATAAATGAATGAGAAATTATAAAATGGGATGCACACATGTAAAAAAACTAGAGGGATAAGTTGTTTGCTCCTTGCTAGGAAAAGATAGCTCATAGGTTATTCAAAAGATCTAGTAATGCAAGCCTACATTTCTTTGTTCTAAGGCATAAGAGGGCGGTATAATTTTTGAAGATGAGATTCCAAGGCAATTCTAGGGATAGCAATGTGGTGGAAAAGGTATCGTTGTTTTAAACTTGCATTAGACAACTTATTGTAGATAATTTTTCTTTTGTACTGGATCCCCCCCCCCTCTCTCTCTCTCTCTCTTTTCCTCTTTTCTGGGAGTGCTAGACCCTGCCCCCAACCGCACCTAGCTAGGCACGCGGCCCTCATTATGGTGCCGCAATGTGTATTGTTGGGAATTGTCTAACACTTTGTGTGAACTATCTTCGAATGCAGCTACAACACACTAGTTCTTGTGGGAGGGGGTATTGGTATCACCCCTTTACTCGCAGTATTGTGCGACATTCTGCATAGGCAAAGGAGGTCGAAATTGGAAGTAGGGAAGAAGAGCATTGTGGTACCGAGCACCATACTTGTGTATCATTGTGTAAGGAAGGCAGAGGAGCTATCGGTACTGAACAGCATGGACCCCAAGGAGATATCACCGGGGTATGAGAAGAGGGGATTGAGGATAAGGGTAAGTGTGTTTGTGACCAGCGCTTCATCGATAGACCACTACAATATCGTCGATGATGAGGAAGTAGGCATGCAGGTTATAAACCCATATCCGCAAGCTGCCTGTAATGATGTCAAACAAAGAACGCTCGATCTCACAACAGCAACCCGAATTAAAGCGGCCAATTGCACGCTGCCCGTCACCATTTATCCATGCAAAACCACGGCCGCATCCAATATCAAAGGCGTGTCAAGTGTGGGTAGTAAAGGTGCCTCAGCATGGGTTGCCGCCACCATGCTTGCCTCCATCACTGGCTTCTACCTACTGTGGGGCCTCTCCAACCTCTTCATCGTCAAGCACCTTCATCGTGACTTCCCCACCAACTTCGACCGTGCCCACCTCCTGCTTGCCTCCATCATCCTTGGCACTCTCCTCTTTGGCGGCCCCCTTGTCCTCATCTGGTGGTGTCTCTCTTCTTCTTCTAAAAGTGCTCCAGCTCCATCGACCAGCTTAACTATGTTGCAGCAAGAAATCAGGGTTGCGGACGATAATGCCAATCGGCCCTCTTCAGCTAGCTCCTATAACGATAATATTCAGCAAGAACAACTCCAACCTAACAATATGCAGGATACCCTGCACTCTCAAGTAAACGAAGTAGGAGACAACAACAACATAGTCCTCTTTAACCGGGACGAGGAAAACAATATAGAGCCTACAGCTTCTCCTTGGAAAGGGACTCTGCACCTTGGTGTTCGACCAGCATGGAGAGGTACCTCTCTCTCTCTCTCTCTCTCTCTCTCTCTCTCTCTCTCACTCAATATGATATGAAGTTCCTGGAGTGTCCTACGTCTTTTCTCGGCATGCTAAAAATTTGGACAAATTCTCACAATATCATGAGAATTTGAGGGAGGCACGGCATACCTAGCTAGATATGGTTGGGGGCAATCGTACCTAGTTAGGTATGCGGTGCCTCCAGAGGATAAGCTCGTGATGTTATGCATTGTATAAAAACACTGGGAAAAACTCCGTTTTCTTACATGAGAAAATTTCCCACCGGGTAGGGGGACCCTTGCCCCCAATCGTACCTAGCTAGGTATGCTGTGCCTCCCTCACAGAAACTCATGATGTTATGCATTGTATAAAAACACCGGAAAAAACTCCGTTTCTTACATAAGAAAATTCTTGTGGCATGCCTTAGAGTGGAGTACAAATTTATGGGTGCCATTTGACTTCCCTTCCAGTTACTTGTCTCTTTATTTAAGGACGCCATTTGACTTCCCTTCCAGTTACTTGTTATTATGATCAAAATCTTTTATTTTTTTCTCAAAAGTACTTTTAAACAAACCCATCAATTTGTGGTTTCTTATAAATACATTCTTTTTATAAAAAAAAGGAACTCTTCTCAAAGCCACAGTATTTCAAGTGGCATCCCCCCCATAAGTGGTGTGGACTTACATGCTTTGATGGTGTTATTTGCAGAAATATTTGATGGTCTTACTAAGGAATATCATGGCCAAAACATCGGTGTGCTAGTTTCAGGCTCCGAGAACATGCAAGCAGATGTTGCAAAAGAGTGCCAAAGGCACACACCACTTTTTGACACGACTCTCTCCTCAAATGTCTTCCATTACCATAGTGTGAGCTTTGAGCTTTAAACGATACAGACTTTAGTGGCACACATGATCACCTAAGCTCAATAGTCATTCACACTAAAATAAAGCAACCAGCTTAGTTCATACTTTCTAAAGCAACAAAGGATGTGAAGGATTGTAAAGCGTAAACTATTGTCATCTTCACTAGCACATACTAGTACTACTCCCTCCATGATACCTTGTAACCAACGAGAATCTCAAACACCTTCACAAGCTCACCACATAGGTAACCACGAGTTCATACCACAAGAAGTTTTGGACAAATTCTCACAATAATTCCCACATTGTGACTTACCTGAACATCATGAGCTTCTGTGAGGGAGGCACCGCATACTTAGCTAGGTACGATTGGGGGCAGTAGGGGGGCCGGGGGTCCCCTGCCCCAAATCGTACCTAGCTAGGTATGCGGTGCCTCTTGAGCAAAAGCTCTTGATGTTATGCATTGTATGAAAAGCACTGAAAAAGACTGTTTTCCTACATGGAAAAATTTCTATATCTTCTTGTGTACGAGCTTAGCCCAAATATCATAAACAAACTACAAATGTTGCACATTTTGTTTAGCCCTTCGACAATCTTCCGAACGTGCCTGCCACATTCCTTTCAGTTAGCACTTTGGCAAGTTTTGTGGTGCAACATTCCATAAGATTAAGGGAACTCATTCATCTTTCACAATATTTTGGCTTTACATATTAAAATTAAGATGTTCTCCTCATCTTGTCCTACATGCTAACAATCTATAGATACTATCTCTTTGGCATTTATGAAACTAGATTACTCTTCCTAATTTGCTCAAGTAATCTCGAAATAAACTTCGATCTAGCAAAGTTGCATTGGAGAGAAGCCCTTAAGACATGCTTAGATTAGCATATAAGTGCACATATGTGGCACACACAGTACATACACGTATCCCCCCCTCCCCGCCCCCCCAAAAAAAAAGAAAAAAAACAACAAAGACACACACACACACCACAAGAATTTTGTAATGAGGAAATTGCGTTGGACATTTTTAAAACACTAGGATTGTAACTGGGTAGGAGATAAAAGGGTCCTTTCAATGTTTTGAAATAGAATAAATTACTCTTAGTAGGCTTGTAAATTTGTAATTTGCTAGAATCTTTTATTGAGCTAAAAGGTGAAACTCATCTTCTTATTCTAGAATTAATTTACTTATTAAAATTAGAATTTTTGTAAATTTTGTTATTATTTTCTCAGAATAAAGTCCCAAAGTGGATGTAGCAATGCATTTTGCAAATTATAGCAAATTGTCAAGGTCAGACCCCTATTGTGTAAACCAAAGCAATTTGTTTGACCCCAAGAGTTCTTTTTGCAAAAAATCTAATGAAATTTTAATGGAAAAATACAAGCTAAAAAGTTCTATTTAGAATTGATATAATTGCATATGAAGAAATGAAATTTTTGTAATTTTGCAAACGTATTATTGATGTTTTTATAGCTCGCCTCAAAGTTGGCATTAGAAATATGTCAAGAATTATGAAAGAATTAAAAGTATAGAAAAAGGCAATACTAAGAGAATCAAAGATCCTAGTGGACATTTTAGAAATATTTTAGAAATCAAAATTGTGCCGCATGAAATTGATTTTGAATCTCATCCTAGAATTTTGATATGATAAATATTTTTATCATGTTTCCCATGGTCAAATTCACATGTTTAAGAGAATATGTTCTCATCTTAAAATTAGCCTAGTTTTGAGTAAAACCAAAATTTACCACAAAAATTGTACTTGGTAAGAGCCCCATTATATTTTATTCAACAAAAATTTCTTTCAAACATCCTAAAATGTTCTAAGGAATTTAGAATAAAATATTTTTTTATAAAAAGCTTCAAGAATAAAATCTCAAAGCTTAAAACACAAATTTTCCTCTCTAGACTAGAGAAAGATAATGCCCAAATCTAAGCTTGAAATATAATGGGAATGGTCATGCCAAGAGACATAAGATGTTTTTGGACCATTCAAGAGCCAAGAAGATCATATCTATGCGATCAAAAGATAATTTAAATATGATTGTCACTCCTTGATCTGGAGAGATAATATACGGAAAAGCTTTGTTTTAAACTATGGAAATAGCAAGAATGGCCATGCCAAAGATTGGAGAGGACATGAGACTTGGAAACGTTGATAAGATATTACAAAGAATCTTCAAGGGAGAGGTATTGCCATCAAGTATGCATATTTTGTTATGCTTTTTGAATGTTTTATGCGAATTATGATTGGAGCATCTTTAGAATAAATTTTCTTATTAAAACAAAAACCTAGTTATAAAAAGAAAAAAATGATTATCAAAAAGCATGTTTTTCGAAGAGGAGAATTTCATGAGGAAGAATCTACTCTCACGCATGAAACTTGAATACATTAAGTGCTTCCTTTTTCAGGTTCATTAGTTTGTATGGATTTCAGGTAATTATAGCTTGTTTATTGACATGAGTTTTTTAGCTAATTCCATTGACGCTTTTCTCTTCAATACTCTGATACAAGCCTCCTCCTGATATTCTTCAATGACCTATTGGCATCTAATTTTGTGTTCTTTTGCAGCATGGATTCTCTCTAAAAGGTCATTGATTAGTGGAAAATTGTATTTACATAAGCAACAACTACTTACACTATAAGAGGAGTTATCTATAACCGCTAGCATTGCCGCGGAAAAACAAAGAAAAAAGGAGAGAGAAAAATTTATGGGAGCGGCAATAACTGCGGCGATGGTCGCGATAGTGGTTCCTCAGCAATAAGCGCGATAATAGTCGCGACAATATATCCGCTTCTATTACCGCGACAGTTGACGCTTCTATTACGGCGCGTATTGCCACCACATGCCCATTCAAAAATAAAGGTGCTCATTTGGGCCACCCAATTTTGGGTGGCCCAAATGAGCACCTTTATTTTTGAATTGCATAAAACAATGAAACATCAATTGGTTTTTAGAAGAGAATAGAGAAAACCAAAGAATTGAAATTGAATCTACTTTACCTTCACAATTTAATACGGAGAAGATCAACTATTTAAAAAAGCAATAACAATAAAAAATCATCAACTACAATCCTAATAATCAGCGATCGAGGTTATAATTTAATTAATCCTGCATATTTGTCCTTCTAAGCTCCGTTGCCTCCTGAGCCATAGTACGTGGAAGTTTGTCTGGTACGAGCCTCGCGTTGTTGTCTGTATGGTGAGCCCGTCGTAGCTTGATCGCTCTTTTCTTGAATTGCCCACTTATACTCCGCGTCTATCATGTTGCCACCGCAGTAGCTCCCGTCTGGATCTCTCACCTGGTTGGTTGCTGTGTGCCGCACACTTGACTGCTTGTTTTTTAAAAATGTCTTTATGTAGCCCTCCAACCATTGTTGTGAAAAACATTGATCGGGGGCATTTAAAAATCTAGCTAACAGTGCGTCCTCAATGTC
This sequence comes from Adiantum capillus-veneris, assembly GCF_014529385.1. Taxonomy (NCBI): domain Eukaryota; kingdom Viridiplantae; phylum Streptophyta; class Polypodiopsida; order Polypodiales; family Pteridaceae; genus Adiantum; species Adiantum capillus-veneris. The sequence continues at coordinate 100,079,664 of NC_140934.1, forward strand.
TCGTGCATGATCGGGTAGTTGGTCTCTAAACTTTATAAAACAATCCTTAAACATTGAATGTGTAAGAATTTGTAGATGGCGTCAAAATGCCATGCTCTGTGTTGTGCCAACGTCCACCTCCGCGTCATATTTAACCCTGTAGTAGTGTCCATGTGTGTGTGGCATGGGTGCGTCAGTATCCTCGTCCTCTGCGTTAGGGGCAACACGCTCTGAAAGTGGGGACTCCGTTCCCCCGCCACTACCAAAACAAGCGAAAATATCCGCCACCGCTTTGTCTCTCACAGCACTCGTTGCCCTGAGACAAGCGTCGGAGGAAGTTCATCGACGGTATTCTGGCAAAGTAGGAGTGGAATGGAGTGGCGTAGGACCCTGTAATGCGAGCTACCCATATCTTTAGATCGTTTTTTTACCTGGCTATACGTGCTCATGCTAAGGTGTTTGTCGTACGCGCTTTCGTGCCATCCCTTGCCCCACCTGGGATAACCATACAACATCGTTAGTGGAATCTTGAAAAGAGATTAGTACGAGGAAGCCCATGGAAGTGGGACCCTACGATGGACGGGGAGTAGGACAATAAGAAGGGGTGTTAGCAGCAAGCTAAGACGGACACCATTTTTGGAGTTCTCTTTGTAAAGCATTTATTATTTTAATAAATCAAAAATATTGTAACTCCTATTTTCTCGGATAAACTTTGTAATTAATGAGCCGGGGCTATAAGCTTCCAGATTGTATCAGCCAGTCATTACCCAGCTTTGATAGAACTCCAGATTATTAGCTTTGACCATCCAAGCAAAAAACCTTGACTAAAGTATAAAAGCCAATTTTTGTAAGTTTTTGGATAAGAAATACACAGCATGAGCTAGCAACGCTCACTTCTCTCCTTCTCGCACTTTCGACTCCCTCTTCGATTGTCAAATTGCGATTGAGTTTGTTGCATTGAAACCGTAGTTAAGAGCTGTAAGCATTAACGTAAGCCATTCACAGTATTTCGTAGCTTTTGGTGTCGTGGACCCGCGGCTTAATTTCATCATAACTAGGAATTTACACTTTTAAATCGAAAACTAAGCATAGACGGGGTATTGGGGCATCATTGCTAAGCATTTAGATGCATTCTGGGTCGAAAATGAATAGGTAAAAATCCTCTGTTGTTAATAATCGCGATTCTAGAACTTGACCTAAAGTGGGGTTTGAGACCATAAGCATCTGTGCTTAGATCTTATAAACTTTTCCTAGAAGTTTCCTTACGTTTGGATGTCATTTGATGCTGTAACGGATGTGATTTGCTTGCCGATGAGCGATTGGCTTTTGGTGATTGCAATCACTTGAGTGTAGCTTGAGTTAGATGTGAGTTGTTAGTTGTTTTCCGAAAGATTGACAACCTCTTGTAGCCTCTATGCACTAGTCGAGTCAGCTTCGTCCCATGGTTTGACAAATTAATCGTGGTTCTTGCTAATACTGTAATAAGGTAGGAATATGAGGTTAGACATGCGTCCCACATTTGGTGCTGTTGCCGGGGATCGAAGAGATCTAAACTAGGGAAAAACATGACTGCCTTGTGTAGTTTTCCTTTAACTTTCTCTAGCTTTGCCTAGAGTTCAAAACTTTCTTTTAGAAATCGCATAGCTTAAGATTGTCGTCTTTTGCTGTGTAGAGGTAGCTTGGAGGTAATCATACTTGTTGAGTACCTTTAGGATTCTAGATTTAGATTAGGATTTTGAGAATGATTGAAAGGCGAGATAAGTTTTAAGATCAAGGCTCTGAAAAACATAAAACACAAGAAAACAAGTGTTTGTGGACACTTTCCATAACCCCATTGCATGAGACTCTAGGAGTAGGGTAACTAGGATCCAAGGTGGATTTCAACACATTGCTCTCTCTGAAATAATCAAGTGTGAGTTGTTATTGGAAGTTATAGAGTTTCAGGTCTACGGCTAGAAATAGCTTGAAAGGACTCGAATCCACTCAATTCAACTGGAGAGTAAGCCTGAGAGTTGTCTGAACCAATTGGTAAGCTCAAAGACACTTCGAGGTAAAAATTTCAAGAGTTGGCCAAAACTCAGATTATTTACTTTTTCTTGACATTTTAGGCCAAATTAAGTTTTGACTTGATTCATAGGGTTAAAATAGCTCATATAAAGACTATCTTTGAAAAAATTGCAAAAAAGTGCTCATTTCAAGCCTAAAGTTAATAATCACGATTATTAACTTTTTGCTCCAAATTGACCAAGGTTCATACCATTGACTCATTGCATGTATACAAACAAATTTTGTAAAGGCCCAAGAGATTTGGATCACTAAACTGGCAAAAAACTGGGTAAAAGCTAAAATTTGTACTGACTTTTTGAACCTTGAGTATAAATTGGGTAAAAATTTATCCAGACTTTTTGAAAGTTGATTCATAGGCTTATGTTGATGTGATAAACATGTATACATGTTCAATTGACCAAAAATTTGCAAAAATTTATCAGAAGTAAATAATTGAGATTATTTACATCTATCCACTTTTCCAACTTTTATGACCAAGTCAGCATACCACTAGTTTTACCATGTTGTAATAAGCTCACACATCAAATTTGATAAGATTTGGATCACTCGATTGAAAATTGTGAGTAAAAGTGTAAAGTTAGTCTCCGGACAGAGAATTGATGACACTACAAGAGGCTCTTCATATTAACGACGCTCACACAGCGACGCTCAAAAAAAAAATTCCCGGCGTCGCTATAAGCGTTGCTATGAGCGTCGCAAATTTACAAAGAAATTTGCGACGCACATAGCGATGCTTATAGCGACGCTCATAGCGACGCCAGCTGGGGTAAAAAAAATAACCGAGCGCGCCCAAAAACTCAGATCTCAGATCTGAGTTTTTCGGCGCCCTCAAGCAAAGAGCAGGTAACGCTCTCCCTCACTCTCTCTCTCTCTCTCTCTCTCTTTTTCTTTTACACACACACACACACGAGGAGAGGAAGGAGAGCCAGGTATGCTCCTTCCCTGTCCTCATTCTCATGTTCCCTTCCCCTCTTTCTCTCTCCCTCTCTCTCTCTCTCACACACACACATACACACACACACATAGTGTTTTTGAGAGAGAGAGAGAGAGAGAGAGAGAGAGAGAGAGAGAGAGAGCGAGAGAGAGTGCAAAAACGCACACACATACATAAACAAAGAATGCACACACACATTGAGAGAGAAAAAGAGAGAGAGAGCATGCATAAACAAAAAACGCACGCATTGAGAGAGGAAAAGAGAGAGAGAACATGCATAAACAAAAAACGCACACATTGAGAGAGGAAAAGAGAAAGAAAACATGCATACGATCCAAAAAAACGCACACACATTGAGAGAGAAAGAAAGAGAAACTAAGGGAGCGTCGTAGGAAACTAATTAAAATTAAAAGACCTAAAGATCTAGCCGACGAGGAGTTGAACTGAAGACCTATTATTCAAGAGAGAAATGGCATAATCAATCTATCATACTTGGCATGGGTGATAGAAAGGTTATACCATTTATCTCTTTTTATTGGCACACACATCCACACACGCGCACACACACAGGAAGAAGAGAGTTATAACGTCGTAGGAAACTATCTTAAAAGACGTTAAAGATTAGGTTATATGTAGACTTACATTAAATTAGATTTAGGTTTATTTTTAACTAGATTTACGTTTATTTAAGCTAGATTTAGATTTACGTTATATTAGATTAGATGCGGGTCTCCATAGACTGCGATGCCTGCATGAAGCGGGTGAAGACAGCCCTCAATGGAATATAGGGTATTGCTGCCTTCACTCATGGTGGGCTCCGTCGATCCAAAAGTACTGGTGAAATGTCTTCAGAAGATAGGGAAGAAGGTGGATCTTCAGGGCGGCAAGAGTCACTACATCCCCGACACAATGACCATCTAAACAACCTCTAGTCATTAGACTTACGTTAAATTAGATTTAGCTTTATTTTTAGTTAGATTTACGTTTATTTAGATTTACGCTTATTTACGTTAGATCGAGTCCACGCAAGAATTACTTACGGTTTAGGGTTTAGAGTTAGATGAACAGTGAAAAGATCTACTGTGAAAAGATGTTAAGATGAAGTGAAGTGCTACAGCTAGAGAAGAGGCAAAGGGATTTTGTCCACTACATGCAGTATCATGTAGACGTGGGTGTCTAGATTTCTTGTACCCACAAATATAGGTATTGACCAATAAAGACGAGATTATAACCCGGTGGTTCTGATCTCCGTGCACCTCTAGACCGAGGTGTGCGGGGATTGGACATGACTAGAGAATGTGAGGTAAAGAGAGAGAGAGAGAGAGAGAGAGAGAGAGAGAGAGAGAGAGAGAGAGAGAGAGATAAGACGAAGAATGCCAATAGAATATTAAATTTGTTGTCCAGGTTATAAGTTTTTTATCCTCATTATGAGTAGCGACGAGGATGTGGGACCGTCCAACCGAAACACCTATCTCTCAACGAGGGTCTTATGTCCTTGTAATCAATGCAAGCATGCTGTGCCACGGACAAGACGTGTTTCTTTGCAGCACGTTCGCGAATTTGGCGAGTTCGATCCATCTATTATAGATCGAGTTGTTGCCAATTATAACTCGTCGGACTCTGACGCTGGCCAACAAGCAGCAATCTTGCAACCCAATAGACGTATTCGCAGGCGCTTTGGTCAAGCAGCATATGTGAGGCCACAAGATGTAGCCTCTGACAGCTCGGGGGATGATCATGCAGAGCACATTCCCAACGAGGCAATGTTTGAGCCCGAGATTGATGAAATGATCGAGACGATCATGGATTCAGAAAGGCTTATCTATGATGATATGAAAAGTGAAGCCGATACATCATTGTATAATGGAGCACGTATGTCTAGATTGAAAGCACTCCTGGTTCTTCTCAACATGCAGGCAAAGTTTGGATGGAGTGACACTAGCGTCACAGCGCTTTTCAGGTGATCTATTACAATTAGTTTACTTTAATAGAACTCTAAATGTATAATGATCTGATAGATTTTTACACGACTGTATCATATTTTTATGTTGTGTAGATTGCTGAAAGAGCACATTCTACCAGCTGACAATGTGATGCCAGATTCCCGAGATAAAGCAAGAAAGATTTTGCGAAACTTGGGGATGGATTACAATTCTATCCACGCTTGTCCTAATGACTGCATTCTTTTCAGAGGGGAATACACAGACATGGAGAAGTGTCTGAAATGTGATTCCGAAAGATATCGAGTAGATCTCCACGGGACAAAAATTCCACAAAAGGTTTTGCGACATTTTCCTTTGCTTCCTCGCATCAAGCATTTCTTCGAATGTAAGTCCATGGCCGCCCTAGCATCATGGCATGAGGAGAATAAATCTTCGGATGGTGTGCTACGAATTCCTGCAGATTGCGCAGCCTGGAAACATATAGATGGAACATGGTCGGATTTTGCCAGGGAAGCTCGAAATTTGCGCTTAGGCCTGGCTATGGATGGCGTAAATCCATTTGGTCAAAGATCAACATCTTACAGTGTATGGCCCGTTGTCATCGTCAACTACAACATTCCCCCGTGGTTGACTACGAAGAAGGGGCACCTATGGCTAAGCTTGATTGTGCCAGGGAGATATAAAGTGGGGAATATGGATGTGTATCTTCGTCCACTATTGGAAGAGCTACAACAATTGTGGATTGGCATAGAGGTGGTGGATATGAGCCGACACACAGGACGACGGAATGCTTTGATCAGAGGTATTCTAATGTGGACCATGCATGACTATCCCGGGCTAACAGAATGCTCAGGTGATCTATTGACACTCCTCTCTCAGACACTGTAAATCTTGTTTTTCCCCATAGTTGATCTATTATCATGTGTATACATGCAGGGCCTTAAACAAGCGGATACAGAGCATGTGTCACATGTGGACCTAGACTGAATGCACGTAGGGCACCCTCACTGAAGAAGCAAATCTACGAAGGTCATCAAGCGTATCTTCCGGAGAATCATGTGTTACGCGACGGCTTTTTGGGAAGAGAGCCACCAAGGATGTCTGCACAAGCATGGTTAGAGCAGAAGGAGATGTGCGATGACGGATTGCCTCCAGGGATGAAGAGACTATCTCTATGGTACGAGTTACCATACTGGCCCCGACTCGTGATCAATCACTTGCTTGATCCAATGCACATATTCAAGAATGTGGGTAATCTACTATGGGACCATTTGACCGGCAAGAAAGATACTTTGGGAGCCAGAGTTGACCTTAGAAATGTGGATCGTATGGAGCAATATTGGCCGCAAACAGCGTCTGATGGATCGATAAAACTTCCTAAAGCACCATGGATTTTCACAGGAGCCCAAGAACGCAAAGTAAAAGAGGCCATTCGATCTTTGCGGACCCCCACTGGCGTAATGCACTCGCTCCGAACGTGTTTTACTAAAGAAGGAAAGCTTACCGGTTTGAAGTCACACAATTGGCATAAAATGTGTCAGGTACGTTCATAGTGGACTTTAATATCATTGCATAAAATGTGGACTTTAATATCATTGCACGTCCGGAGGGTAGCATGGCAGAAGGTTGGTTGGTATCAGAGTCCCTAGTGTACATTGGAGAGTGGCTAGACGGATTTGATAAATCCCGGGACACGCTATGGCGAACCATAGATGATGAGCGCATATCTGGGATTGTCATGTGCAATCTCGGTGTTGAGAAGAAGATGACGGAAGATCTAGAGGCTAAAATCAACCGATTTTGCATGCTTCACATTCCAGTGATGCAAAAGTGGATTTCACAATATGAGGATGCAAAGCAAGAGCGACAAAGGGCACGAATCGAGTGGAGACGGGGAAGACGACCACCGATGCACTATCCAGCGGTTCTGGAGAGCCTACCAACCTTCATGAGCTTAAGATGGTTGCACAACCAATTGAAAAGCGCACAACAATGCGGTGACGAAGTGACTGAAGAAGAGTGGGAGTACTCTCGGGGTTGCGCGACCAAGGTAAGTTTGCAATGTACGACTAGCAAGTGACTTTATTTATAAACGTTTGAACGGCCACTCATAATCTTTGTTCGTTGTAGTATAAGTCATACACAGCAGCATGGTGTAAAGGTCGACATTTTAGGGTGGAACGAATCGACAAAAAGCGTTTTACTCAAGATTGTGGAATCATGGCAAAATTTGAACAGTCTAGTCGACGACGTTCCTCTGATGCAGATCCCGTGGTGGCGGAACTCACTTACTTCGGCACGCTGCAAGAGATTTTGAGGATCGATTACAGAGGATTTTTTGTCGACTTGTTCGATGTGCAATGGTTCAAGATAATCATGGAGGGTCGAAACGCTACTGTGCGTAGAGGAGAGTCTGGTTTTCTTGAGGTGGATTCTACTAAGAAATGGACTGACCTAAGAGACACTTTCGTACTACCCGAGCATTGTGAACAAGTAAGTATATAAATAGTTAACATCCCCCTTTTACAAGTTATGTGCTTGAAAGCTCTCATGTAAGTTATGTGGCTCTGGCAGGTAGTATTTCATCCTACAAAGTCTACATCAAACTGGTGGTACGTCATAGAGGTAGCCCCTCGTAGTGCAAGGACGTATGAAGGCTACCATGTGCCAATCACAAATGGAGGAGATCAGAGAAGATGCTCAATCAGAAGCCGCTGCGGTGGTGCCAGATGAGCATCAAGATGCTACTACTCTATATGGGGTGCATGCAGAGGAGCTACAAAATGAAACAGAGGATATGTGTTTAAACGGAGAGCTCTATATAGATATAGGAAGTTATGCTGAGTTATGCGAGGATGAGAGAGAGATCTCTTAAAGCCACAAATATTGTATTTGAACAATTTTGCTCCGTGCTGTAAAAGCTCTAGCTCTCTAAGTAGCTTCCATGGTGTGTAACGCTCTTTTCTACTCGCGCTCACATCTTTTGATTGAAAATTCTGAGTTTTCGACTTGCCTCTTCTATCACTCGATTCATTGCGTCATTGTATTTATATGCGTCATTACGTCATTGTATTTAATGGTCTTTGCGTCATTGTCTACTCTATTCATTCAATATTAAGTTTAAATATTCGTGTGTTTAATGCAGGTATGGATGATGAGGAGTTTCTTTCTTCTTTGTCACCGCAGCAGAGACAGTGGTACGTGGAGCGTCATCGCTCTGGCGCATCATCGCGCGTTCCTACACCATCCGCATCTCCCTCTCTTTCGGAGCATTCGGCGCGCTCCGAAGCTTCGGCGTCGACGAGACGAGCGTCACACTCGTCTAGACACCGGCGCTCTAGTGGTGGCGGTGGCGGTTGTTGTGGGGATTCCGCCACCGATGCCTCCACACCGCCTCTTGTTCGACGAGGCTCTTTACCCTCCCCTTCTTTGCCCGCCCCCACACCAGCCACAGCATCGCCGTCTACGCCAGGTTTTGCACGGCTGACTGTTCCTAGAAGCTACACACCTCTACCTACTCCGCCAGGAGCCACCCCACTCGACACTCCTCGCTTCGGCGCCCAGACGCCGATGGAGACACCTGACGTCCGTACCCCCATCGACACGCCGCTAGAGACCCCTGCCGGGACACCCAGGTTCACGCGTCACCGGCCAGAGGGCTTGCCTTACTCCGTCGACATCAGCGGCGGCATCATCATGGATGATGACGGCAAGAAGGTGATCTCGCGCATGCGTGGTCTTTGCTCTCAGCTGTTTAGACACTATATACTAAACAAATGGAGTGAAGTACCAAGTGATTTAAAAAACAGAGTCATCAGCATACTTCATGATGAGTTTCCCGTTCCAACACGGGATCAGCGCTTCAATGAAGACCTGATGAAGATTCGAATGCGCGAATACTGCAAACACAAGCGTTCCGAAGTGCAAAAAGCAATCAAGAATGGGTGGAATAGGCCAGATTGGCTGGCCAAAGAAGATTGGAAGAATGCGAAGAAAGCAGCGCGCGAGAATCCCGACAAGTGGAAGCAACAAAAGGATGCAGCCAGAGCGCGAGTAGAGGCAGGGAGCTCGCACCACTTGGGGAGCGGTGGATGGGCATCATTTGAGGCCGATTTTGTAAGTCTTTTCACATTGCTCTTTATGCATGTTCGATAGTTTAGGGTTTATGAGTTTTTTAGTTCTAACATAATGAAATCTTTGTATGTTTTGACAGTGGTCGATGACAGGACGTGATCCCACACCGTACGAGCGCAAGTACGCAGGCAGGAAGGGCTTAAACGCCCTGATGGACATTCTCAGTTCTCGCGGCGGCATGGTTAGTATTAGGGTTTACTCTTTTTTATTTTTTGTATTGTTTTATAAATGTCGTTATATGTTTATATTTACTGAAAACTGTCTTATTGTCTTTTTTTGCAGAATCCGACAGATACGCCGCTTGGACGCGATGAGACGTCTGATTAGACGACGTCAGTTTAGCCATAGCTAGATAGCATTAGTTTAGGGTTTCTCATAGCTTATGTATCATGAGACGGATTTTATACGTCTTTTTGAACCACGTATATTATTACATTTGTCACCGCAATTCCTTTTGCCAATCAATTCTTTATGCCTATGATGTTGTACAATTGTCATTATTACATTTGCCAATCAATTCAGTTTGTCTATGATGTGTACAATTGTCAATTTTGCAAACAATGCGTCTTGTGGGTGACTATTTTGGGTCTATTATTTACCTTTGCACTTTTTTTAAAAAGTGAATCAAGTACAATATGGTTGATGGGTGGCAGGGCATTCAATGCCCTGCCACCAAAAAAATATTCTCTCAGGCGTCGCTATAAGCGTCGCTATTTATGGCTCTGTAGCGTCGCTATATGCGTCGCTATACTCTTCTGTGAGAGCGTCGCTATCTGCGTCGCTATGAGCGTCGCTATATAGCGACGCCTATAGCAACGCAGATAGCGACGCTCTCGTAGCGACGCTTTTAGCGACGGTTATAGCGACGCCGGGGGTTATAAAAACCCAGTGTATTTCCGTCACTAAGAGCGTCACAAGAGCACACAACCTCTTGTAGTGTGACCATTTGACAAAAAATTGTCCAAACTTGATGAAAATTGGCTAGTGACGTCCTTAACTAAAGGTGCTTAACAGACCTGTCTCAAAGCTAGGACAAAAACTTACAAAAATATGGCTGGAGTAAATAATCGCGATTACTTACATCTGCTTTAAAACTTGATGATTTTGTAAATTTGAGTGTACCACAAGGTCAAGCATATCAAGTAGACCTCACCAATCAATTTTGGTGAAATTTGAATCCCAAAAGTGAGACTTGAGCCAGATTGTCGAAATCAGAGTCTACGGACACCAAACAGTTAATAAACTTGATCAGGTTTGTCCAAACTTGTTGAAACTTGTCCAGGGACTTTAACAAGTTGTATACTTGCCAAACTAATAAAAAAAGTGCAAAAAACTGACGAAAGTAAATAATCGCGATTATTTACTTATGCTATCTAGAGACATCAATTTTGACTTTTGAACCTATATAGCGATAGACCAACATAATATAAAGCCACAGGGCAATTTTGGGTTCAATCGGATTAAAATTGACACTTAAACACTTAGTTTTCAGGTTGCAAATTAGACCTTTGATTTTTTGCTAAAGTCGAATTTGAAAGTCAAATTTTGACTTACATAGCTCGATTTGAAGTGATACACAGAGACAAATTACAAGAGAAAAACTCTACTGTCCTTATAGAAGAATAGCTAACTTGATCAAGTTTGTACAGGAATCAGGTTGCAGACAAGGAATCAGTAGTGTGACAGAAAGTTGCAATTGAATCAAGTGGAAATTGACAACAAGTTAATCCAAAGGTGAGTACTCTATCCAGGGCTTCATAAGTCTATATGAACCTTAGACTTGAGTGAACCAAGAGAAGAGATGATACCTGCTTACATTGCAAATGACCTAACAAAAGAAGAAGAAAAGATTTTGTTGAGCTTGTTAAAGGAATACCGAGATATCTTCGCTTGGTCTTACAAGGATCTCAAGGGTGTTGATCCAAAAATCTGTCAACATACCATACCCATGAGAGATGACACGAAACCAAATAGACAGATACCATACACATATAACGAAACATTTGCCAAGAAGATAAAAGAAGAGATTGAAAAACTAAAGGAAGACGAATTTATTTACAAAACTGAACACACAGATTGGGTGTCTCCAATTGTGGTAGTACCCAAGAATAATGGAAAACTACAAGTGTGTGTTAATCTCAAAAAGGTGAATGTAGCTACCATTATAGACAACTTTCCTCTTCTGATAATTGAGCATGTTTTAGAACGAGCTGCAGGAAAAGAAGACTACAGCTTCTTGGACGGTTTTTCGGGATACAATCAACTTTTAGTTGACCCAAAAGATCAGCACAAAACCGCTTTTGCAATAGAATGGGGTATATTTTCCTATCGGGTTATGCCATTTGGGTTAACTAATGCTCCAACCACGTTTCAAAGGTTGATGAGACATGCTTTAAAAGAATACCTTAGGAAATTCTTATAAGTATATATGGATGATCTATGCGTAGATTCATCAATCTGAGCTAATCATTTTGAACACCTCAAAAAGGTATTCGAAAAATGTAGACTCTATAGGATTTTCTTAAATCTTGAAAAGTGCACATTCATGGGTAGACAAGGAAAAATTGTTGGACATATAGTGTCTAAAAATGACATAGATACTTATATTGAGAAGATTCATGTCATTGTTGATTTGCCTAGACCAACAACAATAAAGGGGGTACAAGCCTTCATTGGACATTGTGGATATTACCAAAGGTTCATCTACATGTACGCTATAATTGCAAAACCCATGTATAGCTTGATTAGCACTTTGAATGGACCGAGGTGTGTGAATAACCTTCATGAAGCTCTCATCTCAGATCCAATGTTAAAAGCACTAGGTTGGGATAAGGTACTCCACATACATGTAGATGCTACTAATTTTTCTATTGGTTGTATACTAGCTCAACCAGGAGATGGGAAAATTGGCTTTCCTATTTATTATGCTAGTCGACAATTGAACATGGCGGAAAAGAATTACACCACCACCAAAAGAGAAGGATTAGGAATGATCTATGCCGTTAAAAAGTATAGACATTACTTACTAGCCAACAAGTTTGTGTTCTTTGTGGACCACCAAGCTTTATTGTATTTGGTTAACAAGCCATGCAGCATAGGGAGAATAGTGAGATGGTGCGTCGTTCTTCTCGAATTTGCTTTCACTGTGGTTGTACAAAAAGGCACTACACATCAACGAGCAAATCATTTTGGCAGGGGAATCACCTAAAGGGGTAGATGATGATCTACCAGATGCCTATTTGTTCTCCGTGGAAATGATACCTAGATGGTCGGAAAACATTGTGTCATTAATGACAATAGATCAAGTGGATTCACAAATACCACTTCCTATCACAATCGGATTAATCGAGCAATCGTCTATGTATCAATTACTAGCTGGAAGTCTATACAAAAGAAATTAGGTCGGGATATTTCTTTTATGCATTAATTCTGAAGAAAAATAATAGTACCTAAGTCAAGCACATGTTACCATAGTAGGACTTCACTTTGCGGAAGACCAAACTATGCAACGAATCTTGAGACTTGGAGTATTTTGGCCAACTATGAGGAGAGATGTTCGATATTTTGTAAAAGATTACCCTCAATGTCAAAAACAGACACCCATACCTCATGTAACATTGTTCCAAATGTCACCTGTTCCCAAGTGGAGTAGTTATCTGGTTACTTACTTATCGAGCTGAAAATTTCCTCAGGATATGAGTAAACGCCATCAAAGAGAAATTGAAACTAAAGCAAGAGACTATTCTCTTATTGGGAACCAATAGTATCGGAGAGGTAAAGATCAACAGTTGCATCTTTGTGCATATGAAAACGAGTATATTCGGATTATAGAACAAGCACATGTTGGATTAGCTGGAGGTCACTTTTCTAGTGATACCACCGCAAGAGCAATCTTGATGGCAGGCATATGGTGGCCAACACTTTTTGTAGATATCAAAGAATATGTTCAAAGGTGTGATGCTTGCCAATGAGCAAAAATGCCAACACGAGTAGATAGCATGCCCTTAAGACCAATGATGGGGCCTAGAGCTTTCGCAAAATGGGATATAGATTTTGTTGGATCAATACAACCACCGGCTTATAGAACCCAAGCTCAATATATCATTGTAGCTACGGACTATTTGACCAAGTGTGTCGAGGATAAATCAACTCAAAAGAATGATGCCAGAACAACTGTTGCATTCTTATATGAGTATGTATTCATGAGATATGGACTGCCAATAGAGATTGTCAGTGATCGGGGAACTCATTTCCTCAAAGAGGTAATAGAGTTTTTGCTTAATGATTTTATGGCCATCCATAACAAATGAGCTCCCTATCACCCACCAGCAAACAGACAAGCTGAGCATACAAATAAAATTCTTAGCTCATTTCCTCAAAGAGGTAATAGAGTTTTTGCTTAATGAGTTTATGGCCATCCATAACAAATGAGCTCCCTATCACCCACCAGCAAACAGACAAGTTGAGCATACAAATAAAATTCTTAGCTTGATCCTGACTAAAGTGGTTAGTTTAGGAAGGACAGACTGGGAAATGAATCTCCATGCTGCTCTATGGGCTTATCAAGTTTCATTCAAAAGAGATTTAAACTCTACACCCTCTAACCTTGTTTATGGTCTTGATGCCATACTGCCAATAGAATTTCTATTACCGACATTAAGGGTAGCACAGAATCTTGAGTGGACTAGACATGAATTGTCAAAAAGACTCGTAGATTTGGAAAAGCTAGATGAGCAAAGGCTAGCTGCTATAGCTCATAGATATACACAAAAGCGAAAACAAAAACAGTTTTTTGATTCGGGAGCACTTGATCACAAAAATATTTTAAAAAGGGGACTTAGTTTTAGTCTCTGCCCTTAAGCAACACATTCCCAAGTTTAAGAAAAAGGGAAACAGATCATTTATCATTGAAGATGTACCTCCAAGTGGACCAGTAAAATTGTCCACCCTAGATGGTGAACCAATGGCTAATTGGATTAGTGGATGTCATTTAAAGAAATACAATTTTCCACTAACCAATGAATTGCTAGAGAGAATGCATGCAGCCAGACAAGAAAGATCAAACGACAACAGGTTATTGAGAAAGCCCACTTGAGAGGAAGCTCGGCTTCAGGTACTCAAGCAGAAGGCTGCTCTCAAGAATCAACACATACCGATTCCCATCAACACTTTGGAAATAGATGATCGACAATGGAGATTACCTAAAGAGGCATTTTCAATAGATGATGACTGGTTAGATGGAATGGACCTCCGCATCAAAGTACAACTCAAAAATCATAGCACCAATGCTTTGGTCGACACAAGAGCTAGAGTAAATGCAGTCAATTATTCCACATACATGAAGGCAACAAGTCAAGCATTGATGGCAGGAATAGTGACAATCAAAGGATGCAACAAGAACCCAACTCCAACATTGGGAGTAGTCAACTTGAACGTGATAGTACATGGATTTTCATGACCTCATCAGTTTTTCTGCTTGCCAGATGAACACGTGAATGAGACGATTGTTCTTGGAATTCCCTGGATGCGAACATACAAAGCAGTACCAGAATGGCATACAAATCAACTAAAGCTATCACGTAAAGGAGAGAAACTCATTGTTCCAATTGCACCAAGCAGGGAGAAATGGAAAAGAAGCAATCAGTAGACCAAACAAGGAAGTAGTCTATCTTCTCCACCCCCTCGACAATCAAATGCTACAAGTATCATGCAAGGAGTCAGAAAAATTTGGGTACCAAAAGTACAGCTTAAGGATAAGCCGATTCAAATCTGGGTGCCTAAAACTTCACCGAGAAAACAAAAGAAGGTTCCAAGGGTTAAAACACAGAGACGAGCATCTCCGAGCAAGGAACCTAACATGGAAATGGTTTGGAAGAAAAAGGAGCACTTATGTTCTCCACAAACCGCGAAACCAGTCAAGCAATGGTGAGTTAAGTCTCAACAGACTCCACCACACCATGCAGCACCAAACCGACCAAGCTACCAATGGTGAGAAAAAGCTTGAAAACAGTCAAAAGTGCTACCAACAGCTCAAGAAATCAATGTGCTAAAGCATCCTGATGGTACAATCAAACACAGAGCACACAAGCTACAAGATTTTCTCTTTGGAAAACATCAGCAGCAAACCTTGACATCGAAAACCCTTGAGTTAATTACTCAAGACCCAACTCTTGCACAACATATTGGTTTGAATTGCATTGATCTTCATATCATGGTAGAGCCAACCACGGCTATACATAGACATGATTGTTCCACCCATGCACACAGTCATCCCCGAGTACGCCATCTAGGAGGGGTGGAAGGGCACTAAGTAATAAGTACTAACACTACAACAAAAAAAGGTGACTTCGATGCAGATTTCGACATGAAAGCAGACTGCCTGTCCTCTACCCAAGGAAGCGAGCAGCACCAAAATCAAGCGTGCTCTCGCAGAAATTTCAGCAGAGTTCCCTTCGTTTTAACATAAACTTTTCAAAAAAAAACATATGTATACGCCTCCTATATGATATCCATGTAAGATCGCACATGAGATTTAAGGCAAATGAAAGAAATGAAACGAAATTTGTGCAAAACCATAACAATAACGAACTTCATATATAACGAACTTTGTGCAAAACCATAACCAAATTAAAACCATAACCGACTATAACCATATTGATCAAAACCATAATGATAACCATAACCATAAACAAAACAATAACCATAACCATAACCATAAAGTTAAACATAACCATAAACAAAACAATAACCATAACCATGTCTATACAATAACAATAACCATAATCATAAAGAAAACAATAACCATAACCATGTCTAAACAATAACCATAACCATGTCTGAACAATAACCATAACCATGTCTATACAAAAAAGAGACACAGAAGTGTGTCTGTCTCACAAAACATATATAGAAATCCATTGATTCCTACGCGTCACAACCTGGATATAGGACAAGTCACAAAATTAGTATTGATATTACTTCACATATACTTATTTAATTAAATCAACTCACACATATTAACGTTTCACCTCAATCGATCAGTGAGACTCTAAGGCCGCCCAATCTACAGGCTCTCATGTGGTAGTAAGATCATTTAATACTTCATAAATACCTCTCCAATATCCATCTGTCTCCTCATGGCGTGTCAGGGCTCGATGCATTGCAAGATTATGCGTTTATACAAAAACCAAAGTAATTAAGAATACATGATTCATCGCATTTTAAAAAAATACCATAGCTAGGATTGGATTGGAAACTCCCAAACTCATAGCGAAAGGTGTCGAAGCCTCCGCTGCCAAGATGAGATGTCCCCTTGGTCATCTGTCATACCTCCGCGGCCTGACACTGCTGTCTGAACTGCGTGTCTGCTATCTGCTCATCCTCCCTGATCTGCTACCACGTCTCGTGTGGAATGTCCAAAGGCTTCGGCGAGCCGATCCTGAAAGCCTGACGAGGTGCATCTTGACGATGTTTCACGGTGTCCCGTGCAACACTCTTGATCCACCTCCTCGAAAGATCCTCTCAACCTAGAGTAGGTTGATACTCTCTCATGATGGTCTCCACTATATAATTGATTTTGTTGCGATCCTGCTCAAGCCAAGGCGTCAGAATGCTGGTCGAAAAATGCAGCTCCGTGAGCTGGCGAGCCCGCTATCTCATCTCAGTCTCGACTCTATCCATGTCAACAGAATCATCTGCCCGTACAGTATAGAGCTTGGAGGCACTAGGATCGTGTGCCCCCCAACGTTTCCGAGGTGTGCTAAAGGTGTGTCGAGAGGTGTGCCTGGGTAGGACGGGGGTCGTGAGCGAGGAGGGGTTGAAACATATGTGGACCCTCCTCCACAGAAACCACCACCTCTGCCTGAGGATCGTCGAGATCGACGAGTGCGCCTGTGCTGCGGAGATGAGGACGTACCCGTCTCTGCCGTACCCCTAGGTGTCAAAGCGGTCATGATGGGATACCTCGCAGGCGTCATACCCGTAGGCGTCCCCCCCCCCCCCCCCCCCCCCCTATAGGCGTCCCCTCCCATAGGCGTCTGACCCTTGGGTGTGAAGCCCGGAGGCGTGGTACCCGTGCCTCTGGCTACTGAGTACTAAGACGCATCTGCCATCTGACTGGGCGTCATCCATGTGACAAAGCCAATAAATGCATCTACACTCATAGAAGCGGGATCTGGATACTAGTCTGCCATACTAAAGTCGTGCACAAAGAAAGTAAAAGAAAGCGTCAGAACACCTTTGTTTAAATTAACTTTATGGTTAATTTTAAATCAACTTCTTCACACAAACACTTATAGGCCTCGACTAGTTAAGCATCATCGATAAGATCTTGCACCGTATCATCATCTATCTCTAATTGCAGAAATAACTCTGCCCCAACTCATTCTGGCAGATTGTCTTCATCCATTGCATCTTCATCTACAAGTGTCATATCTGCCTCGTCTGCGTCATCACTCGTATATCTTTCATCTTCCTCTACCATACCTTCGTCCATCTCATCTAATGTCACAGGAGTATCTTCACTGTATCCTGGCCAATCATGCATAGTCCACATAAGAAGTCCATGGATCCTTGCATGCTATTGTCCTACTGGTTCAACCGCATCTGCTATGTTGATCCCATGCCATAACTCCTGGAGCTCGTCAACTAGTGGAGCTAGATAAACATCCATGTTTTTTGCCTTGAACTTACCAGGTACAATCAAGCCTAATATCAAATGACCCTTCTTGATGGCAAGCCACGGCGGGAAGTTGTAATTGATAAGGAACACAGGTCAAGTGCTCCATGACGAGCTTCTCAAGACAAATGGATTGAATCCATCCATTGCCATGCCCAAACGCAAATTGCATGGTTCACTCTTAAAATGTGGCCAGGTATCTTCAATGTGCCTCCAAGCCTTTGAATCAGCGGGCACCCTAAATGCTGCGTCAGTGGATCTATTCGTAGAATGCCACCGCATCAACTTTGCAATGGAACCACAACGAAACATATATGCTGTTTGTCCTCGAAATAATAGGGAAATGCCGCAACACTTTAGCTGGCACTCTCTCGCCAACCACATCTTTTTTATAGCACATTGCTCTGCACTTAGGACACAACAGACAATCTGCGAATTCATTGTGAAAAAGAATGCAATCATTTGGACATGCATGAATTTTATTGTAGTCCAAGCCAACTAAGGTCAATATTCGCTTTGCGTTTGGCCTGGAGGGGGGCATTTCATTGCCAGCCGAGAGAAGTTGCTCTCGCAATAACCTGTTTAAGCCACATTAAATTAAAAGCTCACCAAGCACGTCACCGTTGAAATCGGAAAATCTCTTTGGTAAGTTACGTACCTAAACAAAGCAGCGACGCTTGCATCTGACCACTCGTACACTGACTGCAGATTCAAAAAGGTCAGACAAGTATGAAGCACAGATATTTTGGCGCCTTCATAGATTGGTTGACGTGCCAACTTTCTCAACATGTCTTCAGGAGATAGGCACACGGCTTCTGGTGCTACTTTGTTAGCGTTCTCCTCGCTTGTCTCGAAGAAGGCATCTAGCATCTCCTCCATGCCGTCGTCTTCTGTCTGTAAGCCCTTTTCTGCTTCCATCCTTGGATCTATATTGGTCGGACCTTCACACATAATCCTTTTTCTCTCTCTCTCAGATGTAGGTGTTATGTCACAAAAATCAATGCCCATTCCGTAGGGGTCGTATCGTAGATTTTGTACGATTTCTCTAGCAAACTCTCTGTACTTGTGCACATGCTCATTACATATCCTACACTTGTGCATGATTTGATACTTGTAGAGCGTTCACGATCATGCAATATTTTCCTCCATGTTAGTTGATGACGTTGCCATCTACAATGATTATGAATGTTGTTTTAATATATATACTCCTCACAATGTAAACTACCTCGCATTCTCTAGCCTTGCCCGATCTTCGTACACCATGGTCCAGAGGTGTACGGAGATCAGGACCATCGGAAGAAGCTCAACCAAAAGGAGAAACTACAAAACTGCCCACTTATCAACTAGACCCCAAATCAGGCAAAGCAGCAAAAGCATCATACCTCTCTAGAGAACAGCTAGAAGAGCACCACACTACGGTCTTCACTGGCAGGTTCAAGAGTGAAGAGGGGCATCAGGTGGAGTTGCAACTCCTGCCCAAAGAAGTCTATGATGTAGCCCCAAAGCTAGAGACAAAAGAGTCTAACCGTAGGCTAGGGCTCAGGGATTTCTACGAACAAGAGCCTTGCGGAGTAGATTTTTAGAAGTCTTATGAGCTTCTATCCACAATCAAAGAAGATGGAACCACACATATATCCGACACCCAAGGGAACAAAGTCAAAGTAGTGATCACTAAAGAGATAGTGGTAGAGGCACTTAGAGTGCCCACTGAAGGAATGACCATGTGAGCAAGGGATGAAAAAACTGCAAGCACATTTACCAAAGAGACAGCCGCAGCTACATTTGCTGATCTAATTCACTAACAAGTGGAAGAGCTAGCCCGTTTGTACCACCAGCACACTTCCATTTCTTGGCAAAAACACCACTAAGGTACACTACACTAAATCACACCGTGGCCACCACCTTCACTCAGGTTCTCAAGTCGACACAACAAGACAACCAGTGGACCATGCGCAGTATGTATTGACAACCTTGAAGGGAACCAAGAAGGAAGGAATAATAATGTACTTGGGTGTGCCAGAGGTCTTGACTAGAATAGCCTATCATGCCATTGGCATGGCCGACAACCTATCACCTGCCCCTGATCAAAATACATTGATATTGGAAGCACAGCCCTCTCCAAGACCTACAAGGTCAGGTAAAAGATCATATAAATCTAATGAAGAGTCAGCTGACAGCTCGCCGGAAAGGCACAACAGTGAAATTTCTGACAACGAAGAAAAGAGAGCTCGGAGAGAAGAGATGAAAAGAAAAGCTATGGCCGCACACCAAGAACAGCCAGCTCAAAAACAAGCGCGCTTTGAGAGAGAGAAACAGGCGTACCAACACAATAGGAAAGCACAAGGGAAGGACCCAAAAAAATGGGTACTTGAAGGACTTAAAGGCCCTCGAACGAAGCATCATTGAAGAAAAGAGGCGGATGATTCAACATAGCGTTTAGAAAGAATGTACCAAGAGGCTGAAGCTCTAAAGCTGAAGGAGGCAGAAGAAGTTGCTAAGAAAGACAAGGAGGAGGAAGACCAAAGGCAAGCCGAGGAAACGGCTAGACAAGAACAAAGTTATGGATCTCCCCGACCCACCTCACCGCCTACAGACCAACAGGACCATCCCATGCCTAGACCACCACCATCATCTGCAAGCAAAGACACCAATAAAGAAGCGAAGCCTAAGAAAGAGAAAGGTTCGGAGTCCACCAAACAAGCAAAATCCGCACAAGAAGCTGACCAACCCGATAGACAAAAAGAAAAAGAAGTCGAGCCGGAACAAGAGAAGGCCGCCAAAGATACTCAACATGCTGAAGAGAAAAAAGCAAGTGAATCTGTACAAGAGTCTGATAAAGAAGCAGATGCAGAGAAAGAGTCTACCACTACACATGAGAAAGAGACCGAGCCAGAGAAGGAAGAAAGGACAACACCTGAAGAGATAGCAACATCTAAGCCAACACCGTCTACTTCTACTAAGCCAAAAACTGCCAAGGCATCAAAGACTCAAGATACCCAAGAAGAAGACCAACCATCTACCTCTACACAAGAACCACGAGCAGTTACGATGCAGCAGGAAGCCACACATGAGGCTAGCTACAAGAACATCTCAGCTGGCAAGACAAGAGGAGTGGTAATCAAATGACGAGGTAATAGTCAAAGTCAATGAATATGCACGTCATATGGAGGAAATGAAGAAGAGACTCCGTTCAACAGCATTTAACCATAGCACCAAGGCCAAAGAACTTGAGATGGTGATCGACGCTCTCCAAGGAGAGTTAGAAGACAGGATGAATGTCATCACTGATCTTCAAAGGCAGGTGCAAGAGATGAGGGTAGAAGTGGAACATCATCAGTTAGCCAGAGATAGGCAACTAAAAGAAATGGAGGAGTTAGGTGATGTACTCACCAAACTATCTGATGCTTGCAAAGCAAAAGACGAGTAGCTGTTAGAAGTTACATGAACTTATTATGACATATCTATCAGCTCAAAAAATTCAGGTGCAATTAGATGTTTCCAATGCTTCTCTACAGTATTCTGAACATCGGATCAATGATCAGGCAATTTTCTTACGACGAATTAGAGAAAATCCAGCCATGGCCTCGAGCAAAGGAACTGACAAAGTGTACAAGGCACTCCAGAAGAAAAACAAAGACCTTGAATTGGAATTAAAGCTAGAATAATCACATCGCAGGGACTTGAACTGATACGGGTTCAAAGAGAGGAGGAGCTCTTAAAGGAGATAGCAGAACTCAAGTGAATTAATCAACTCCTCTGAGATGCGAAACCAGACATGCAGGAAGAGATAGGCACTTCAAAGTTGCCCCAGATAGACATACCCTCGGTCTCGTTTGCTGATTTTGAGACACAGTCCACAATAGAGCCGAGTGGTGATGAAGATTTTCATATTAACATCACGGATGAAGACACAGTGCCAATGGTCCAGCTGTCAAAAGATGAAGAAGACACATTGAAGGAGAATATCCCCCTAGAGGTGGATGAGCAGTGGAAAGCCGCAATGGATTGGGAGTTCAGAGTTTTATACTCTGTTAACGTTACTCAACTCACTCCCAATCAAATCAACGCTCAATGGCATCAAAAATCCCTGTCGTAACCTCTCATCAAAGTGGAATTATTACAGGTGAATGAGAGGCTGTACAAAGATATGCAAGAAGATGGCGCAGATAAAGACCACCCAAAGTGGAGGTTAAGCTGACTGAACAAGAATCGGAGATGCTTGATTCTGTTCACAAGAGCACCTACAGCCCTTCAAAGAGATCCAACCTTCTGTCATGTACCCACAGTAAGGACATGGCAAGCGCATGTGAAGCACTCCAAAAGAATAGGCCAAATTGGCTTAACTTCCCCAGACTGCTAGCTCCAGAGAGAGGACAAGCGATAGAGGAATACATGGTGACAAACCTAATGGGCGCCATGTCTTTTTTCAAGATTCTGCCAGATCTCTCCATTGCCATGTTATATAAGATCTGTAGGATGCTGCTCACATGTATACAAGGTTTTAGTGAGCCTGAGCAAACAGTAGCCCCATGGCTGTCATTTTTGGAAGAAAAAAAAAGGCTTATGCTACGATCTCAGTGGGCAACCTTCAAAAGAAGTTCTTTACGGATTCTATGCCAAGTGTATGTTCTTGCCATCGAATAATATGCTGGCCTTTAAAGAAGCTTTCTACACTGGATTCTTCACCTGGTGAACGAAGATATTTGCGTCGGTGATCAGCAACCTAATATCCAGGTTTGTAGGATACTCAAATGTGGAGATGAAGAATAAAGTAACAATGCAATTTCTGCAAGTACCCGACAAAGAAAGAAGAATCGGATACTAGAAGGCATTGGATGCGCTAAAAGACCGCCTCGCCGGCTGTCAACCCGAAGACTATTTCAACCCATAAAGCTATGTCAAGGGACAACACAGGCGAGGAGGGTGGGAATGTTAGCAGCAAGCTAACATGGACACCATTTTTCGAAGTTCTCTTTGTAAAACATTTATTATTTTGATAAATCGGGAATATTGTAACTCCTATTTTCTTGGATAAAATTTGTAATTAATGAGCCGGGGCTACAAGCTTCCAGATTGTATCAGCCAGTCATCATTACCCAGCTTTGGTAGAACTCCAGATTATTAGCTTTGACCACCCAAAAAACCTTGGCTAAGATATAAAAAGTTTTGTAAGGTTTTTATAAGTTTTTGGATAAGAAATACACAGCGTGAGCTAACGGCGCTCACTTCTCTCCTTCTCACGCTTCTTACTCCCTCTCGAGTTGTCAGATTGCGATTGCGTTTGTTGCATTGCA
Source organism: Adiantum capillus-veneris (assembly GCF_014529385.1). Classification (NCBI taxonomy): domain Eukaryota; kingdom Viridiplantae; phylum Streptophyta; class Polypodiopsida; order Polypodiales; family Pteridaceae; genus Adiantum; species Adiantum capillus-veneris. The sequence goes on from NC_140934.1 coordinate 100,102,692, forward strand.
ACCGCAGGTAAGAGCTCTACTCATTGACGTAAACCATTCACAATATTTCGTAGCTTTTGGCGTCGCCGACTCGCGGCCTAGTTTCATCATAACTAGAAATTTACACTTTTAAATAAAAAACTAAGCATAGGCAGGGTATTGGGGCATCATTGCTAAGCATTTAGATGCATTTTGGGTCGAAAACGACTAGGTAAAAATCCTCTGCTGTTAATAATCTCATTTTTGGAACTTGACCTAAAGTGGGGTTTGAGACCATAAGTATGTGTGCTTAGGTCTTATAAACTTGTCCTAGAAGTTTCGTTACATTTAGATGTTGTAACGGATGTGATTTGCTTGCCGATGAGCTATTGGCTTTTGGTGATTTCAGTCACTTGAGTGTAGCTTGAGTTAGATGCGAGTTGTTAGTTTTTTTTCGAGAGATTGACAAGCTCTTGTAGCCTCTATGCACTAGTCAAGTCAGCTTCGTCTCATGGTTTGACAAATTAATCGTGGTTCTCACTAATACTGTACTAAGATAGGATGGTGAGGTTAGACATGCGTCCCACAAGGGGCTGTAGATTGAGGTGCCGTCAGTGCAAGGCTCTGTAGGTAAGGAGTCCCTCCGTGACTCCCCCATGGTGTAGTGTGCAGAGAAATACGGTAGCATGCGAGCTACTATGGCATGTAGCAACCAAACAAATTCTCTGTCTCTCAGAGATACTGGTCTTGTAAAGAGAGAGCCCGCTGTAGTTCTAGATCTACGATTAGAGGAGGAACCTGAGAGGGGTAGCTGTAGGATCTCCATGCCTGAAAATAACAAAAATAAACCTATGACACTCATGGTTTAGGGTTAACTAGCCAAAAATATTCTTTATTTATTTACTTGTTCTCACCGACTCAAGACTCGTGTGTTGTGAACAATGCGAGAGTGCTCGCTGCTTCTATAGAGTGCTATGAAGAATAGCTTCTTTATTGTGCTTCTTGCGCAACATCTCTTCACAGCAGCTCCCTATTCGAGAGATTACTTTGCCTCCATTATGCACGCATGTCTGCCTCCATTCTGAGGTATGGTATCGTTAAAAATTGTCCAACCTAATGGCTATTCGGTGGGAAGAAAGATATAGGAAGAGAGATAGAGAGAAATATAGAGAAGTTAAGGAGAAGAGAGTAAAAAGTAATTTCTAAGGGTCTGTCGACATCACGTAAAGAAGGTCTTTTTCATAGCACTCTACAGAAGTAGGGGCATACTTGCACTGCGCACACCACGAAATGGTTGCTCCACCTACAATCATTGCTCTCTCTACCTATCTCTTTCTACCGAAAGATATCTCTAATTCTCTCTCTCCCTCTTTTCCTCTATCCCTATCTCTCTATTTATCTCTCTCTCTCTCTCTCTCTCTCTCTCTCTCTCTCTCTCTCTCTCTCTCTTTTCTATCTATCTATCTATCTCTTTCCCTCTTTCTCTATCCCTCTATCTTTCTCTCTCTTTATCTATCTCCCCCTCTCTCTCTCTCTCTCTCTCTCTCTCTCTCTCTCTCTCTCTCTCTCTCTCTCTCTCTCTTTCCCTCTCTCTCTCTCTCTCTCTCTCTCTCTCTCTCTCTCTCTCTCTCTCTCTCTCTCTCTCTCTCTCTCTCTCTCTCCCGTGCCCTAGCCGCTACTTCCTGGTCTGCATTTGTGAGTCTCCCCTCGAGTGAAGGGCAGCTCCGTGGGGGGGTGTTAAGCCCTGATGCTCGCCTTGCTGTGCTACAACCAATTGCCGCACCCTCCTGCCCAGCTCCTGCGCTACCTGTATCGTCATTGACAACACTCCCCATTTTTTTTACACGTTCCATTTTATTTTTAGACTTTCACTAGTTCAATAGAATTCAACAACGTACGTTAAAGATTAATAAACTAAGTTGCACAGAGCCAAGCTTAATAACCAAATTTCAGCCTCTGATCCCACCTGTCTAAGTTTCGACTTAGCACAGTTCACAGTTTCAAGTAAGCTTGACTTTCTCAAAACCTAGTTTTGAGAAGGTGTCACAAGTGGCCGTGATGTCCTCCTTTGACACCCTTGTTTCACGCAAGAGCTTTCTTGCGGTGGCAGCGGCACCAAGGAAGGACCCGACTGCCCGCCAAGAAGCAAGGATCTTGGCCCTTGAAGCTAAGAATCAAGAAATCATCGAGGAGAATGAAGGACTCAAGCAACAATTATGAAAACTTAAAGCCACTAAGGAGGTAGAGAGCGAAGCTCTACTGTAAAAATCCCACGAAGTCGAAGCCTCCCTCACCGAGACAATCATGGTGGCCCAAAAGGAATCCCATGAAGCAATATACAAGAAGATTGACAACAAGATACATACGGTAGTACAAGAATGCGAGCTACAAGAATCCCTTGGCCTCAAGGTCAGGATTGGGGGTCTCCACCCACCGTGGTGCACCAGTGAGGACACCCTTCAAGAAGCCATTACCAAGCTCAATGACATCATTAGGAAAAATATGAACCCTCTAGGGACCCTTTGGGATTTAGGTTAATTAGAGGCCAGCCAATTGGAAGAGGGTGGTGGACACACTTTATACCCTCAAAAAAGTAGGGGGACAAGGTAGCCTTACACCTCTTAATGGCCTCTTACCTAGTGAGAAGGTAAGGGAGGTGGCTAGGGGAAAGGGAGGGGGGGGGGAGGGGGGGACCACTTTGACCTTTTTTCCCCCACTTTTTGGCCCGGATTTAAAAATACACTAAAAATTTCAAATTTCAAGTTTTCCCTCCTTAAAAGGCCCCCTAACCTATTTCATGGTCTAAAAAGTATTTTTGACCTCCAAAAGTAAAAAACGTGCACTAAAAATTTTCAAAAAATTAATTTTTTCTAAAAAAATTCAAAACATCATTTTCCACCCTCCAAAGTCTTTCCAAACCTATTTTATAGCTAAAAAGTGATTTTCTCTCTCTACAAACCCTTTTCCAAGCTCTCCATGGCTGCAACAACCACATACACCCCCTATAGTCCAGCAGTATCTCTCTACTAGCTTTCTCCCATCTCCATTGTAGCACCAAGCAAGCTTCTCCCCCATCTCTTCCCCTTGCCCACCACATAGTTCAACACCAAGCTACCTCCTCTCCCTTCTCTCACCTCCATTACAGCATGAAACAAGATTCTACTCCTTCCACTTTCATTCACTCGCACTACATGGAAACCTCTACTCCCAAAGGTGGAAAAATCATCAACTCACATGACTTGCATACTACAAGAACAGGAGGTGTGAATAGTGCATGGCCGTTGCAAGGATTCATCTCCAACATAAAGATAGAATAGTGAGAAAACTACCCTTGTAGCTTACATTCAGAGCTTAAGATCATCTCCATCTTTAAGTTTATCATGCTGGAGGGATTTAACCTCTTTATGGATTTCAATGTTTAAGCTTCACACCTCATAACATTGGGTGGTGCTATTTTGTTGATGGCTTTGGTACACCATCTATAGTTTTGTAGCATCTGGTTGAGTCTCACAATGTAAGTAAATTGTGTTATCTATGGAGAGTCATCAAAGATTTTTCTTATAATTTATTCTTTGTATAGTTTTCATTAGATTATTAGAATGATATCATTTTGTACTTTATAACTTTGTGCTCACATAATCTGTTGTTTACTTACAGAGTCAACTTGTTTTGAGAGGACATGAGCAAGCAACCATGTACAGAGATGGAAATCACCCTATTTTTGTTCCGTGAGGAACCTCTCACTACTGTGTTAAAAGATTTTGATAAGAATAGTAGGATTTTTGTAGAATCTTGAACCAATAGGTACTATCTAGGAGCTCTTAGAAAAGCCATCCCTATAGTACTACTATCTTCCCTAGTGTCATAGACACACAAATACTCGTGTATATGAATCTCTCTAGATGAGAAAGACAAATACTTGTAAGAAAAGCCTAACAGCAACAACATTGTCTCCGTTTGTAATTATTTTTATGAGGCTGGATTCCTCTATAAATGCAATATAAATATTTCTTTTTGTTAAATGGTGTCGCACTGAGTGAGAGTATTTAATTTAGATTAGTGGAGTTTCATACAGATTTGAGAAATATTGTTTATTTTTATGGATATTCTGATTTTCCTGTAAGATGTTTGAAGTTTTAAGTCTCAATCATTCCACCATGAAGAAATTCATGCAATATTTTGATTTCAATTTAATCACTATTGGTTATTCTTATTAAGTGGATCATAACCTTTGTCAAGATATCCTCATTTAGGGATGTTGAATATATATCAATAGCAACATTTCAAAAGTTGAAAAAGATAAATTCTTGCTTTCCAAAATGTTATTGTTTCCATACTATGCCTATGCCAAGCTTGACTTAGAGAAATGACAACTTGAGATGGAGGTGTAGATATATAGGGGTGACTTATTATTGATTCTTGTTTCATCATATATATTATAAAGCCTTTGAGTTTTCACCTTTTTGAGTAGTGTTGACAAGTTTTTGGTATCAAACCTTCTTAAATGTCCCTATTCATTCGCTATTGGTAGCTATTTATTTGGTATTGCTAAAGATCATACCAATAGCTATCACATTGTGAACTTAATTGTTGAATTTCGGATTTGATTTTTACTATGTAGCTCATTTGGATAGATAAAGTGTAAACATAAATTATAGATACATGCATTGTTAACATAGAAGATATGTATCACTCGAACCTATATAACTACTAATCAAGAAACCTTTGGTTGGATACTATAACAATAGGGGTCACATGTGGTTTCAAATACCAAAGAAATGGCTTAGCCAAAACATTCCCAAGAACACGAGGTGAACACAAGGAAGTAAAAATTGGCTCCTTGTTTGGTTGATATCTAGTGCTAAATGTTCTGAGTGCACAAAATTTGTGAGGCCTTTGACCTTGGGAGTTCACTAAAGTATATGTAACATAGCACATGTGTTCAATAGAAGGGAAGTTATATTCTTGTAAAGTCACAGAAACATGTGTAGGTAAGGCCTATAAGGGCTACTTTCAATCCATTTTCGTGAACGCACATGATATAGGGAAACTTTACATAGTAAATACTCCGGACATCAAAAACTACAACTCTATCTCATGGCCATACATTAAAACAAAGCCCCTATTTGTCATTTTGAAGCCTGAGGAACCCTCAACAAGAGGGACCACAACAGCGCGTAGAATGGCCATCCAGGGACAAATAGGGACCAAGATATTTCCAAGAACAGGGGATGGACACAAGGAAGTAAAAAATGGTTGATAAGCATGATACAAGGTTTAGGTATCTGCCATTTGGGAGGGGGTGGGGGTTGCTATGAACATAGTAAACTGACCAGTTCTATCTCATGGAAATGCATTAAAAAGCGCTTGTACTTGTCATTTTAGGGCCCCAGGGACCCTCAAAAAGAGGGACCACAAGGGCGCGCAAACTGGCCATCCAAAAATTTTAGGCTGTTTCCAAGAGCTTCTAGTGCTCAATTGGCTCCTAGGCTTGTCTCACATAAATTTTTTCATCTTGTCGTGCTCTTCAACCATCGTGTGATGCAAAAAAATCATATCCTGCTTGGATTCTTCAAAAATCAACGTGCAAGTTGGCAATTTCTTAAAAAATGATGTAAAACAGACATTTCTTACTTTTTCCTTAATCTACGGGCTCGAACGAGCATTAAAACCATGGAATCTAAAAATACTCAAAGAACCAATGTTTTTTATTGTATTAAGGACTGTATTTTCTACATACAAAACTTTCTCAAAATCTCACCCTAACACCTTCAAAAGTGACTTCCAAGGAGTGCCCTCGATCAAAAATTGAAACTGAAGGAAAACAATCAGAATGAACTCCTAGACTGTGTACAAACTTTATAATAACCAAAATTTCCTTTTTAAAAAAATTATTGCTAAAAATTTGAAAATAGACCACCCTTGGACTTCCCACAATGATAGAAATCAAAGGGTTCAAGGAGAGGTCTGGTGTCACAAGTGCATAGTAGGAATCTAATTGAGGTTTATTCCGACAAGATCTCTTATACTTTATTATGTGTTCTCATGTACAATCTTACCAAACAAAAACAAACTTACACTTTAAATGACTATAAATCTTATTTAACTTATCAAACAATCTTAAATATGGTAGACCTAGAGTGCTCTTACACATCAACAAACAAAAAAGTCCAAATTTCTTCTCATTAACTTTGATAAACATACATCTGTGAACAACTTCCAAGGAGTAGTGCGGTTATAGTTCTTACATCCATTCCATGACATGGTATGCTCATGGGGTGACCTATCACATAAAAATATCTTTGGTAGGAGTGCCCTCATGTTAGGAAAGGGTGTGTTGCTGTGCTGATGAAAAGTTTTTGCATTGTCCTATTAGCGATGTCTCCATGTTAGCATAATGATTTTGGTGTAGTAGGAGCCACATTGCCGCTGAGGAGAGCTTTGTGCCACCGTAAAAGCTTCATGTTATGCCAGTTCCTTGAGCCATTCTTGCAAACAACACCACTCAACTAGCATAGCAAGAGGTCACCTTGTAACAAAAACATGTATGAATTCAACATTTGCAAGCTATATAATAAATACACTTGTTAAGTATATGTTGTACAAATTTGCAAGTATTTCTATCTAACTGGGAATAAACAATCCTAAAATATACATTAGGATGAGATTACCACCCCTAATAAGCATGGATTTGAAGCACCTACCTGCAAGATGTAACAAAGAAGACTGTTTTAGAGGAAAAGTGGTGACACTTGGCCTCTCTAACCTGCAACCTTTCACTATTTGTGCTTAAAAGCAACCTTGGTGCCAAGCACTAAAAAATAAGTAGAGGCAACACCTTAGACTTCAAAGTTTATGATAAGAAGAACACAATCAAAAGTAAGAAGTATATTGCTACCTTGCATAAAGGGGTGTTTTATTCAAATATGTGATGGTATTGGCAAGATATTGAAGAACCATCAACATTCATCTCACCGATGGTACGATGTTCGTGGGATGACCTATGCTCACCCTCATGTGCGGCCTTTGGTGCAAACGTTGTGAAAAAGCAAATATGTATGCATGCGATTTGTGATGTCCTTGAGCACCATGGTAGCTGTTGCATGAGGAAGAAAAGGATGAAAAGAGAGAGGGGGGAGGGAGAGAAAGGAACATGGGAGGAGACAAGGGGGTAGTGGGGGAGAGAGAGAGAGTGTGTGGAGAAGGAGGACAGAAGGAGGTAGGGAGGGAGAGGGAGGAACATGGGAGGAGAGAAGGGGACAGTGGGGGAGAGGGAGAGAGAGGGAAGGAGGAGGCGAGATGCTACAAACGAAAACGTTGCGGGCCCTGCAAAATAGCAAAAACAATATACTACAAGCCATGAAACGAAAAAATCTGCATACCTCGAATCGCACATGCATAATCCAAGTTGTACACGAGTAGAGAGAGAAAGAGAGCGTGATAGAATGAGAGAGCACGTGTAGACGCACCTCCTAGAGCGGAGTGCCATGCCGGCATGGCGAGAGAGAAGAGATGAGAAGAGCAACGCAGACACTGGGTGCAATCTCCCCCCGTGCAAGAGTGACCATTTCCATCTTGCACGTATTTAATTTATAGATTCTTGAATGGTCAAAGTGAGTACAAACTGGCCAGCCGATCATAATGGCCAAAGCTCATAAAGAGCACTTGGATAAAATATACATAAAACATGATATCCTTTTTCAATGGCTCGGTCAATCCTTTTCCACCTGTCACAGCTGCAATAAATAATAAGATATCAATTCCATAATATACCTCTCCGTTGGAAAGCAACTGTCCTCAGTTGCGAAGATAAAAATCTGCAAACAATACATTGATTAATATGTTGTGTCAAAAACATCACATAATAAAAGGATTTTTTATTTATTTTTTTGAAACTAAACAACATTAGCTTATGCCTGCCGTCATCCACATACTACCTATTTTAGTGTCCCATACCACTAGAATAAGCAGTATATGTCATACCCTGATGAATCAGGATATCATTGGTCACACTCATCATTAATCTCATATTGTCAAGTCTCATCACATGAATACTGCCGTGATAAAATAATCATCAAATACCAAATCCCAATCCAATTTCAGTTCCACAAGTCCAAATCCAAATCACTTTTATTATATACCCGGGTAACAAAATCATACCAGTTGTTGTAGTGGTGGCCAGCCACCACTGCAGCATGATTTTGTGATTGGTGTTGCCTAAATCGGCGAATCTACACCAATAAGACGTGCTGCCTAAACCGGCGAATCTGCACTAATGCTGCCTAAATCGGTGAATCTGCATTGGATATTGTTTAAAAAGCATGAATCCGTAGTTTGTTGTTGTGCTGCCTAAATCGGCAAATCTGCACTAGATGAGCATTGACACACTGCCAAAATCGGAGAATCTGTGTGCATGTGACCAATGGACTAGACAAGACATAAATGAGAAAAAGTATATTTACTACGTTGTCGACATCACAGTGTAGTATATCACCAAAGGACTTACAAATGGTTGTGCACTGTCCCAGAGCATCTTAGCTCGCATGAGCAGTTGCATAGCTTACTGATAAATCATCCCAACAAAAATTTCTTTCAATATAATTAGAGGGCATGACCTTAGCGGTGCAAGAGGGTATCATAAATTCGGATAAAATATGGTTAGGGTATTAGTACAAAAGCTGTAAAAATGAGTTTGCAAAATAAAGCAAAGAGATAACTTATCTGACGTCCTCACATTATGGTCTGCATATGTTTTTGTGAATCCTTAAATGAGTTAGAGAAATGGAACAAGTGAAGATCACGATAAAAGTCATTTTGATTACGGTCAAGCAAGATAGATACGTTTATTTCTTTAACATTGTTGTAAACGAACTAAACATAATGGTGCGGAGCAGCGCTAATGTACAACAACTAGTAAAATGTAACAATGAGCTATTGGAAAGGAGAAAACCCAGAAAATCTTCACAGTTTGAGAAGTCTAACAAATTTTAAGTCCCTAATTATAATGTTGGATATTTGACAATGTTGATCGATACAAGGAATGTGAGAAAGAGCATGCAATAGAGTCGGGTCGTAAATAGATGAAGTTGCAAAAAGTGGTCACCGAGCAAGCTGGCAGTAGGAGTATGAGCATAAAACATTTTGTACTAACGTGTGCTAGCATTAACCAACTGAATATAAAATGCTAATAGCATTGCTAGGAATCGCAAAGGTGTTTAAAATATTGTGCTACGTATCGAAAAAAGGTCATGCAAATAATGTCATAAAAATCCACAGATTATAAGTAAAATAAAATTTATGCAAATAGTGTGATAGAATCCATTGAAGATATTAGAGTTATGTAAATCTAGGTCTTATGATCACTTTATGAAGCTTGATTGTGGTCGTCTCCAGCATATCATTTCATAGTTGTGTTCCAAATACTTTCTGCCTTAATTAGTGTTGTTACCCACCACAAATTTGTACTATTCGTCAATATCCTTCAATATGCTTCTAGTCAAATTTGTGCATACATTATCATCTAGTCACATTGTAATCGTCGATGGGACATATGGTCAATGTAATTCTGAGGGGGGGGGGGGGGGGGGGGGGGGGGGGGGGGAGGGGGGGGGCTATATCACATATGTCATCGTCCAGTATACTATGAGATGTGAAGGCACTTGCATTGTCTATTTAGTGATTGAGACCACTGATTAGAGTTATGAGAGTCCTCAGGTTGTTTATGCTAGAGTGGGGTAACACGAGGAGAGACATTTTGAGTGTGTGATAGTAGAGACAATACATTTAGAATAATGAGATCAAACGGACAGAATCCAGTTGGATGTAATCCAAGAGATGGGTACAAAGTTAAAATCAAGTAAAGTGAAAGATGTAAAAATTAAGAGTTTAAAAACATCATACTAAAAGGATCATGGTCATGTCAATGCCTGTGAATGCTCGATAATGGGCGTTGTCACAGAAAGTAGTACATCAGTCCCACTGAAGAGTGTCTTCAATGTCCATTTCTGCAGTAGTGGTACAGGGGGAAAGAGAGAGAGAGAAATGAAGTTAAAAATTATATTATTCGTCTTTAAAAGCCATGGGGTCAAACTCGTACAATCCTCATGGATCTAAGACAATGTTGAGTACAAAATAAAATGAAGTGTAGTGAAAAAATTGAATTTAAAGACTAAAATTAATATCGGCAGACTGAAGTCATCATCATCATCATGATCATCCCAATGCCCGAGATGGTCGGCAACAGGCAACGTTATCACAAGAAGTTGGTCGTTGAGAAGCTTGTCGATGTCCAAGTATGCTTGGCAGCTCGGTGATGTCCAAAAGGCCATTGTATGCTTATTGGTATGTCAGTCGTTATAAGGAATCGTAGTGGAGAGCGAAATGAAATGAAATGTTTTTATGAATCGTCTTTGCAAGGGGTGTGGGATCAAACTCATAAAATCTTATGGATTGAAGACAATGTCTAGGTACAAAATGAAACAAGGTAAAATAAAAGCTGAGGATGGCTGACGTCGTCGGAAGATGTATTGCATCCGCTGCTGGAGAGCTTAGTCAATGCCCGCCACTGTAAGCCGTCATCAGAAAGCGAAATAGATTGAGAGACTTGCTCCTGCTTGCTAGGTGAGTGAGAGCACAGTAGTTCCACTGAGAGAGAGATACACACCAAGTGTGACCAATTGCGGAGAAGGAGGGTCCTCAAGGTGTTGAAAGTAGGGCCTCGAGGCCTGCGAGTCAGGGAGAAGAAGAGCTCTGCAAGGCAAGGCCGGGTTGGATTTAAAGGATCATAAGCTGGCTATGTCGAGGGTCGAGAGGGCCCGTACAGGAGGGCGCTTTGCTCACTAGAGCAGTGAGCACGGGGTGCCGCAGTCAGCGTTGCAGGGAGTTGAAGGTTGTCATTGACAAAACATGATGCCAGAGAAACTGTTGAGGGGTATGGGCTGCCAGCACCATAGAGCAAGGGCAAGGAGGAGCGCTGAATATTGCATGAGGGAGAGGTTGACAGAGTGTGTGAGAGCCGGTGGGTGTGTGTGTTTGTGGTGGTTGCTGCAGCTCCTACCATCAATCTCGGGTAGCAATGTGAGCGCCCTTGCATGGCCATCAAAAGATGATGGGTCGTGACTACGACTCCGAGAGTTGGGGGGGGGGGGGGTAGGCACGGTTATAGAGAGAGGCTTATGAATGTGACAGAGAGAGAGAAGGCTCGTCACTGTAGGAGAGAGAGAGATGGCGGTTGAACAGAACCACACACACACACACACACACACACACACAGAGAGAGAGAGAGAGAGAGAGAGAGAGAGAGAGAGAGAGAGAGAGAGAGAGAGAGAGAGAGAGAGAGAGAGAGAGAGAGAGAGAGAGAGAGAGAGAGAGAGAGAGAGAGAGAGAGAGAGAGAGAGAGAGAGAGAGAGAGAGAGAGAGAGAGAGAGAGAGAGAGAGAGAGAGATAGGGAGAAGGCGCGGACGACTGGTCGAAAGAGAGGTAGACATGGGTGGTTGGTCAAAGGTCCAAGAGCCCATGGTGCAACCAGTTCTGATTGAGTTGATGAGTTTGGTGCATGGCATCTCTCGGAGTCACAGCTGTGGTTGACGATAGTAGGAGGTGCTGGGTGGCTCTAATAAGAGAGAGGGTGATGTTGACTGGTGTGGTTGGTAGTGTTTCACCACAAGGGCCACGTCGGACGATAGAGTTAGTTATCACGCGAGTCTCGCTCACTAAAGGTTTCCAGCTATGGGCAGTTCACGTGTGTAAAAGGTGTGGTCGTTAGGAGTTGTTGACGAGTGACAGAGAGTGAGAGAGGGATGAACGGGTGGAGTGAGAGAGAGAAGATTGGGAGCAACACATGCATATCTGGTGGTAGTAGATGGCCGCAAGAGAGAGAGAGAGAGAGAGAGAGAGAGAGAGAGAGAGAGAGAGAGAGAGAGAGAGAGAGAGAGAGAGAGAGAGAGAGAGAAAGAGAGATAGGGAGAAGGCGCGGACGACTGGTCGAAAGAGAGGTAGACATGGGTGGTTGGTCAAAGGTCCAAGAGCCCATGGTGCAACCAGTTCTGATTGAGTTGATGAGTTTGGTGCATGGCATCTCTCGGAGTCACAGCTGTGGTTGACGATAGTAGGAGGTGCTGGGTGGCTCTAATAAGAGAGAGGGTGATGTTGACTGGTGTGGTTGGTAGTGTTTCACCACAAGGGCCACGTCCGGACGATAGAGTTAGTTATCACGCGAGTCTCGCTCACTAAAGGTTTCCAGCTATGGGCAGTTCACGTGTGTAAAAGGTGTGGTCGTTAGGAGTTGTTGACGAGTGACAGAGAGTGAGAGAGGGATGAACGGGTGGAGTGAGAGAGAGAAGATTGGGAGCAACACATGCATATCTGGTGGTAGTAGATGGCCGCAAGAGAGAGAGAGAGAGAGAGAGAGAGAGAGAGAGAGAGAGAGAGAGAGAGAGAGAGAGAGAGAGAGAGAGAGAGAGAGAGAGAGAGAGAGAGAGAGAGAGATCAGAGAGTGGGTTTACCACTACATGCAAGTAGGGTAATTCTTGACCGCAGGGGATGGTGGGTGACATGTAGTCGGAGGTGATGCTACAGCTGCATGCCATGGGCGATGAGTAGGTTATAACTGTTGCTGCAGCAGTGATGGGCATTGTTGGGTTTGCATGTTACGACCGTCTTGTGCTGGTTCAACACTTAAAGAAGCTAAGGTCGAGCCCAACCCTGCATGATGTGAAGTTATGCTGAGAGGCAAAAAAATAATAGATAAGATAGTACTGATCTCCATGCCGGGGCGGCTCCTGCGGTAGTTTGGAGGGTGCAAAACAAATTTAAAAAAATGATGGCTTTTATCTTTTCGAACATGAAGATTTCTCTATCTTGCCCTTTCTGTTGAGGATCTCGATTTCCTCTTCTCATATGAGAGGTTTCCAATTTAAAGCACATCTAATTAATCTTAGAAACCTCCCACGTCAAAACTTATTTATTTTTCTTCTTCTTTCTCCTTTTAAAATGATTCTAGCAATGTCCCTTCGGGTGATCCCTATGACAAAAACGTATCCTCTTTTCCGCATTCTCCTCTTTCTACAATCTCTGTCTCCGCTTTATTTTAATTTACCCTAATCGAGATCTTAATTAAGTTAACCATGTTCTAATTCTATATTACATCATGATCCAAGTGGTTGGAAACACAAAACAAAGATATAACTTTTGATCAAGAATCAGGTTAATAAAACACATAGAGTAAACACAAAAAACTTAGCTTCAGTATTTGGTCATCATGAATTGCTTCAAGGCCATGTTTATTGTGCTCATAGGAGCATATTGCTAGCTCTGATACACTGCTACAAACGGAAATGTCGCGGGCCCTGCAAAATAGCAAAAACAATATACTACAAGCCATGAAACGAATAGATCTGCATACCTCGAATCGCACACGCATAATCCAACTTGTACACGAGCAGAGAGAGAAAGAGAGCGTGATAGAACGAGAGAGCATGTGCAGGCGCACCTCCTAGAGCGGAGTGCTACGTCGGCACGGCGAGAGAGAAGAGATGAGAAGAGCAACGCAGACACTGGGTGCAATCTCCCCCCGTGCAAGAGTGACCATTTCCCTCTTGCACGTATTTAATTTATAGATTCTTGAATGATCAAAGTGAGTACAAACTGGCCGGCCGGTCATAATGGCCAAAGCTCATAAAGAGCACTTGAATAAAATATACATAAAACATGATATCCTTTTGCAATAGCTTAGCTCGATCAAGCCTTTTCCACCTGTCACACAGCTGCAATAAATAATAAGATATCAATGCCATAACAAGAGAAGGGGGCAAGG